>NW_004524643.1:7460400-7501999 GCF_000260255.1 Octodon degus | reverse complement strand
CTCATCCCATTTCCCTCTCTTGATTAGTTAGTCCTTGAGATCCTGCTTTCCCTTTCCTTGTATTATATCTTTCTATTTGTATTTCTTCTTTGAATGAACTCACTTCTTGAGATGACAAAATTATACCAATGGGGAAGAAATGGACAGGATGGGGCAGAGGGTACTGGGAAGAAGGACATGGTTACAAAAGGATAATGGGGAGAATCCTTGTGGTGATAGAAACATTCTGTATCAGTATCAGCATGCTGATTGTAACAGTGCAATTTCTCAAGATTTACTACTGAAGGAAACTAGGTGAATAATATAAGAAATCTTTGACATTATTCCTTATATCTGTATGTGAATTTACAATTACCTGAAAATAAAAAGGTTCATTAAAAATCTCTTAGGCTGGGGATGTGGCCCAGTGCTACAGCATTTTCCTAGCATGTGTGCAACCCTCAGAGCCCTAGAGCCTAAAAAAAAGGACACTCAAATTAACTGTGAATTATATTTAATTATAATTATTTTGAGAAGATGAACACCTTATTCAATTTAATCATCAAATATAAAATGAATTTAAATATCAGAAATATCAAAGTGTAGAGAAGTATACATTACAAACGGGAAATATATTTTGTGTATATTTATTTGCATAGTTATACACACGCACACACATGCACACACACACTCCCATAAAAAAGTACTGGGAGAAAAGACACCTATCTTAGGACTATTCATCTCTAAATGCACATTTTTGGAAGCTTTTCTATATCTTCTCATTTTTCTACAATGAACACATAGTACTTGGTATTTCCAAGGCATACCATATTTTAAAATGTTATTTAGAACAACCTCTGAGCCACTGCTTGAAAATCTGCAATCAATCCTCAGTCATTTCAGTCTTTAATATCAGAGAAACCAAAGCTCTCAAAGCAACGCAGGCACCTCTAATTGTTTGAAATGAGGGCCGTTAAAAGCAAAGGTCCATAATGCCTGTGCCTGTACAGGGTTTAAGGACACGAGTTTAGTCCCAGCACAAGTCAATTAACTTGGCTTATTCATAGAGGAAAATGGTAAAAGTACACCATCTGCCTGCCTCCCGAGTGCCAGGCACTCCTCAAACATAGTCCACAAGAGACACAAACATGCGAAAGTAAACAGGCAGCGAAAATCCATCTCTGCTAAGCAGCCTTTTTCACAGAGGACAATGCCTCATTTTCTCAAGTGATCAGCAGGAAATACAAACATTCTAAAGTAGTTGTTACAATCAATAGCCAGAAATAAACATGTAAATCCAATTGACAATGGACTCCAAATCTCCATTAAATACTTTAATGTCAACTTAACAAGAGCTATTAAGGAAATCCCAAAACCATAATGACAAAAAAGGCAATCACACTAGCTGGAGAGCTACCCTTACTTAGGCAGCTCAACTGAAGGAGCTGCTCTGACTAACATTTTGAAGGAAAATGTTGGGGTCCAAGTCTGGGCAAAAGCCCACTCAGAAGCCATGAGTATCCTGGGAGGGCTTCTTGGTGTGCAAGGCAGAGCCCTCCTTCAGGGCAGTTCAAGTCTAAGAGCCAACTTTAAGGCTACAACAAACCACCATCTAAGGACAGAAACTATGAAGAGCGGGATGTCACTGCTATGGAACTATAAGCCAAGGCGACTCTCTTGATATCTCAAGTGCCCCTCATCCCTTGTTGTGACCCTGTGAGTACTAAGCAGCAGCTGAGTAACACCTCACTCTTCTTCCTGCAGCAGGGGCGGCTCTGGAGGACTTTCACACCACCTCTTCCTTTCTCTCTAGTCTTAGAGGTAGTAGCAGTCCCATGAAGTATAAATCTCTGGGTCTCCTAGCTCCCTTTTGTTGCTTTTCCTGCTTTCCAACAGCTGAGTAACATATTCTCTGCCTTAAATTCCTTCTCTTTAGAATGGATTTCTAAAATGGTGTCAATTTTTCTAACCAGGCTCTGATGTCACATTATCAGCTTCAACACAGACCTTCAAAGGAAGCACAACACGGGCCTTCCTTCAGATTGAGATTAGAGTGGCTAACCAAACATACAAAGATAAAAATCTGACACTAGAAATTCTGAAATAAATCAGTGAGTAGTAGTCCCTGTGGCAAACAACTCAGTCAAAAGCTCAATAAAGGCAGATCTCTTTGGGAATTAGATTCCAGGGCAGTAGACTGGGACAGGAGAAGTAGGTATTTCAGAAATGCAACAGAATGGCTAAGAAGAGATGTGCTCACAGGGAAGTCTAGACAGTGTCATGTTATAGTCTTATAACTTGGAAACTTAGCATGGTGGTTATTGCCTGTGATCCCAGCACAATGGGCAGCTGAGACAAAAAAAAAAAAGTGTAAAATCAAACCATGGCATGTGATGGGAGACAGGGTAAAAGCCAGATTCCTTTGCCTCAAGGAAGGACACCTCTGAAGAGTCAAACCAGCCAGAAAGCTCCCACGGGACTCTTACTGGGAGTTACTGCATCACTACAGTGACTGTATCATTTACTCCTCCCTGTGCCAAATCTGTCACCAAAAGATATCAACACTGAGCTTCCAATAAGGTATCATCCTTCAAGTTCTTCCAGGAGACCAACCACCCACTTCATGGCAAGTTGGTTAAACTGGAAGGAGTGACTCACTTTGAATGCAATAAATACATATTCTGGGTATGGATTTGGCACTGCTGCCTGTGGGGCTTTGGTGAACACTATACCTGCATACATACAGAGCATCTGATCCAACAGCACAGAATCTTACATAGTATTTTTTATTGGACCCTGGATTCTACTTCACAAACAAGTCAGTCAGCAGTGACCATGGGATCCACTGATCCTATTTCACATCATACAGAGTTGTCAGCTTGACAGTAACAAAATAGTTTTTCAAAGGCATAACTGAGATGCCACTTACAGGTGATACCTGGTAAAACTGAAGGGGCATCCTCCAGGATGTAGCCTACACTCAAAATCTGTAATTGTTATATGTGCCTATTTTTATAATAGATCTAACACATAGTCTTGGATCCAAGAAGTTAAGAGTGACTACAGACCCAGCTTTACCATCACTCACACTGATCTATTTATGGTATCTGTGCTTCTTGTCCCTACAACTCTGGGTCTTGTAAGTTTAGAAGTCTTGGTGACTGACTGGGGCATCTCTTGGAATTCCTTTACCAAATAGAGACAAGAGTAGTCATAACTTCAGGAAGACGTTTTCTTTTTCTTTCTTTTTTTTCCTTTTTTTTTTTTTTGCAGAACCGGGGATTGAACTCAGGCCCTTGCCTGACAAGCACTTATTCTACTGAGCTATCTTCCCAGCCCACCTAAAAACATCATCCAAGTGGAGTTGAAAGTGAAACTATGCTGGGCCTGCCCCCAGGCACACTGAGCCACCCCTGAGGCTCAGGGTGATGGCATACTCCTGTAATCCCAGTGCTGGGGATGCTGAAAACAGGAGGATTATTATGAGTCCGAGCTGTATAGTGAGGCCCTGTACCAAATACATTTTTTTAAGTGAAATTAAAATGGATTGTAAGGCATAGACACAGTATCAGTTAAAACTATCAGATCAAGAGCAGGGCTTGTCCTGAAGTTTGTCCCATAAACCTTCCTCTTCAAGTTTTCCCAGGAAAAGAGCCCAGTCAGGATACTGGAGAAGCTGTTTCCAGAATTTATTATACAAAATAAATAGATTCAGGGCAAAGGGTTGGCTGTAATTGATGCTATGGAATGCCACTCAAAACATCATCTTGGACTGAAGTACTGTTCCCTCAGCTGCTAGGAGTATTGACAGCTAACTGCTCTCACACGGTCTCTCATCTGATATGGTCTTCAGCTGTCTTCACCTTGCCCGAGTTCTTAGGCAGCTGACCCTTAATGACTAGGCCCTCCCACAGGTATGAAGGCCCAGACTTCTTTGCTTCAAAGAAGAGAAGTTCCAGAGTTCACTATGAGTTGACTGGCTGAGACCTCTGTTGTGATCCCATTGCACTTTAGGCCCTTCCCGGGCCTTCTTCCTTCACTCCTCTTATACTGAATTCCTGGGCACTGGCCAGTGAACTCTGCATGCAAATATCCACCTCAGAGTCTATTTCTGGGAAACTCAGTATGTGATGGTTATATTCATTTTTGGTTTTTTAGCAGAAAAGACTAACACATAAAGCTTTAAGAGTTAAATGTATACAGATATCATCCCTGGAGTGATCTATGTCCGGAAGTCTCATTAATCTCACCAGCAACAATAACAATATTTCTTTTCCTTTTAGGAGACCTTGTTATGCTGGGTCTGTAAGTCATATGCTAAATGTCAGAAGCAGCAAGAAGCCTTTCAATTTTCCTTCTGATAATCATTTTCTTTCTGCTTCCGTTCTCTGGTTATATCAAACCCTGGACTCTTTCAACCCATCTTTCTAGAAAGCCACTGGTCCCACTAGCTGTCCCTTGTTTCCCTCCACCCACAGTCTAATAAGTTCCAGATGCTGAGAGAGTTGTGGGAATCTCTCAGCAGAAGGAAGGGAACTGAAATTCCTCTGGCTACCAGTCACCATCTCTGTTTCTCTGTTCTTTCCTTCGCTCCATTATCTCATGATCAGAAAGTCACTCCTATACCTTATTGCATGTTGAACTACCTCTACCATTGGAATGCCAGTATCTTTTTATGGTAAAGCCCTGTACTTGAGATTTCTTACACTTTCAAATTTCTGAGTGACAAAGCTATAACTTCTTCGCCTTTCTTCCTTTCCTTCCTTCCTTCCTCAGTAAATATCTCGCCCGCCAACTCTGAGTCATTGTTCCCAAGAAGTGAGGCTATACCTGTGCTTATTTAATGTCATTAAATGGGATATTAGGGACCTGACCATTCCCTCTCAAAACTTCCCTTAGTGCCAATGTTGGCAGTAGATTGCAGGTCTGGCTGAGTCTGTGGCACATCCCACTGAACAACAACCCAGAGCTCACGGCCTTGGCTGGAGAGTTTATTAACAGCATTCTCTTTGTGTAGGAAGGGCTCCAAGTTTTGTAAAGACCCACTATATTTAGTGTAGTAAAGAGGAATGTGCCTGACCAGGAGATTTCTATAGACCAGCCAGTCTTCAAAGGCCAACTGGACAGGGAGGCTGGAAACCACAACCCAGCCCTCTCCCAGTGGTTCCTGTAAGACATCAGGCCTTTCTTTGTACTTCTAAATCAAAATCCACATCAACTGGACCTTATCCATCTTTACATTGTTGTTGATCTTAGCTCTAAAGCCAGAATACACTTCTCAACTGTTCCCAAACTCCAAGTTTCTGATCTTGCAAATCATTCTGCCATTTATAGATTTGTCTCTCCCTCAGGGCAACAGCTTACAATCAGCAAAAGGGACTACTACTCCTTGGAAGCACACTTGAAGAGTTTTTCAAGCAAAGGAATGTGTAGGGAAGGTAGACAAAAATCATGCTTGTTAATACAACTCTTCCTCTACTTGCAGAAGGTTCCTTGGTTTTGTTCACCTTTTATATTTGACTGTGGGCACCACATTTCTCTGACTTTGAACATATTTTTGTTCCTTATCTTTATTTTTGCTGCTATAGCAGAATACCTGAGGGTAATTTATAAATAGAGACTTATTTTACTTCATGATTGTGGAGGTGAAAGGGCACAGCAGAGGGTGTCTGGCAAGGGTGGCATAGAAAATGAAAGGGCAACCAAGCACATGCCAAAGAGACACTGCACAAGGGACAGATTTGTTTTATAACCTGCTCTAAGCATGAGTAAATGAGTGAGCATATTCTGAAACAACTACTTTAATCTCAATTTAATTATCTCTTAAAGTGCCACCTCTTGTCACTGTCACAATGGCAATCAATTCTGAATATGATTTTTTTAAACATTCTTTTATATTTTTTATTTTTATTCATTTATTTTTTTGTATTTAGGAAAAGGTCTACAGGGTCCCATTGCATAGATCAGATTTGTAGAGATCCTCCTGTTTATAGCCTCCCAAGTGCTAGGATTACAGGCGCACACTACCACGCCCAGTCTCTTGAACATGATTTTGAAGGGAATAAACCTTTGTCTTCATTACTTTTTACTCACCCAACACTCAAAATGAAGGAAAGAAAGGTTTATTTAGCTCACAGTTACTGGAGGGTTCAGTCTATCCTCCACTGGCTCCAATGCAAATGTCAGCATTTCATGCGGCAGGAAACAATGAAGAGCAGAGGAGGAGCAGCAGCTTCTGCAGCCATCAAGTCTCTCTCTCCCTTCTACACTGACTGCGAAGACCGGTGATTGTAGCTCCTCCCAAGATCAAGCTCCTCTGAAGACAGACTTCTCCACAGAAACTGGGGCAGGGCAGGGCGGGAGGAAGCCTTTCTCAATTCCTGGGCCCTGCCCACCTGCAGGGTTAGGCCCCCACGCTGAGAACTGCCGGAACTCATTCAGCCAAGTTGACACAGTGCATCAAATAACACAACCTTATTCAAATTATAGACCTCCTAGATCAGGATTCAGGCTCACTCACATATTGGGACAAATCAGAGAAAGCTGAAGGAAGGAAGATAAATAACTACACAGAACTCTGGAAAATCATGAGCAGATGTACCAGGATCCAAGTACAATGGACACTTTGATCCCCCAGATCTTGCCCACGTAGAACAGCCAAGTGACCACTGTTCCACCACCTTGGAAGAATCCTGAACATTTCCTATCAGAAAAGGATGGGTCAAACAGTCTGACATGCTGTCCTAAGCACAACTGCAAGCAGAAGGATTAAACAGAAGTGTACATACTGAATGCTGAGCTTCTCCATCTTTCCAATCCCTTTCTTCTGACAAGAGTTCAACCTTATGGAGGCTGGAAAGTAGATGTACGAAGTCTTATGCAAAAGGCTTTCTCCCATCGGGAAACTGAGACCAGATCTTCAAATAATGTCACTGAAATCCACACCCCCATTAAAGAATGGTAACATTATTGTGAAGTCAATAGTCCATAAGCTCTGCCCATTCACAGCACTTAAGGATCTCACTCTTAAATATGAATAACTATTTATGAAGTCACTATTGAGAGATGGACACAATAGATGACAATGTATGCCAGTTAAACAGAAGACCCAATGCTATTAGGGGCTACTGGACTCTTTTGGAATATTTTGCTGAGTTTACACACCTATAATATTCAAATAACGGAACTTAACAAAAAAAAAGGGTATACAGATGAATGTCCATTTTGTATCAGTGTATTCAAAGTGGTTAGGATAGATAAATAGTTACATTCTCTTAATGAATAGAATGATTTGTTCTAATGGTGTTTGTAAATAGGATCTCAGGTCCGCATCTTGTACAGCAATTAACCACTAAGAAGAATGTATGCAGTGTTAATTATTGTAGCTGTCCTAGCGATTTGATTTGAAACTGTCTCATTGCTATTTGTTTATCAATAAAATTATGAAAAAAAATAGATGACAATGTAGGAAATAGAAGAAAACTATAATTAGCATTTTCAGAGAGGTAAGAGAAGGCACTGCACCCAGGAAGTATGAACAGAACACCATTCCAAGTAAAGCAAAACAAAAATGGAAATGAGGGGACCCTACAAGCCCCAGCAAAGAGCTTTTAGAAGATCAAGTATCATCATAGGAATTTTATTTATTTTTTTTCTTCAAAATTTTATTGATAAACAGCAATGAGACAGTTTCAAATCAAATTGGAAGTACAGTTTTAACAAATAACACACTGCATATATTCTTCTTAGTGGTTAATTGCTGTACAAGATGCAGTCTTGAGATCCTATTTACAAACACCATTAGAGCAAATCATTCTATTCATTAAGAGAATGCAACTATATATCTATCCTAACCATTTTGAATACACAGATACAAAATAGACATTCATCTGTATACCCTATTTTTTCTAAGTTCCGTTATTGAATATTATAGGTGTGTAAACTCAGCAAAATACTCTAAAAGAGTCCAGTAGACCATAATAGCATTGGGTCTTCTGTTTAACTGGAAATGTCAGAAATTATTGACCTGAGTCCCCCACAGCTCAACATAAGAGCATGGCTTTATTTCCTCTATTTCGTCTTCATACTTTTCTACTGGATGGTTAAGACCAAGTTAAAGGAGGACCTGTGCAATAAGAGTTGTAGCTTTTTGGTCTGAGAAGGTCAGTTAAATGCCCTCAGGATTTATCCTGAGATCCTGTACCTCAGATTGTAGAACCTTTGTCAGTGCAGCCATGTGAATGAGTCATGGCCATTGCTTGGCCAATGTGCTCTCTGTCATCACAGGAATTTTAAAATGCAATAGAAGAGCTAGTAGATAAAAATAAGAAAATTACCAGAGGGTGAGGGATAAGAAGATGAGATCAGATTAGAGATTCAGTAACTGAATACAGAGTTGTAGAAAAAGTAAGCAGAGAAAACAGGAAAAATAATTATAAAAATAAGAATATACATAATTTCTCAAGTGAAAGCAAAATTTTAGATTGAAAGGGTCCATTGTGTTGAGGTTCATACAGTGCATTTATTTATTTATTTATTTATTTGGCATAGTGTCTCACTACACAGCTTGGACTCATAGTAATTCTCTTGTCTCAGCCTCCCCAGTGCTGTAATTATAGGCATGAGCTACCACATCTGGTCTTGTTGGTGGGTTCGCATGCCAAGGACAGGACCAGCTTGGCATGTGGAACCAGCAATCGAACCTGGGTCTTTGCACTTGCCAGGCAGGCACTTAGACCGCTGAGCCATCTCCCCAGCCCAGTGCACTTTTTAAAGGATGCTACTCTAAAGTGCTTCCTTCCTCATGAAACTTCAAAAACAGAAAATTCCCCAGCACTTTCCAGGAAAAAAGGAAAACCATTTTCTCCCATTTTATTGCAGGTATTAATGTCAAACTTCTTGTGTGTGTGTGTGTGTGTGTGTGTGTGTGTGTGTGTACAATTTTCAAATTTACTTTTAAGAATTTAGTTACATTTACATATATCCTGTTTTTAAAATATAAACAGCAACAGCTTCTGAGCGTGTCACACCGATAAGCTTTTGAGAACCATTTTGATGTGTCACAGGTAGCAAATAAATAATAGTTCTTAGGGAGAGCATAGTGATGGACAGAGCAGGTTTTGTTTGTTTGGGTTTTTTTGCGGTACTGGAGATTGAACTCAGGATCTTGTGCTTGCCAGGCAAGCACTTATTCTCCTGAGCTATCTCCCCAGCCCCAAACTTCTTAACAGTATTATAGAAAGCTAGAAGAAAATGAAGCAATGCGTTTAGAAGGCAATGCTCTTAGAATTCGAAGGGGAAGTTATTTCCAAACTAGAACTCTATGTTGACACTATTACACAAGTGTGATGCTAGAGACATTCGCAAAAATTTCCAGGCATGCTAGGATTCCAAATCTTACTTCTATGAACATTTTCTCAGGAAGCTTTTGAAGAGTGAGCAGCACAAAACCCAGCAAAAAAACTAAGAGGAAGGCAGGAGATCTTGGACAATAGGAGCTCCAATAGAAGTGGCATGTACGAAGAATTTCCAAAATAATGAAAAAAAAAAAAAAAGAAGAAGGCTCATACAGCTGGGTAGCTTGCTTGGAGAGCAGCCAGCCCAAATCAGAGCTGGCCACTGAAGCACTCTGTGTTGACATCCAAGAGGGATGTTTGTGAGAAAACAAAATTGATATTGTGATATTATAAGAGATTTTTATAAGGCTGCCAGAAGGCTTGGGAGGAAATGAATGCTTATTGCATGGAAATTGAAGTTTAGGGAAAAAACTAATTATTAATCTAAGGAAAAACAAAATAATTATATCAGATATGAAGTGAACAGCAAGGAGCTCACCTGTGAACATATTTCCACTGGGTTATTAATGTAAGCACTAAGAATAGATCTAACCAAAACCAGGATGTTTTGTGGGACTGTCCTGCTTCAAGGTTGTATATGGTTAGATTTCTGGACTTATGTATAAACATAAGAATTATATAATTCTTGGAGCTGGGAGATAGTTCAGTGGAATAAGCACTTGCTTGGCAAGCAAAAGGACCTGAATTCAATCCCTGGTTCTGCCAAAAACAAACAAACAAACAAACAAACAAAAAAGAATTATATAATTCTTTATACCTATTTTAAAAATATATTCTAATTTTTAAATGTTCTTTCATTATATTCTGCAAGGATATACAACATATCAATACTTAATGAAAAATACCTGTTCCATGTTATGCCTAAGATGTTTGATATTCAGACAGATAGTGAGGTTAAGCTTAACAGCATAGGTTGTATGGCAATAACAAAAAGCTTCTCTTCTGGAGGGTTAACAACCTAAGTGTGCAGACCAAGATTAGAGAAAAAGGAGGGCCTCAAGGAAAGCCAACATTTTGGTCCTAGCCTTCCAAGGTCAGTTAAGACTCAGGACATATGAGAACTTGTACTGTAACGTCATGTAACTCAGTAGTGTCCCAAATTTTCTGATCAAGGAGATTATGGGGCCAAAGAGGAAAGTGATCGATGATGTAGAGTGTGCCTAAGGAGAGTCACATGGAGAGAAAACATTCTCTCAGGCTTTCATAGAGAGCACATTGGCCAAGCAATGGCCGTGACTCATCCACATGGCTGACACTGACAAAGGATCTACAACCTAAGGTACAGGATCTCAGGATAAATCCTAAGGGGATTTGACTGACCTTATCAGTCCAAAAGCTACAACTCTTGTTGCATAGGTCTTGCTTTATCTTGGTCTTAACTATCCAGCAGAAAAGTATAAAAACGAAGTATAAGAAATAAAGCTATGCTGTTATGTTGAGCTGTAGGGGACTGAGGTCAACAATTTCTGACATTGCCAATGAAGCGGAAGACCCAATACTATTATGGACTACTGGACTACTCTTTTAGAATATTTTGCTGAGTTAACACACCTATAATATTCAAATGACAGAACTAAACAAAAAAGGGGATACAGATGAATATCCATTTTGTATCTGTGTATTCAGAATGGTTAGGATAGATACATAGTTACATTCTCTTAATGAATAGAGGGATTTGTTCTAATAATGTGTGCAAATAGGATATCATGTCTGCATCTTGTACAGCAAATAACCACTAGGAAGAATGTATGCAATGTGTTAATTATTGAAACTGTCTCATTGCTATTTATTTCTCAATAAAATTATGGGGGAAAAAAACAGGATTTTGTTCACTTATCTCATGAACTAAGTGAACTGCATGTGTTTTAAAGGGTGGTACAAGAAAGCTAAATTCTGACCACCATATCAGGAAATCAAGACATAATAGGTGTCTAAAACTGAAAAATCAAGAGGAAAAAAAAATGTAAACATCACGAGAAATTACTAAAGCACTGACAACAGATGACTGTATGGAGCAGAAATCAGAGATAGAATGGGGCAGGTAAAGGGACTGCTGCTTTGTTTTGTTGTTTAAAACCCTGTAATTGACTTTTTAGCTGTGTGCTTACATATTATGAGTTTTAGAAACATTAAGGCTCAAAAAAAGTGGATTATGATGAATGGATATGAAGATGTGGTTTTTTTATACACTGGCATACCAAACATTAAAAAGAATAAACTTGTGACATTTCTAGGTAAATGGATGTGCCTTGAGACCCTACTCTTAAGTGAAATAAGTCAGACAGAAATTGTGTAAAATCATATTGTTTCTCTGTTGTGAGAAACTGAAAGTGTAAATAAGGACCAAAATGTATAACAGATACTGTGAAATAGGAAAAAAAAAGTTCAAATGGGAAGGGGAACCAGGGAGAGGGGAGGGGGAAAGGAAGGAGGAGAAAAGAAAAAAAAAAGAGAAAAGAAAACATGGAAGCAAAGTTTTTGTACAGCTTTTTTTTTTTTCTTTTTGTATTTTAGGGAAGGGTCTACAGGGTATTGAGGGTCTCACTACTACATCGGACTTGTAGTGATCACCTGTTTACAGCCTCCCAAGAGCTGAGATTACAGGTGCACGCCACTATGCCCAGTCTCAATTGCCATCTCAGTGCGCCCTGGGGGCGAGGCCAGCACTGCAGGCCTGGGGATTGAACCCCCAGCCCCTGCGCCTGCTTTCAGGCACTTTAATCTGCTGAGCTATTTGGCTGGCCCCAAAGATTTTGTAAATAGGGAGAGGAAGAAGGGTAGAAAGGAGGTTAGTGGAATGGAAAAAAATAAATAAATAAAAGAATTAAGACATGTCAAGCACAGGTATATATTCTCTATGATGGATGTGATTATTATGTATACCTGAAATGTACCAAGAAACTTTATTTTTTAAAAGTGGGTTAAAAGTGGGAAGAAAAAAAATAGGGTAGAAAAAAATAAATCAAGTCAAAGGCAACATGAGGTCCAACATCTATGATTGCTACAGGTAGGCTGAAATTTAGTTCTGAGCTTTTTGCAGCCAGCACAAAGTGAGCAACATAATTGTTCCTACTATTTCACAATGTCCAACAGATAAAAACAAACCACTTACTCAAGCGAAGTGCATCTATTTCCGGTACTGAGCTCTGAGAGACCATTTCCCATCTGTCCACCTAGAGAGGACAGTGCGAGATACAGTGAACCACATCCTCAGTAGCTTGCTGACGGTAAATGCAACATTAAGTTTCATAGAGCTGTTTCTTATCATGTCCCTCAAATGCCAGTGTAGAGTCCAGTAAAACCAATTCATGAGATTAAACATCTGTTCACTTAAGGCAAAAAAACATAGCGGAAAGGCTGGTGGGCCTGGGTTCCAAAGCTCTCTCTCAAGCAAGTTATTGACTCTGAACTTAGGTTTTTCATTTATAAAATGAATCTAAATGCAAGCATTTCATAAGATTTTGTGAGGATTAAATGAGTTTATGCAAATGAAGCACAGAGAATAAAGTGTGATATATTTAAGCTGTTTATTTTTTTTTTTAAATAGTATCTGAGTGAAGGTAGCTCAGTGGTAGAGTACTTGCCTAGCATACAGGAAGCTCTGGGTTTGATTTTCAGGACTGAAAAGAAAAAAAAAAACATTATTCAAGTCATTTGTGGTGGCTCATGGCTATTGCCCAACACTCAGGAAGCTGAGGCAGGAAAGTTGGTTAAGCCCAGGAATTTGAGTCTAGCCTGGGCAATATGGTAAGTTCCAGTCTCAAACAAAACATAACAAAAGCAATCTATTATTCAGACTTTATGAAAAAAAAAATGGACCTTATATATTAAGACTATGTAAAGAAAATTGTGTGTCCTGGTAGAGGGATAGACACTTAAGACGAATGGACCAGAATAGTGAAATAGGCCTACATAAGAAAGGGCAACTGATTTTCAACAACGATGCAAAAATCATTCAAGAGAAGAAAACTGGTCTCCAAACAATGATGGAAAAACAACAGGAGGAAAGACATTTATCAACATATGATGCTAGGACAACTGTAAACAAACATCCATAAACAAAGAAATTAACTTCAACCTAAACGTCACCTCACACTTTATACAAAGGCTAACTCAAAATGCATAAAAGATTTAGATGAAAGTGTCAAATTATAAAAATTTTTGGTGAAACCAAGAAGAAAATCTTCAGGACATATGGCCTGGTGAAGATGTGACACCCAAAGATGATCCATAAAAACTGGGTAAATTGCACATGATAAAACTTGAAATTGGTCTGCAAGGGGTCCTGTTCAAAAAATGAAAAGACAAGACACAGAATGGGAGAAAATATCTGTAAATCGAACTATTACAGAAAATATTATAAGCCAAACATTTGACAAAAGATCATAAAGAACTCTCAAAAATCAAATGAAAGGAAATAAGCAGTCCAACTAGTAATAACCAAAAAAGACATAAAAAAAAAAATTTCTTCAAAGAAGATATACAGGTGGCAAATAAGCAAATGGAAATATGCTCAGCATCATCAGCCATAGGTAAAATGCAAATTAAAACCATCGTGAGATATCAGTGGCCTATCAAAATGGCTAAAATAGCAACACTACCAAATGCTTTTGTCAAAAACTTATTCTTACATGTTGCTGGTGGTAATGTAGAATGGTATATATACTCTGCAAAGTTCTCTCACAAATAAAATAAATAACTAAACCTGCACTTAACATAGAACCTAGTAATTGTATCCTAGTCATTTACATACAGAATGGAAATTTAGGTCCACATGAAAACATGTACAAGAATGCTCATCACAGCTTTATTTCAAATCATTTAAAATTGGAAACAACCCAAATGTTCTTCAGTGGGCAAAAGAGTAAACAAATTGTGCTGAATCCATATCGGGGAACCCTAAGTGATAGAAAGAAACAAGCTATTGACACATGCTACATTTGGATGGATGCTAGAGGATTATGATGAATAAAAACAAATAAAAGCCTATTTTAAAAACTTAGAAACTATATGATTTATATAACCTCAAAATGATAAAATTACAGAGATGAAAGACAGATTAATGGTATCAGAGATTAAGGAAAATGGAAATGTCTCAGTTACTCTTTTCTCGTTGCTGGGACAAAATACTCAGCACTCAAAATTAGGGAAGGAAAGGTTTATTTAGCTCACAGTTACCAGAGGTTTCAGCCCATACTCAGCTGGCTCCAAGGCAGAGTGGCACATGGCAGAGAGCAGCCTTTCATGGTGGCGGCACAGAGAAGAGCAAAGGGAATGGCATGGGCTCAGGCAGCTAGCTAGCCTCTCTCCCCTCCTTACACTCTAATGCAAACTACCTGCCCCAGGGTGAGTGCAGCATCCACACCCACAATAGTCAGTCACAAACTCCAGAAGCTGCCCACTGACTGCATGAGGCTTTGAGGGGACAACTAGACACAAGCCGTTACAGGAAGAATAAAGGACCATAGCAAGGTAGCATGAGGGATCTTTGTGGTAATAAAACAGTGAATCTTTTACACATTTGATGAGACTGCTGGAACTATATACATATACACAAACACACAAAAGTGTGTAAAAATGGTGAAGTCAGGGAGCTGACAATGGAGTTCAGTGGTAAAGCACTTGCAAAGCATACATGAAGGCCTGAGTTCAATCTCAGGCACTATAAGAAAAGGCAAAATCTGAAGAAGACCTATACATTGTACCAACATCAATAGCTTGTGTGTGAAATCACACTACAGGTATATATTACCTCTGGAGAATACTAGATAAAGCTTTATTATATTTAATGTTTCCTATGACTATAATATTTTGAAAGAAAAAGGTTTTTAAAATGTATTTAGTAGTGTAGTGGTACACATCTATAATCCCATCATTCTGAGAGGCTGAGACAGGAGGATCATAAATTCTAGCCAAGTATGGGCAACTTAAACACTTAGTTAGACCATGGCTCAAAAGAAAAAATAAAGGGCTGGCGAGATGGCTCAGTGGAATAAGCGGCTCAGTGGAATAAGCGCTTCTCTAGTGAGAGCAAGGGCCTGAGTTCAATCCCTGGTTCTGCCAAAAAAAATAAAAAATAAAATAAAATAAATAGGGCTGGGGAGATAGCTCAGTAGAATAAGCAACTGCCTGGTAAGCACAGGGCCCTGAGTTCAATCCCCAGTACTGCAAAATAAATAAATAAATAAATAAATAAATAAATAAATAAATAGGGCTGGGGAGCCAGGAACTTAGTGCAAAGGTACAAAGGCCCTGTGTTCAATCCCCTGTACTATTACACACACACACACACACATACACACACACACACACATACATACACACTGTTCAGTAAGCTCTATAATGAGACTTTATTAATTAGGAAATTAAATTTTCTGACTTTACTGGACATCATAAATTGGTTAAGACAGATTTAACTAGTAGTGGTGCGTACCAGTAAAGTCACTTTTATTTAACAAACTAATATAAAATGATAAGTTAAACATTTGAGGTGTTGGTAAAACTATGGTAATTCATCTGAAAACATGGGGCTGGGAAGATAGCTTAGTAGAAGCCAGGGAGATTGCTCAGTAGAAAAGTGACTGCCTCGCAAGTGCAGGGTTCTAAGTTCAATCCCCGGTACTGCAAAAAAAGAAAAAAAAAAAAAAATGCTCATCTGAAAACACAGAGAAGGCCAAGCAGGGGTGTGGACCAGATGCTTTTGTGACAGCTTGCTATTTCAAGCAGAGAAGCAGCTTACTGCCAAGGGTCCTTACAGAGCTGCACTGATTACCCGGCATCCACTGTCCAGGCCTTAGCCTGTCAGGCACAGTGAGCATGGCTTGACACTCACTGAGCTCAGGAGACTGACATCCTATGCATGACCAACTTACCTGCAAATGAAGATGTACAAGAAAACCAAGTTTCTTTTTGTTCTTTAGCAGGTCATACTTGTGTGACTCATCCATTCCTCCTCTTAAAGTGGAAATTCACCATCCTAATCAGACTGTTCCTTGGTGAGCATGGAGTCGGAACTGGAAATGAGACAGTAATTCAACATTTAACAGGGTCAGGCTATCCTAGAGCCGCAAATCAATGTCCCAGTAGGGATGCCGGAAAGCGCTGACGTGCACTGGCTGGCACTCCTTGAATCCAAGCTAGTGTGAACATATTCTCCCTGGAGGGCTCAGGGACAGATGGCTCCACCACTCTCTCCACAGACTACTCTTGTTCTATACTTCCACATCTTAGCGTCCCTTCCACCCAAGAGGCAATTCCTGCTCACCCAGGATTCAAGTTTTTTCAGAATGGCTTTGCAGAGATCTCTTCCAATCACTTATGTAGAGCCTTTAAATTTGAACTTTGAAAAAGCTATATATATATTTTTTGTTCTTGTGTTAGTCTTCCTACATCCTCCGCATCCTGATAACTATCTTAGAAGATCTTTAATTTGGGCTTTTAAACACCAGAAGCAGGCATAGGGGCCGGGGGTTCGATCTCCAGGTCTGCCTTGCCAGCCCCGAACTGGGGCGTGCTGAGACAGCAATTGAGACTGGTGTTGGCATGTGCCTGTAATCCTAGCTCTTGGGAGGGTGTAAACAGGAGGATCATTATGAGTCCAATCTAGTAGTGAGACCCTGAACACCCTGTAGACCCTTCGCTAAAATAAAAATAAATAAAATAAACACCAGAAGCTTTGAACAAACTGTCCTAAATAATTTAAAAATAATTATACATTTAAAAAATTACAACACGACAATCATTAAAAAATAAGTTTAAAGTGTTGAGTTCACATTTTAGGTTTTCAGTAGTCTTGTGAAAATTCTTTGTATTGTTTTATTAACATATCTAAACCTCATATTTATCAATAACTTAGTACAGATTAGGCAAGTCTGTAACATTTCCTCCTGATCCTTGCAGAGAAATCATTGACATTTTAGTGAAGTATTTCAAGTCCTTTTTTTTTTAAGTTCTCAAGATGTTTAAATGCAACTTTTATGGTAATTCTTCACCTGTGTATCTACATGTAATACTGAGAATTATTATCTTATTCTATTTTGTACGAAAATAAGAAAATATAATTAAGCCAGGCATGGTGGCATACAGCTATAATCCCAGCACTCTGGGAAGTTGAGGCAGGAGGACTGCAATTTGAGCCCAGCCTTAGCAAGACCCTGCCTCAAAATAAAATAATAAAGGGGTAGGGGTATACTCAGTACTAAGGCTCTGAGTTCAGTCTCCAGTACCAAATTTTTTTTTTAAGAAACAAACAAAATTATCATAATCATAATAGGTTACAAGGCTTTTTCCCATAAAACACTTAACAAATTTCATCACCCATGGAAGCAAGAATAACACTTGGCCTGAGCCCCCCCCTTCAAACTGTTTATTTTGTATTCTCTAGTATCAATTTGCTTGCTTTACCTCTCTTTTTATCACTATTTTTCTTCTTCTCTAGTACCACGCCCCCCCCCCCCTACTAGGGATTGAAGCCAGTGCCTTTGTGCTGAACTGCATCCCCAGGCGTTTTTATTTTATCTTGAGACAGGGCCACTAATAGCAGAGCTGAGCTCAAGTCTCTCCCTCAGTCTCTGAGTGCTGAGATCACAGGAGTGTGCCACCACCCCAGCTTTCAGTTTTCTTAAAATGGCTCAAATAAGGTACGCACCACTACTAGTTAAATCTGTCTTAACCAATTTATGATGTCCAGTAAAGTCAGAAAAATATCACAAAGGGCCGGCGAGATAGCTCAGTGGACTAAGCACCTGCTTTGGCAAGCACAGGGACCAAGATTCAATCCCAGGTCCTGCATGCTGGGCTGGCCCCACCCCTGGGAGCCAGCTGCTGAGTCCGGGAGTGGTGGTGCATGACTGTAATCCCAGCAGTGGGGAGGCTGAAAACAGGAGGTTTACTACGAGTCTGAACTGCATAGTGAGACCCTGTACCAAATACATAAAATGAAGGAAAAAGAAAGAAAATCACAACTGACCTTGCCTCGTGAGTGATTATATTATAGTTTTATGTATAAAGGTAAATGGATTTGCTGTGGCATGCTAGGATTTCTGAAATAATTTACGACAGTTTCAGGGTTAAGGCAAAGTTAAGAAATTGAAGGGAGTTTTTTTTCATTTTAAAGCTTATTTCCAACAATTTGAGAGTTAAGCTTAACATGTTCCTATGAAGTTGCACCCATTTTATTTTGATTCCTTGACTATTACTGAAACACAGAATGTTTATGACACAGTATATTTACTTTGAGCTCTACTTGACTTAAACTCGTATATATGATCCTTTTATTTATGCAAACTTGAAATAATACTAATAAACTAGTCATGTTCAACTGTATCCTTTGAGATGAAGAGACGCAGGCACAGCCCAAGAGTGCGGTCACACGGGCTCCACTGCCTCTCCACGTGACACAGACAATGACTGCACTCACTGTCCGTGCAAGTGACCGTTCACTCCAAGGCATACTTTGCTAAATACAGAACATCAGGGGCTAGAAGACGAGTCTGAGGAGAGCCAGTGTGCTTGCTTTAGTTAAGATAAAAAGATCCAGCTCCCTGTATTACTCCCCACTGATTCCAGCCTCCTGCAGTCAGGGCATCAGAACAAGTTGTATCCACATTCACAGAGCTTCAGTCAGGGTCAGGGCACACTCTATGACACTCCCTTAGCCAGGAGGGCATCGTAGCACAAGAAGAAATATCTACTGTCGCTATGAAATATGAGGTGGCAAGAATGTCTCTTTACAGCACGGCATGGTGGTACACACCTATAATCCCAGCACTCAGGAGGCTGAGGCAGGAGGATTGCCAGGAGTTCAAAGCCAGCATGAAGTACATAGTAGAGTCCCTGTTTCAAAAACTCAAAATAGGGGCTGGTGAGACGACTCAGTGGTCTAAAGCACCTACTTAGAACAAGCTAAGCTAAGCAAAGCACAGGGACCGCGGTTCAATCCCCAGCACCACATGCCAGCCAGCCCCGCCCCCTAGTGGGCTGAGCTGGCCACACACACACAAAATAAATAAATAAATAATAAACTGAAAAAAAAAAACCCTCAAAATAAATCAATAAATAATCTTTAGACTTGGTTTTCTTCTTCTTTTTTTTTTTTTTTTTTGTATTTAGTACAGGGTCTACAGTGTCTATAGGGTCTCACTTCATATGTCGGACTCCTAGTGATTCTCCTGTTTTCAGTCTCCCAGGTGCAGGAATACAGCCACGTGCCACCATGCACGATCTCAGTCACTGTCTCAGCTCCCACCATGGGCAGGGCTTGCACCACACGCCGGGAATGGAAGCCCAGTTGCTATGCTTTGCCTGAGCAGGCACTTTAGTCTGCTGAGCTATCTGGCTGGCCCTATTAGACTTGGTTTTCATTACAAAAAAATAAAATCAGATTGGACATAAGGGGCTTACTTTTGGAGTAAGTCTTATAAATCTTTCAACCCACTTATTAAAATGCTTACAGTTCCCATTTCATTGCAGATGAAATAATACTGAGCAAAGGAAGTCAATCGCATTTTTATTAAGCTAAACAAAAAGATGTGCAAACCTTAGGAAATTAAGTAGCAAATTAAAATTCACAAAAACTCACAGGTACATTTTATCAAAATCCACAAATAGGGGCCGGGGAGATGGCTCAGTAGGATAAGCGCTTGATTGGCAAACGCAAGGATCTGAGTTCAATCCCTGGTTCCACCAAAAAAAAAAAAAAAAAAAATCCACAAATAGACATAGTAATATATCTTCTTCACTGACTGTACCACAAGTCTAAATGAAAAACAAAATAAACAATAATGCAAATAGGGCTTTTTAAAATTCATATTGTTCATTTAGCGACACAGCAGATTGAGGGCTCATCAGGACCCACAACGAAGTATCCAGAGTAATACCTTTTTATTCCCCCAGAATTTAGATTAACAGTTTATAACAAATATGTTCTTAAGCAGTCTCTTTATTTGTTCTTTTCTCATATGTAGGGTGGGTATGAGAGGAAGTAGGTCAAAACAGTTATGCAGTTAGTACCATGTTGTGTGTGGTGGCACATGTCTGTAATCTCAGCTCTTGGGAGGCTGAGGCAAGAGGATCACTGTGAGTTTACAGCCAGCCTGAACTACATGGAGAAACCCTGACTAGAAAGAAAGGGAAAAAAAAAAAGAGTAATACATTACCTCTTATACTTAACATTTTAAAATTTTGTATTTACTGGTTCACATTGTGTATTATTTAATATTTGATTATTTAAGTAGTGGATCCATATGACCTGTCTATGTGATATATATACTAGCGGGGTGTTGGAAGTCTGTTCTTCAAAATAATTAATTCCTGACCTACCCTTTTCCGCACGGTAATGGTTCCCACCATGGCAAACTGAAGCTATTCATGTGGAGTCGGAAGGAGAAGTGCATGTTTCATTTTTCTGTGCTAGTAGCGGGCTCCAGTATACCACTGTATATGTCTGTATACACATACACATGCATATATACTCATGTGTATACAGTCACACACCTATGTGTACAAGTATGTCTATATTGCGCACACACACACACACACACACACACACATTTTCAAGAAGCCTATGGAAGAGTGAACGAGACTGAAGCCAGTGTCGACCTTAAAATCCCACCTCTACCACTCACTAGTTATGACCTTTGGCCAATCACTTAATTCTGTGCTTTAATTTCCTCTTCAGCATAATGAGCACAATTAGTTCCCTATAAGGTGTTATAAATTAATTAAATATACACAAATGCTAACAATGGCAATAATATGCGTAAGAGCTACGTGACATTCACTGTTATTGTTGCTATTATTATTATCCCTATGTTTGACTTTGCATACACATAGTGATCTGTCAGGATCTGTCCCAGCCACTGTTGGGTCAGGTCCTCTGAGCCAACACCTCTGCCCCAGGGCCTGCCTCTTTCCTTTTGCAGGTTCATGTGGCCTTGTAGGGATCCAGTTCTGTCATCACTGTGCAGCTTTCGGCCTGAGGCAGGTGCCCTTCCCTTCCCAAGCCTCATGTCTGTGTCCCTCCATCACAGCCCAGACAGTCCTAGCTTCTACAGCCCTGGATGTCTGGCACCTACCTACCTTCATTGGTACAGAGTCTCTGAGTCATCTGCTTGCCTCTTGGCTACTGGAGTCTGTGTTTTCTGCTGAGTGCGCATCTTGTTCTCTGGAGCTTCACGGCAGGGTTCCGATCCCATGGCTCCATTTCAACTTGTAATTCTCACCAAGGACCTTGTTCTGGACCTTCCCCAGTTCCTATCACTTTTTACCGCACTACCAATTCACTTGATCTCAGAGACTTGCCCTGTAATTTATAACTATGATGGCCATTTAATCTGGGGTTTCCAAAGAGATCAACTGTAAATATTCTATCTTTTTTTGTATGTTATCCAGAGATGTCTCTTCCCCCCTACCCCCCATACTAAGAACTAAACTCAGGGTCTTTACATTGAGCCTTTTTTTTTTTTTTTAAGACAGTGTCTTGGCTGAGAATATAGCTCAGGGGCACAAGCACCTGCCTGGCAAGCTCAAGGCCCTGAGTTTGATTCCCAGACAAAAAAATAAATAAACAAAGACAGTTCTCACCAAATCACTAAATTGCTCCGGCTGGGTTCACACTTCTGATCTTTCAGTCCAGGCTGGGCTCCAATTTGCAATCCTCTTGCCTTAGCCTCCCAAGTAGCTGGGATTACCAGTGAGCACCATCTCACCTACCTCATGGCAGAGCATGTCTCAGTGCACCCTCTGAATCACAGTGCATGTTCTACTTCTCTAGCAAGCAATCCTATGTTACATTGTGGAAGCGACCAGAAAGAAAGCAGATTTCAAAGGAGGACCCCAAGAACTTCTCACCCCTGCTTTCAAAGACTGACAGGAACATCACACATTTCATTTTCTATTTTTCAAATTATTTGATTCCATTCATGTGTTCATATTGTAATCATCCGATGCTTGTTGTTACCAAGGATTGCACATACTAGGCAAGTTCTAGAAAGTTCTTTACCCCTGAACTCCATTCTCAGTCCTATTTACTGTCCTTTGAACATGATGGAAGGAAATTACTTGATTGCCTCTCTTTACTTCCATTCCACCCCTTAATGACTACCCATATACTACAGCCTACTTGAATCTGCTGTGTTCTGATAAACTCCTCTGGAAATCAGAGGGATTATATTTTTTTCTTCTTCTTCTTCTTCTTCTTTTTTTTGTATTTTAGGGAAGGGTCTACAGTGTGGTCAGGGTCTCACTACTAGATCAGACTCACAGTGATCTGCCTGTTTACAGCCTCCCAAGAGCTGGGATTACAGGCATGCGCCACCACGCCCAGTCTCAATCACTATCTCAGCAGGCCCAGGGAGGAACACCCCTCCATCCTTTCCCCCATCCCCTGCGCCTGCTTGCAAGCACTTTAATCCACTGAGCTATTTGGCTGGCCCAAGAGTGACTGTATTTCTATAAAATCCAAAATCAGTGTTTGAGCTTGGTCATTCACCCAGTCTCTAATGGACTATAAAACAATGCTGGTGGCTTTCCTGCCTTGCCAGACATACATAGGCAAATCTGGAAAATATTCCCACTTGACATAACTTAAAACTCTTTGTTTCTAGTATAGCTATAAACAACAATTATTTCTCTAAATGAGTATCTTCCGTTAAAAGGGGAAATACAACATTATTGGGTGGTCATGCTGTAGGCTGTATGGCTAGTGCTATAGGGACAGGGCAAATTATAGGAGGATAGTAATCAAAATTCTATTTTCAGAGACTCACATGCAATCAATCTTTCTGTGCTCTTTTCAGACTTGACTCTTGTTTAGCGATTTAAATAAAACTTATTTTCTTCCACTTAAGTCCCTTTTATTGAAAAAGGGTACAATTAGAAAGGGTGGTCAACTAAGATTGAATCTCTTCTCTGTTCCTTGTCCCCGTCCCTCTCTCCTTTCCCTCCTTTCTTCCCTCCCTCCATTTCTCCCTCATATTTATCCCTCCACAGAAGTATTTTTGTTTTTCTTATGTTTTATGTAGTTAATACAGGGTCTACAGGGTCTCAGTATATAGATCAGACTCATAGCAATCCTCCTACTTTCAGCCTCCCAAGCGCTGGGATTACAGGCGAGCACCACCACGCCCATTGTTCCACCAAGGTTTTTAATCAGGGATTGATGGACCCGCAACTGTCTTCATTCTGAGTCTGTGGGAAAAATTCAGGGTGTTCACAAACTTGGAAGGAAAACAAAATTACATCATTATTTTTACTGACTTCTAATTGAAATAGCATTTCCTTCACAATCTCCCCATCTCTGCCCTGTCTTTCATCTCTGCTCATCTGAAGGCTTAGATTAGCACACAGCGCTTCAATTATTAATGCAGACAAAATTCCACAGAGTATTAGCAGCCCTATTGACTTTCACCGGTGGAAACCACATTTCTTTCCTGCTTTCGCATTTGTTGCAGGTATCTCAAATATCACGTTTTAATTACTCTTTCAAAATTATGGTAGTAGACCCACTCATAATTCAATGTGTTAATAAACATATTACACCAATGTTTTATTTTTAATATTCTGATAACATTTCAAGTTTCCTTTGGACTCTTAGGTATTTTAAAACATCTTTATGGAGAGACTATAAAATTCACCCACTTAATATGTATGATTGAATGGTCTTAATATATTGACAGAATTATGCCCCCTTCACTACAATCTAGTTGGGGTTTTGGGGTTTTTTTTGTTTGGTTGGTTGGTTTTGTTTTTAGCATTGGGTATTGAACTCAGGATCCTGCACTTGCCAGGCAAGTGCTTATTCTACTGAGCTATCTCCCTGGCCCCTACAGTGTAGGTTTAGAACATTTTTATCACCACAAAAAGAGAACTGTAGCTGTTAGCAGTCCTTGTTCACTTTCCTCCCATCTATCCTCTAGCCCTTCAGGACTTCAGCTGTATTTATTGCCAAGCAATATTCTACGACATATGGGTATGACAGATTTTCGTTTATTTAAATTGCTTTTACTTTTTCATTATTCTGAATAATGTCATGAACATTTACATACAAGTTTTTGGTGGAAGTATGTTTTAATTTCTCATGAGTTCAAATTTAGGAGTAAAAATGCTGAGTTACATGGTAATTCCATGTTTAAACCTCCAAGGAACTGCCACACTTTCCAAACTAGTTATACTGGGGCTCTGCTGGATAGCTCAGTTGTATAAAGTGTTGCGGGGCCAAATGCAGGCAGGCGCATTGGACCACAGTTTGATTCTCAGCTCCAGAAGCTGCACCAGACCCTCTTTTAAGGCAGCCTGAAGTAGCCCCCTCAAAAAAAACCTCCTTCCCAAACTGTTTATACTATTTTGTATTACCAGCAATAGCATTTTAAAGGTTCTAATGTTCTAACATTCTCGCCAGCTCGTTACCGTGTCACTTTGATTATAGCATGTGGTTTGAATTTCTTCAGTGGCTAGTGATGTTTAACATTTTTCCATGTGCTTACTGCCCAGTTGTACGTTATCTTTGGAGAAATAGTAGTTCAAGTCTTTGACCTTTGTGATACTGGGGACCAAACCCAGGGGTGTGATATATCCAGCTGTTTTGAGTTTGTAAATTTTGAGACAGGACCTTGCTAAAATACCTACACTGACATTGAATTTGTGGTCCTCGTACCTCAGCTTCCAGAAGATCTGGGATTACAGATGTGTGCCACCACACCCTCACTTTGCCCATTCTTTTTTTTTTGGCTCAAACTTGGGACCTTGTACTTGCCAGGAAGGTGCTTATTCCGCTGAGCTATTGCCCTGGCAGCCCCCTCTGCCCATTCTTTAACTGGGCTGTTTGCCTTTTTATTTTTGAGCTATGAGCATTTTTTATATATTCTGGATATAAAACCCTTATCAGGTGTTTAATTTGCAAATACCTTCTTCCATTCTGTGGGCTCCCTTTCTATTTTCTTGTTATAATAATTTGTAACCTAAGATTTTATTTTTGTATTCAGATGTGGTGGTGTATACCTGAAATCCCAGAACTCAGGAGGCTAATGCAGGAAGATCACCCTGAGTTTGAAGCCAGCCTGGGCTACATAGTGAGTTCAAGACCAACCTGAACCACATGGTAAGATTTTGTCTCAAAAGTAAAAGCAATATATTAAAAAAAGTTTTTAATTTTGAGATAGAACTTTTCTCTTTTATTGCTTGACTTTTTGATGTTATATCTAAGAAGTTATGGGTCGGCGAGATAGCTCAGAGGACTAAGTGCCTGCTTTGGGAAGCACAGGGACCAGGGTTCGAAACTTGGTCCTGCATGCCGTGCCGACCCTGCCTCTGGGGTGTGCTGAGCCAGCAATGGAGTCCAGGGATGGTGGCGCACACCTGTAATCCCAGTGCTGGGGAGGCTGAATATAGGAGGAATATTACAAGTCCGAGCTGCCTAGGGAGACCCTGTACCAAATACATAAATGGAAAAAAAATTTAAATTTAAAAAAAGAAGTTATTGTCTAGGTGATGGTTGTACAACTCTGTGACTATATTAAAAAACTATTGAATAATACACTATAAGTGGGTGAATTTGTACTGAATTTGAGCTAATCTCAATAAAGCTGTTTTTTAAAAAGAAGCTGGGTGCAATGGTACATGCCTGTAATCCCAACTACCTGGGGGCTGAGGCAAGTGGATCACATGTTGCCCCTGAACAAATTAGCAAGACTCTGTCTCAAAATTAAAATTTAAAAGGTCTAGGGATATGGGTCAGTGGCAGAGCACTTGCCTAGCTTGGATGAGGCCCTGTACCATAAAGTGAAATTAAAAATACCAAAATGGGAGAAGAGAAAAACAGACTGAGAAAGATCCTCACCACATTGTCATTGCTTAACCTTCCCTGTGTGTGAGCCAAAAAATTATTCTTAAAAGAAAAACAACAAATCAGTTTCTAAAATTAAAGCCCAGTGCTGGGTGTACACCTCTATAAATACTCCAAAAATTACTCAATTGTATATACTGTACTTCACATGGCTAAATTTTATGGTATATGGCTTATCTTTTAATAAAGTTGGCCTTAAAATGGCAAACAAGGGGCTAGTGAGATGGCTCAGTGGTCTAAAGCACCTACTTAGAACAAGCAAAGCACAGCGACCACGGTTCAATCCCCCAGCACCACATGCCAGCCAGCCCCGCCCCCTGGTGGGCTGAGCTGGACACACACACACACACACACACACACACACACACACACAAATAAATGTTTTTTAAAAAAAGGATACTTGATTTAAAAAAATGGCAAACGAAGCAATCATTAGATTTACACCTTTGTTTTCTTCCAAAAGTTGCAAAGTTTAGCTTTTGCATATGGGTCTGTGATGCATTTTGTAGTAGTTTTGTATACAGTTTAGGGAAGGTGTCCAGTTGCCTGTGCTTCACTTTATGCTCTTAAAGTTGACCTGAGAGGGAATCCGTATGCCTCACCAGCTTGCTGCGGCAGTACATAACACTGCACAAGAGAACTCTTGCTCAAGAACTTGAACTACAACCCTCTTTCTCTAGAGCTCATTTCCTCTCCCGTAAAATATATGGACAGGATTGAGTTGGAAAGCCCCTTACAATCAGTGATGACATTTACGGTACAGATGTTGAGACTGGAAAGCAATGACTATTTTTTTAATGAAACAAAATCTCAAGCCTGTGACACCAGTTGCTTTATTTTTCCTCAAAGGAAGTTGCTGTCTGGCAATCAAGAGGGTTCAGCCAGAACCTTGAGAAGTGTGTTACGGACAGAGGTGACACAATAGGGGAAGGAAACATTTTCTCTTAAAAAGCAGTCAATTGCCTTCAACAAGTTGCCAATAAACGGGAAAATTGGTTGGTTTTGTGGGAAGAGTCAAATGCCAGCTTTTGGAGGTCCCAGTCAGTTAAGTGAGTACAGATACCTCCAAATGAGGGAGGAGGTTGTTCCTACAAAGTTAGCAGGAGGCAAGATGTCAAGAATGTACTGACTCACGATCAGTGAAGTCATTAAACAGGAAAAGTCAGAAAAATACTATCAAGTCTTTATGTTTATAACTGTAAAGATACTTCCACTTTACATTATTTTCTTTTTTAAGAGAGTAATCATGGAAGGTTTTATTTTTTTCATTTTTAAAAATTAATTTTATTGAGAAACAAATAGCTATGAGACAGTTTCAAAACAGGTTAGTAGGACAGTTACAATAATTAATACATTACATATTGTTGTCTTCATAGTAGTTATCCATAGTACAAGATGCAGACATGATATCCTGTCCAAACACTATTAGTACAAATCTTTCTTCTCATTGAATTAAGAGAAAGCAGCTGTATATCTATCCTAATCATGGAAGGTTTTTAAATAGACTGGTTGAGTCTCTTATCTATGTAGTGAGACCCTGTAGACCCTGTACTAAATATTTTAAAAAATCAACCAAATGATAAGTAATAATAATTTGTATTTGTATTTTTAAAATTCTAGCACTAATTCTATAAGCTATTTGATCATTGTATATACTGTAATTCTTCCTGGACTCTTTCTACACAACAGAAATATTGATGATAATTATAAAAAGGAAAATGTTTATGGTTGCAAAAGTTCCATTAAATATGGAGTTACCACCTTGCATATGGCTGAGCTCAGCTGATCTCGGAAGCTAAGCAGGGTTGCACCTGGTCAGTCCTTGGACAGGAGACAACATGGGAGTACTAGGACTTATAGGCTTTTGACCCACTCCCTTCCTCTCCTTTTGACTGGAAGTAGTGTGCATGCTTGTCATTCTTAGGAAGCTGAGGCAGGATCACCAGAAGTTCAAGGCCAGCCTGGGCTACATAGTGAGTTTAAGAGCAGCCTAAACCACCCAGCAAGACCCTGTGTCACACACAGAAAAAAAAAAAATTTTTTAAACTTATAGCACATTTGCAGATAAACTAGCTATGTTGATGAATAGACCATGCTAAATTTTCCATGTGGTTACAAATTTTCCATGCCACATGTTGACATCCTTTAAAAAATGAAGAACCTTAAAATTAAAAAGGGGGGGGGCTGGTGAGATGGCTCAGTGGTCTAAAGCACCTACTTAGAACTAGAACAAGCTTAGCAAAGCACAGGGACCACGGTTCAATCCCTCAGCACCACATGCCAGCCAGCCCCGCCCCCTGGTGGGCTGAGCTGGACACACACACACACACACACACACACACACACATACATAAATAAATAAAATAAAAAATAAAAAAAAAATGAAGAACCCCACTCTATGATCAAGGGGCAAGGTAAATCCTAAGAGGTTCCAAAGTCAGGTCTTCACTTTTTTCTCCGTAGTGCTTCTATTTCAAGCCCCCCGACGCACACCCCAACCCAACAAGTACTAACACCACCAGGAAGAAGAGTAGCTTGCATGGTGAGGAAGCAGTCAGAGCTCAGGAGCCCTGCTCAGTAGTTAAAGGTCACCTTGAACTCGCTGGCAGGGAGAGGACACGAGCCGGCTGAACTGGGTGGCAGCCAATCTCTGTCTCCTTCTTGGAACAGAAAATTGCTCCCTGCAGTTCTGTGTACCCCTCCATCAAGACAAATACGCTGTGTAGAAATACGGTCTAGTTTCACTTTTTTAGATGAACAGACTCAAGCTGATTTCAGCTGGAGGTCAAGGGACAGAGGACAGAGAGAACCAAGCTAGTGTGCTAGAAACTTGTAGGCCTATTTGGAAAGACCAAAGCTAAACAGACTTCTCATTAGTATAACAATAAAGATGTGAAATCTGATCAAAAGGTTTTATGCTACGATGTATAAAATATATATATTCTCATGGTGATGGGAAATAGAGAAAAACACATTTTAATTAAGGTAGGAAACCTGACATATTAACTGGTGACATTTCTCATGCTGACAACACCAGAATATGAAAATGGTACTCTCAAATTTTTACACATTCACAAATGAAAAACAAATTTTTTTTCACAAAAATAGTGCTCTTTGCATATGCCTGGCAAGGGCAATGTCCTGAGTTTGATCCCTAGTACCAAAAAAAAAAAAACAAAAAAACAAAAAAACTTTAAAAAAAGAATGAACAGTAAATCAACATTAGATGACTTATTCTAAAAATAATCTTCCTCTTTAAACTGTCTTCTTCAAATTTTCTGAGGAAAAATTGACATTTAACTCTATGCTTTAGTTCCTTTTTTTGCTTTCATAAACTTTTTTCTTACATTTCCTCTCTGGTGGGAGTAGTATTCTATTGTTCTATGAAAACCTCATTGTAATCCATGAGGTATCAGCTATTAGTTATTAGTTAAAAAGTAAGTTTAAAACTGAAAACAGGCAGTTACATACAAAAATGATGCTTTTTTTTCTGTGTTAGGATGATCTCAGCTTGTTTTCTGGAAATGTGCATTGAACCATAAATGATATCATATCTCCCCTGACGACATAATCTTTGCTAAACGCCTGTCGAGCTCATTGTGTTTTTCAGAGGAAAGACCTCGGTCCAGCTGGGAGGAAAGCTACCCAGTGCAGCCTGACATAACAGCTGGATGTGCAGTCCCAATTCCCATCATCTTGGTTGCAAAGAGACAAGGTCATGGCACAGGAGGCAACTCTACACTTGTGGGCCAGGCAAGTGCAAAGGAACAAGCCAGGAGGCCAAGGAGGGAGAGAAGATCTGATCAGAGCTGAGCGGTGGAGAGGGTTAAGGGAAGCCTTTCAGATCCCAAGCCACAAGGGAGGCCTGTGCCAGAGTATCCCTTTCATGCTCATGGTTAAGAGAGGTTCAGCTGCTCAAGAGTAACCCCCCATCTCTCCAGGCGAAACTCTGAACCAGCGGGTGCATCAGATGTATTTTTACTCTTTTATATACTTCCTTTTTATCTCAGTGCTATAAAGATTTCACCCTTTAACTTTTCCTCCCTGGGTCCTGTTTATAGGTTCTATTCTCTGCAGCTGCAGTTTCCTCTGGTCTGTCGGTCTTTCATCCTCTCTCCCTCTGTCCGTCCCTCCCCGGCTCTCCCCTTTTCTCCCTTTGAGAACTCTCAAAAACCTAGCACTTTGGTAGGTCTGTCCCCCATTGTTCATGCAGCGCTCTGTAAACCAGGACTGTATGTTGGCTGGGATTTCTCAGTTCTGGAATCAACTTTGTGGAAAACAGAATGGCTTGGCACTGGCCATAATAATAATAATAATTAAAAATAACAGTCAGTGCAGACACATAACAGGGAAGTGACACGAGTCATAGATCTTTTCATTTGAAAATGTCTATTTTGGCCAACTGAGAAGCACCTTTGCAAATCAGTCACTAACATCTCTCCAGGTGGAGAAAAGCAAAGCCATAGGAAAACTTCACCTTCAAGTGGAGAGTTGCTTTTATGTCCTACTTGCTGGTGAAATTTCCACATACAAACAAACCTCTGAAAACCCAAAATGAAAACAATGGCTGCCACTAAGATTTCCAAGTGTACTTTTAAAACAGTACAGATTTGTTTCCCAAGCACAACGGCTTCAGAAACATTCCCACTTAAATCTCTGTATTATCATTTTATATTTGACATTATGCCTGCTTGCATGCTGAAAAAGTCTGGTCAACAAGTTATTTTAATAAAAAAAATACTTTTGAAATTACCCACATCCAAAAAGGCAGAACTGCTCTGTGTATACAAATACTCTGGAACGGCCCAAGTCAGGTATTGGGTGTAGGCGCAGGACAAACCGCATGGTCTGCTTGGCAGCCCTACCCTCACCTGCAAGCTGCCCACACACGCTCCCTTCCAAAAGGTGCTTCTCAAATGCCAGTTGGCTGACTGAGCTACTGTGAGAGGAAGTCTATGGAGATGGGGGTGGTGGTGTGGACAAATATTTACTAACTCAACTTCCAGATTAAAACGTGACTGACTCGTGCAACCAAATTAAATTGAAGTCACACCTCTTCCTGACAATTCTGGACTTTCAAGAGTTAAAGGGGTATGGAGGTTGGTGTCGCCTGGGGCTGTCATCCAAGGCCAGCTGAACAGGCAGCAGGAAGGGTTTGGTCCTGGCCAGGCTACAGACCGACCATCTGGATGTAGCAAGGGTCTAGAATGCCAGAAACAGCTTTTCTTTCTGGTGTTAAGCTTCACTGAGTCCAGCCTGGAGAGAGCCTTTGGCTTAATACCCAAACTGAACAGGGATTTGATATTTTGCATTTTATATAGAACAAACATCTACCCCATATATTCTTTTTGGTAAAGAAGGTCAGAGATAACAACAAATACACAATTAAACATACTAAAAAGCAGAGGTAAACCAGATTTTCTAGACATACACAGACACTATTGTGTTCTTCAAATAATTTTGCTTGGATCTGGATAGACCTTTTCTGGGGGAAAAAAAAAGTTTTGTTTTTTTTTTTACACCATATCTTTCAGTTCCTTGTATGAAAATTATTCTATTGTTGGTCCTATAGGTCACTTGAAAATGCAATTTTACATGCTGAAACAGCTTTCAGATCTTTAGAATTCTCTTCTTCACTTTTGTTTTATATTTAATTGTATTACATTTATATTAATTAGGTATAATGTTAGCATCAGTCAGCTATAATTTCTTTCACAGGAAATATTTTTTTTAGTAAATATGGAAACAAAACTTGCTGGGAAATTATAGCAACTTCCCACTCCATAGTAATGAACGTACACTGGAAACCACCCACTTTAAAAGATACTATCTATTCTCCCTGAGCTAATAGCAGTCCGTGTTTGATTTGCATGCATAATTCTTAACAATTAAAGGAAAAGATGAATGTAAATTCACTTGAACAAAACAAATCAGAAAAAAAAAGATTGTATCCTAAAGAGAATTCTTACCTTACAGAAGAAAACAATGCATGTATCTTTCTGGATATGGAAGACAGGGAGGGGGGGCAGGGTTTTTCTCTCCAAGGCATTAACTGCCACCTAGCAGCAGAGAAGGGAACTGCATGTTTTTAACCTCCCACTAAAATTCTAGAAAACATTTTTTTTAAAAGCACATTATTTTGATTGTGAATAATATTTTAGGAATATTTAGCCTACAAACAGAGTAGGGATTGAATTTTTTTCTCCTATTTGAGGGGAAAAAGAAAACATGTTTGGCTTATTCATGAGAATACCTTTTTCATCAAAAAATTTCTATTATTTTGTTACTTTTGCCACCTGAACAATAGGCCAAAGGAAAAGAAATTCTAAAGCTATCCTTAACACTAAAAAAAAAATTCTGGCCAGGTATGGTGGTGCACATCTGTAATCCCAGCACTCAGGAGGCTGAGGCAGGACTGTTATGAATTTTAGACTACTTGGGGGGTGCTGAAGAGATGGCTTAGTGGAATAAGTGCTTCCCTGGCAAGCACAAGGGCCTGAGTTCAATCCCTGGTTCCGCAAAAAAAGAAAGACGACCTGGGGTAGAAAGTCAAGGCCAATCTGAACTGCATAGTAAGACCCTGTCTCAAAAAAACAGACAGACAGACAGACAGACAGACAGACAGACACACAGACACACACACACACACACACACTACATTATGAAACTTATTTAAATTCAGCTATAAAGAAAAATAAAGACTGGGCATGGTGGCATGTGCCTGTAATCCCAGGCTGAAAACCAGAGAATCACTACGAATCCAATCTACGTAGTGAGACCCTGTTGACCCTATAGACCCTGTCCTAAATACAAAAAAAAAAAAAGAAAGAAAGAAAGCTAAACTCAAGACTTTTATAGGTAAACTGATGCAACTTGAAACTATACTCATAAGTGAAATAAATCAGACTCACACATGCAAACATATTGTCTCCCTAGTGTAAGAACCTGAAAGAGTAAATAAGATCCAAAAATTACAATAGATACCGTGAAAGAGGAAATTGCTCAAAAGGAAGAACTAGGATGGGGAAAATGAGAAAAGCAGGGGAAAAATATAGAGAGAGATGTATCCCTATATATAGCTATATATACACAAGATAGCTAAGACAATTATGTTACTAATTAATTAGTTCATTAAAAAGTCTGTTTTGTGCCTATATTAACTTTTCATGCCTGTATCTTGTAATCTGAGCAACTGCTTTGAAAATAACAATACACAGTATATTAACCATTGCTAAACTATTATCATGTTTTCAAATTCTGCATTTTTTTTCTGTAAAATAATTTTTTTTATTTTAAAGAGAAAAAAACAAGAACAAAAACAAAGCAACATAAACTAAAAATGGTACAGTATCTCAAAGCAGGAATAGAAAATTAACAATGGTTGTTATACTACTCATTTATGTTATCAAATTTGTTGCTCAGATTTATAAAATAAATTTTTTTAAAAAACTTATTTTTACTAAGTGGCTTCATTTCAAACTCCACCAACTGTGTTTTTATTGTTGCAGCAGTCAGTCAGCCCAAATGTCAAAGCTTCTTTAAAGAAGATTCACTATTCTTGAATCACACAGATCTTGTAGTGAAATAAAAATAATTAAAGTTTCAAAAGACATTAATTCAGAATTAAATAAGAGAACATCAAAAGCGGCCAAGATTTTTTAAAAAAGTGGTTTTGGCTAAAAGCATAACTTACCTAAGAGATGAAATCACTGTACACTTTGTGCCCGCCACGCGTTATCTAGATAAGCAGGCCTTACGACTGTTGTGATTATGCGGGTGTGCGTTATCCTGAAGGCAACCAACAACATTTGCAAGAGAAATGCTAGTTCTAAAAGTAGCAACAGTAACGGCGAATGTTTATGGAGTACTTAACCAGGTTCCAGGCAGCCTACTGAGCACCTCAAAAGAGAACTTCTCTCAATCAACATGATGGTCATAGAACATACTAGCCAACCTCATTCCATTTTATAGGCTTCCCATCAACACAAAACAAAGGTCAAGAGAGGTGAAATAAGTCTCAAAGGTCTCAGACCTTATCAGTAGCTAAGTTCAAATACAAACACAGTTCTACCTTAAACTTGAGCATTCTGGCATTCAATTCTCGAAACTATTCTCACTCCAGCCTCATGGTTCTAACACATCATATTCAATTCATTATCAAAGTACTGTTGGATCTGCTTTCAAAATATAGCAGGAATCCAACTACTGTGACCAAGTGACTCACAGCTCTGATCCAAGATACCATCAACTCTCGCTTAGGTTACTGTAAATGCCATGACGTTGTTAGCAAAGTTGGCCCCTTAGAGTTTGTTCTCAATGTAAGGATCAGGTTAATCTTTTTAAAATGTCAAATACGATACTGCCAGACACAGTGGTACACACCTGTAATACCAGCACTCAGGTGAATGAGGCAGGAAGACTGCCATGAGTTTGAGGCTAGCCTGTGCTACATAGTAATTCAAAGCTAACCTAGACTCAAAAAAGGCAGTATGACCTTTCTGTGTTCAAAACCCTTTGGTAACTTTCTCTCACTCAAAGTCTCTATCATGGATGCCTTAAGTCTTCTATTACCTGTAACCCCTAATCTATCTCCTCCCTAATTTCATCCTCTCAGAAATTTTTGTTTATTTAGAGATTTTCAGCATTTTCCTATCAATGCCAGATAGACACAGAATAAAGTGATTGACAAATACTTATCGGATAAATGAGAGAACCCTGACTCAAAAATGTGTCCTTTTTGACAACAGCCATGATCCATGTATTAGTGGTTCTGTGAGTTGAAGGTGAAGGGAGACAAAGTAACTCTTACACAAGTGCCCCACTTGTTCACAAAGAAGAGCCATTTGCTCCCTTGGGGGTTTAATGGATTTCAGCTCCTCTGAGCACAGTTCAAGGATTTGGCTTAGGATATATCCTGACTCCTAAATAGTAACTGCAAAATTAATCTATAAAGGTTTTTTTTTTATTATTTTTTTTAGGAAGAGGCCAGAAACACATTAGTTCTCCAACTTAGACACCACTGTTAGTTATTTCATGAGTTTTTTGAACTAAAAAATATTCTATTAAGAGCCAAAAAGAAAGTTTCCCATGGACATGTAATATTTATTATTACTCAACTGTCTAGATGACATTCTGTAATTGCTTAATTTCTGGAAAAAAATGTCCAAACAATTTACTATGCCAATGGCTTTTGTACATGCTTATTATCTTGGTCAGACACAATAATAGAGGGAAATTACACAGTATAGATACAAATCTAAACCATTACTCTTCCCAACTCTATCTATGTCCAATTTGCTTTGTTCCAAGTCTGAGCTCTTAACCTTAGCTTCTGAATATAAGGAAAAAAGAACTGAAAGAAAAAGATAGACGTGGATGCAAACAAAGCTAGTTTAAAGTAAGCTAGCAGGGCTGACGAGATAGCTCAGTGGACTAAAGCGCCTGCTTAGGCAAACTTAGGAAAACACAGGAACCGTGGTTGGATCCCCCAGGGCAGGCTGAGCTGGCCAGAGTCGCGGCATAGTGGCACACACCTGTAACCCCAGCACTGGGGAGGCTGAAAGCAAGAGGATCACTAGGAGTCCAAGCTGCATAGTGAGACCCTGTAACAACCAAATACATTTAAAAAATAAATAAAATAAAGTAAGCTAGCAGATATTGTGCACATAAATTATGAAACACATAATAGAAATCTTTAGACATTTAAAGGTATGTGACATAAAGAAATATTTGTAGAATAATATTGCTAAACTGAATGAAGTTTAGCTTAATTCTAACTTCATATACATTTTAAATTTGGCCTAATGGTCTCTCTACACAATAAACTATAACTCAATTTGATGCAGTCCATTCACTGACACCATACTCTCAGAACAAACAGGCAAGTTTCAGCCAATCATAGCAGCAAAACTTTCAGCCAGTCAAAGTTGATAGCTGCCAAAGCATGATCATACAAGGCAAAAGCCAATTGCAGTCAATCTGCTGTTTGTGTACGTCACTTCCTTTTTCTAGGTACAAATATGGAGACCCTTATGGTGGGGTAAAGTATTCTCAATTATTTTTGGTCCAGACTGATGGGCAATTCATAAATTATTTCTTTGCTTAAATTAACAATGAAATTTAATTTTTCTAATGCTTTTTAAACACTACTTAGAAAAGCAGGTTAAAAATCATATATAACTTGGCTTTAAAATATTTGTGGTCGCTTATTTCTATCAAGTTATGATTATTTTTTTGTTTTTTTTTTGTATTTTAGTACAGGGTCTACAGGGTCTCACTACGCAGCTCAGACTCACAGTGATCTTCTTGTTTTCATCCTCCCGGGCACTGGGATTACAGATGTGCCTGACTCAGTGAGCCCTGGGGGCAGGGCTAGCATGGCATGCCAGGGATCGAACCCTGGTCCCTGCATCTGCCTAAGAAGGTGCTTGGGTCTGCTTAGCTATCTGGCCGGCCCTCATGATTGATTTTTAACCTGTTTATCTCAATGATGAACTGAAACTAAATTTCTTACCTCCATGGCAATATGGGAACTCATTCAAATTGATCTAAACTAATGCAAGAGGGGCTGGGGAGATAGCTCAGTAGAATAAGCACTTCGCTGGCAAACTCAAGGGCCTGAGTTCAATCCTCAGTTCCCACAAAAATAAATAAATAAATAAATAAATAAATAAATGCAATAAAGTAATGCAAGGGGCAGTAAGATAGCTCAGCAGACTAAAGAGCCTGCTTAGGCAATCACAGGGAACAGGGCTTGATCACAGCACCGGCCCACCCCAAGGCACACTGAGCCATCTGTAATCCCAGCGCTGGGGGGGCTGAAAACAAGATCACTGAGTCTGAGCTATGTAGTGAAACTCTGTGCCAAATACATTAAAAAAGAAAAAGAAATACAGCCTTTCTATGGAATTAGAATTGCATCTATAATATGTACATGCACACACAGACTATTAGAAAATACATCCTTAGGATAATAATCCTTCATTAGAGAAAAAAATAACTAAAGCTTTTAATGGTGATTGTCCCTTCCTAGTGGGTCGTAAGGACCATTATTCATATATCTTCATTTGATTTTTTTTTTTTTTTTGTATTTTAGAGAAGGATCTACAGGGTGTTCAGGGTCTCACTACTAGATTGGACTCATAGTGATCCACCTGTTTACAGCCTTCCAAGAGCCGGGATTACAGGCATGCGCCACCATGCCCAGTCTCAATTGCTGTCACAGTGTGCCCCGGGGAAGGGGCTGGCATGGCAGGCCTGGGGTGCATTGTTTTCAATTAAAAAAATAAAACTATAAACTAAACTTTATTCTTATGTATTTGAGTAAGGAAAAAGGGAATGGACAGTATCTCCTGAACTTAGGATTTTCCAGCTACTTCACATGTACACACAGTAACTTTCCAAGAAGTGTAATATAAACTCAACTTTAAACAATAAGGTTTTTTCATATAAAAAGTATTACATACCTTCTAAACTATGTGAAAATTTATAACAGTCAAGTCCAAGCAAGAAATAGTATCTTCAGATGGAGAATATGGTCAGAGTCTGGGCAGGCCAACAAGAGCGGATGCAGGACCACTGCCACCCTGTGACCAACGGGAAGAAAGGGAGGGTGACAAATAGGTTTCCTAGAAGTTACAAGAATGAGATAAGCGTTTGCTGGAAGCCAGGGTACAATGGGTATTCTGCAATAAACACAGTTGAATATATAGCATGTTGTTTTTAGGACATTCACAGAAGTTTCAATTTGATGACAAATGATATAATTTAGCCAAGTTCAGTGGCAGAGAACAAAATGACTGCAGCTTTAACAAAAAGGTTGTAATTAGTTCTGAAATTCAGCTTTACAACCTCTTTTCTTTTTTCGTACCAGGGATCGAACTCAGGGCCTTGTGCTTGCCAGACAGGCACTTATGTTGCTGAGCTATATCCCCCACCCTACAACCTCTTCTAAGGCAGAAATAGGTTGGAGTTTTGAAGATCAGAAGATCTTTTGGTGGGCTGTGAGAGACACGGCTTTCCTTTACCTCCTGCCTAAAGGCCTCGAGGCTTTAATGGAACCTTGCTAGATGGTTCTTAGAGACCAGGGTTTTGGAGGTCACAGCAACTCAGTTCTGCCTACCTTTCTGGGGAACTCATTTATTCAGTACTTATCCAACACTTATTAAGTGCAAGCACTTTTCTAGCACAAGTGAACACAGCAGAGGACAAAGCAGACAAAAATTATGTGTCTTGCGGAATCAGCATTCTAGTGGAATTGAACATTTTGGCTAATTCCAAAGGTGAATTCTGTTTGGATTCCTTGGCCCATACTGAAATTGGTAAAGGGGAATGGTGAAGAAACTTTCATACAGAGGTAGCAGTTTTACTCACAGATGACAACGGTAAAGTGAGCTGACAGCCAGATGAGATACATTTACCCAAACTCCAGGCAAAGATCACCAGTGTTTTCTCACTAGGGTTAGAATGGAGGTGTTTCCAAAGTGACAAGCGTCAGCCTTAAATACCTGCCAAGCTCAGATGTTCCAGCCCTTAAGCCCACAAGGGTGGCAGCCAAGTTAAGAACTTTCTACACCTTTCCATTTCCACCTGGAAGACAAGGCAACCTACTTGGTGTTTGTGGTGGGAAGGTGTTAGGAGAAACACCCCCAGCAGGGACAAAGACAGTAAAGCAACCATTTCCCCTTTGCCTCGGCAGGGTCAAACTGGGGGAAACAAGGAACTTCTGCCTTAAAACTGTAGTATTCAATGTTAATGCCCAATTCAAAGGTGTTTAGTGGGCTAATTCACTTTTAAAAAAAAATAAAAAACTTGTGTGTCAGGGCATTTGATACTATATTTCAGTCAAGGATTGGGTGTGCTTTAACATGTAGCTAGAAATACTGTAATATTTGCAGTGTACCCTCTGCCTCTCACTCAACCTGTCAGTTGCAGTTACTAAACGAGATCTACATAACTGTAGGAAACAATGTTCAACTTTGCTTTTAGAATTTACTTTCATCTGATTCTTCAATGCTTGATTTAGTTTACTAATGAACTATAAAAAGTAGTATTCTGTCTACTGATCCAGTCCCCCTATAAAATATCTTTAGTGATCATTTTTCAGCTCCTGGTTAGAAAATAAGTATCAGGTACGCATGGTGGCACCTGCCTGTAATCCCAGCATTTGAGAAGTCCAGGTAGGAGGGACTGCTGTGAGTTCAAGGTCAGCCTAAACTACACAGCAGGACCCTGCTGAAAACAAAAGAAAATAGAAAATCATATTGTTTGCCTAGTTTATGAGGTTTTAATAAGTGACTTAAATTTTGACCAAAAAGCCAACTAAATGTCCCTTCTCTTGGTCTACAAGCAGAGCTTTGATAACAACTGCTCTGAGGTGTTAGTTAATACTGTGAATGAAGAAAATATATACATAGCGCCAGTTATTAGCATAGGTAGGTTTTAGAGTGATTCACTCATTCATTCATGCATGGAAGATGTAGTGAGTGCCTGCTATATAATGCCAGCTTTTGTTCCAGTTACTTAATAAAATTTTAAGTAAAATTTGAAAAATTTGAAAAAATTTTAAGTAAAAAATTCCTATCTTCAGATGTTTCTTAATTCTCTGCTATTTTATTCTATAGTTTTTTTTTTGCAACTTTTATTTGCGTTCTAGTAATTTTTTTCTGCATAAAAAAAGCTAACCATTTATAAAAACTTAAAAATGTATTACTATTCTTACTAACAGGAAGCTCCGACTAGTAGGAGTCAATAATAAAATGATTAACACAGTAAGGTAGAAAAGGAAATGGAAATTCTCTAAAACAAAGCTAGGACTGGTGAGATAGCTCAGAGGACTAAGTGTGCTTAGGCAAGCACTGGGAGAGGGGTTCGATTCCCGGCACTATAGGCCACACTGGCCCAGACCTAGGTGCACTGAGCCAGCTTGTAATTCCAGTGCTGTGGAGGCTCAAAACAGGAGGATCACTGAGTCCAGGTTGCATGGTGAGACCTTATACCAAATACATACATAAAAATTAAAATAAAATAATAAAGCTAATATGTCAAAATATTTCATTAGTAATAAAAAATTAAAATCAGAGGGTTTTTTTTCTACCAACTTGACAAAGGTAAAAAGTACTTACCATCCACTGTTGAAGTAAACTGTCAAGTACTATAGAATATTAACTGATAATAACTTTTTGGCAACTTATTCATACTTAGCATAATTATAAATCCACATTTCCTTTTGATTTCACAACAGTACTTTCCTAAACTTATCAAAGGTATAATCAGAAAAGTACACAACAGGTATGCTTGTACGAGAGTAGTGATAGTATTTCTATTAACAAAAACTTAAAAATAATCTTACTGCTCACAATTATTATAAGTCCAAACAATGGACAACTATGCAACTCTTGAACATAGACCATTATTTGTAGAAATGATGAGACAGCTATAACTTTATAAACATGAGTTTATTTATACAAAATTTTGTTATGCATTTATGTGATTTGTGTAAAGAAATGTGGAAAACAATTGTGAGATGTTCATGTTACATGACCCTTTTTTTTCTGGTACTACAGAAGTGGGCATTGAAACCAGTGCTTTCCCACTGAGCTACAACCCTGCCCTTTGATTATACTGATGGATTTTTTTTTTTTTTTTTTTGACACAAGGCCTTGCTATGTCCCCTAAGCTGGCCTTGAACTCACTATGGCAGCCAGGCTGACTTCAATATCATAGCAACCTCCTGCTTCAGCCTCCCCAGTGCTAGGATTACAGACATGCACAAAAGCTTTAGGCCCTTTATTCTACTTTTTTCACCAAACTGCTCAGGCTAGGCTCAAACTTGTGATCATCCTAACATGACAATTTTTAGAAAAATATTTATTTAACCAGTCACCCAACATTTATATTCATTCATTGAGCAATATTTTTTAAGCACATAATACATGCTAGGCATTATGCTAGGTGCTGGGCAAACAACTATTTACTCAATTTAATTCACTAAAATAACAGTACTTTTTAAAAATAACAATAATCAGTGTTGGTCAATTTAAAGAGGACAATCTCAAATACTACTGAGAGTATAAATGGAATAGAAAGCCTTATAATATCGATTTCATTTGAACCTACGTTCTATTTTAATTTACTTGCTCTGTAAAAAGCTATGGTTGGGGCCAGGGAAATGGCTCAGTAGAATAAGCACTTGCCTGGCAAGCACAAGGGCCTGAGTTCAAAACCCCAGTTCCACCAAAACTTGGTTGCTGTCTTAAACTATTTCATCTAAGGACATCTTTTGGTTAAAAAAATGGTATCAAAAAGAAGACGTAGGGGCTGGTGAGATGGCTCAGTGGTCTAAAGCACCTACTTAGAACAAACTAAGCTGAGCAAAGCACAGGGACCGCGGTTCAATCCCCCAGCACCACATGCCAGCCAGCCC
>NW_004524643.1:7454700-7460300 GCF_000260255.1 Octodon degus | reverse complement strand
ATATATATATAAAAGAAAACGTAATTCGTTAGAAAGTATCTTTTTTTCCCTCAGGTATTGTGCTCGGATCTGAGAGCACAAAGTCATTAGTTGTGCCAGGGAGATGGCTCAGTAGAATAAGCGCTTCCCTGGCAAGCTCAAGGGCCTGAGTTCAATCCCCGGATCCGCCAAAAAAACAAATCCATAAATAAAATAAAAAACTCACTAGTACCCTCATGAAGTTCAAAGTCTGGGGGAAGAAATCAATGACTGTAATAAAAATGAATGATCACTGGCAACAGAATCTTTAAAAAGATATCCAGGCAGTAAGAAAGAGGATTCCAAAACTGAAAGAAACACACGTACACAAACAGCGTACCCAAGACAGAGTACAGCTGACACACACACACACACGCGGCCCGGTGTTTCGTTGGCTTTTCTGTAAACCCACTTCTCAGTCACACAATTCTCCAAATCTCTGTGGACAGTAGAGAGGTACATTCAGGGCACCTGGTGTCGCAGCGGGGGTCTCCAGGCGATCTATGCGCAGGGATGAGAAACTGGCGCGAATCTGTAATATTCAGGAAATCTCGCTGAGGATACAAGAAGGGTAATACGAGAAGACACGCAGCAATCCTGCGCAACCGCTTCAAACTCAGTTTTTCCCGCCAATCTCCGTTTTTGTACCTTCCAAAGGCCACGCCCACACCCGCGAGGCGCGCCGGGAGTTTTGAGAGTCTGCAAACCCACAGAGCTTATCGATATCTCTGGAATGAACTGCCCTGCCCTGCGCCGCCGCCGTCAAAATCCCACAGACCTCTCTGTCGATCGCCGAGCGGAAGTTTCGGCAGCGCTCCTCAGTCCGCCGCTTTGCAGGAGGCTCTTAGTTTGGTCCGCTTCCCAGCTATGGTGGGTTGAATCCTGATCCTCAGAAGGTTTGGGGCCAAGGTACCGGGGCTGGGGGTTGGTGTCCTGCCTCTCTTCTTATCCTTAGGTTGGTCCAGGGCCACCAGACGTGGGAACCTCAGCTTAACGGCAGGCTCAGGCCGTGATTCAGCATCTCCGGCCTGGCGGGAGGAGTGGTAGTCGGTGCGGCCTCTGCGCACGGTTTCGCTTTTCCCGGGGCCTCTGGCGCACGTTCCTCGGTCATTTAATCAGTTTGGAGTACACCCCAAGCATTCTTGAGGGGCTCTTCATGCTATCTTTGGGACAGAAGAGAGCTGAGAGACCTAACTCGGAGGCCTCCCAGTATTGTGGGTGCGGATCTGCCTACGATATGTGTTCTTGGATCACATCCATGTACCTAGCTAGTGTGCCCTCCTTATTTATCTGTATCCTAAAGTTCCGTATGAAAAAGCTTCTTTCTGTCGCTTTTCCCAGTCGTCTGGGGCTCGCGGCTCCCGTTGAGTCTGACACCCCGGATTCGACCGTCTCACCCCGTGCTGATTGAATTGCTGTAATAATGCCATTATGCTATCACTGGTGTTGTCGCTGTTGCTATTGGTATCCTCTTTTAAATTCCAGAGGACTTTTTTTGGTTTGTTCATTCGGTATGTTTATTGGTACAAAGCGCTTTCACAAGGCACAAGAACAGTTTGAGTTACAAGCTACATCAGACATGGCAGTAATCGTAGTGTGAGAATAGGAACATGTGTAAGAACTGTGGGAGTACATGGTGGAATTTTGAGAGGAAGACAGAGAAGTCGTCAAGAGATCTGAACTAATTTAGAGAAAAGGAAAGAAAGGTCTTTAACCACGTATTAGTGTTAAGAGAGCAGCAAAAGCAGAAATAAGAAAAATTAATGCACGTGAACGTTAGCGATTATCTGTTCAAAAGGAATGCAATAGAGAGTGGCAGGGTAAGAAGATGGAAAGATAGGATGCATCTGATCAGCTGCTGCCTCCCCACCAGCTGGGTAAATGTAGAATTCACTTGAAGTCTTGAGTGTAGTAACACTGTTCCAGTGACACTGTGTCAACAAAATTGCTTTAATTTTGAATGGATACATGCAAGCATATTTCTTAATAGTAAGAGTTGGGACTTGTAATGTTCTTCTTAAGAAGTCTTTTTTTTTTTTTTTTTTTAATTTTATTTTCAGTTCCGCAACCAGTATGACAACGATGTCACCGTCTGGAGCCCTCAGGTAATTTTTATATTTTAATATTTTGCAACAGGTTTAGGAATTTGTGAGATTGTAGGCGGGGAAAAAAAATGTAATCATTTTGGACACAACTGGAACTTCAATTTATAGTTAAGTTTCCTGGTTGTAAAAATAATCATTTGAAGTTTCTATTTACCCAAAGTTTGGAAAATCTGATTTTTAATTTATAAGCAGATCTTCTAGGTCACTCCGATGTGTTATGTATTTCTCTCTAGGGCAGGATTCATCAAATTGAGTATGCAATGGAAGCTGTTAAACAAGGTTCTGCCACAGTTGGGCTGAAATCCAAAACCCATGCAGTGTTGGTTGCATTGAAGGTAAAAAAAGCATAAATATATCTTCCTCCTTTAGAAAGCAGAACTACCAAATGTAAATTTCACTGTATAAACAATAAAATTGGGAACTTATTCTTATATCCTATAATGTTTTTATTTAGAGGGCACAGTCAGAGCTTGCAGCTCACCAAAAAAAAATTCTCCATGTTGACAACCATATTGGTATCTCTATTGCGGGTCTTACTGCTGATGCCAGACTCTTATGGTAAGTATGCTCCTGAAAAACAAAAAGAATATCCCTTTTCATTCACATTTGGTTATTTTGCTCTATAAGATCCAGATACTTTAGAAAGTTGTTTGCCAGAATAGTTTGAGAGTACCTTAATGGGTTAGTATTTCCATTTCTTGGTTCTTGTGATAGTAACTAATAATAGAATTAAACACATTAATATTAACACTTTTGGGAAGTCACTGAATAGTATGATATTTACTAAGGCAGTGTATTTTCTTTGAAGCCATGTATGCCAAATAAGATGTTGACACTCATCTAATGTGGAAGATTGAGCCAAACCACCCTGCTTTCATACATCAGTGTTTATTAGACATTTATTTTTTGCAAATCTTAATAGTGGATAAGGTAGAGTACAGAAAATTGATTCAGACATGGATCTTATCTTCAAGGAACTTAAAGTCTAGCATATCTATAGTGCAAGATAGGAAGTGGAAAGACAAATTTCTGTAAATGTTCAGAGGAGATAAAAAATATTTCTAGTTCAGAAACAATATATAAATGAAGTGGGGGGGGGCTGCCCATTAGCTCAGTTGTTTAAGTGCCTGCTTAAAGGAGGCAGTCAGTCTCTTTGAGCCGTGATTCCATTCCCACATACTCAAGGCAACCCAGATCAGCGCTGCTGGAGGTCAATGTGGAGCCGCCAAAAAAAAAATAATAATAATAAATAAATAAATGAAGTGGATCTATCACTATGGTACCAACAATTAGGTATCTATTATAGTTCATATTTAGGTATTAATGACTAATCACATGTTTTCATATCCAATAAGAAATAGACTTATCAACATAGATTAGCATTTTTAAAAACTTGTTTTATTGCAAAATAAATGATGGTTATAGTAAAAAAATAAAAATAAAAAAAAAATAAATGAAGTGGATCTTTGAAATCACACAGATTGAATTCTCACTTCACCACTTAATATCTGAGATTGGAATAATTACTTAATCACTTAATTTGTATTTATTTTTGAAGCTTATTGTTAAATAGCCTAACATGTAGAGCACTTAAACACTGCCTTTCAGGTTGTGTGAGTGTGTATTTAGGATAGTTAGCTTAACAAAGTTAACTTGTTAAGTTCTTGATATGATGAGGGAAGAAAGAATATGAACAGTAAGAGCAAATGCTAATGACGTTCAGGATTTTAAAGTTATCTGACCAGTCCCTTGCTCTTTTAAATCAATGGTATATTGACACTATTACAGCTTTCTGCCTGCTGCTAAAAATGTACAGTGTGTTATATTGTCGAACATTTAACCCAGTTGCCTAAAATACGGACATGCCAACATATAATTAATATAAAAAAAACTTATTAAGGAGAAATAATACATGATTTTGGTATAAACTCATTGAAGTGTGGTGTATATTTTGTGCTTGTAATGCATTTCAGTTTAGATACTTTAATGATTCCATAGCCACATGTGATTTGTGCCTACCATATTGGACACTGAAGTTTTAGATATTCTTTTGACCTGAAAGTGCTGAACAAATAATTTGGTTCCTATAGTCAGCATTTGGTCATCAGGTGCTGGGTATGTATCTCTGTAGTAGATGTGTAATAGGTAGATGCCCAGCGTGTGCAAAGCCCTGTGTTTAGCCCCAGCACCACCCACAAAAGAGCAGATCATCAGCTATGATACATACATACTGGACAAGGTAGTGTGAAAAGGGCTATCTTTTTCTTGTAGTTTATTCTCCAATAGGTATGCATTCTCTTTTCTCCAATGTTAACCTTATTCAAGTCTTTCTAGGTCTAATAGTGAAACACAGCAAACTGTTGTCTGGTATCTCCTGTAAAATGCTACTTATGAAGAGCAATAACATGGTCAGGAACATGTAAAAGTTCTTCTGCTTTGCTGTCTATTTTTGTAATTGATGTGTTGGGGAAATTTTAATCTTTTCGATATCAAAAAGCAAAGTCTTTTAGGTCTTAAACTCTCCCTTAAACCTAAAAATTAAGGCAAACTCTTGCTAGCAGCGGCAATGATACAAAGAGATTGTTCTTTTTTATTTGCTCAGCTTTCCTTCTCTGTAAGTGCTCTGAAACAGAGATATAGAGCTAAGAGATAGTTTTTTTAATTTTTTTATTTTGAAATACAGTCTAAGTTATCCAGCCTGGACTTGAATTTATGATTCTCCTGCCTCAGCCTCTTGAGTAGCTAAGATTACAGGCATGCACCACTGTGCCTGTCAGTTCATTCATTTTTAAAACCTCATGTGGGAATCTGAGTGTGGTGGTGTACACCAATAATCCCAGAACTCAGGAGGCTGAAGCAGGTGGATCAATGTGAATTAAAAGGCCAGGCTTGGCTACAACTGAACTACATAGACCCTATCTCAAAAAACAACAACAAAAAGCCTCATGAGGTGCTAAGGATAATGGTAGTTACACACCTGTAATCTGTGTATTCTGAGTAATAGAACCACAAATTTGAGCCCAGCCTGGGCAATTCAGAAACTTAGTGAGAGATCCTGTCTCAAAATTTAAAAAAGGGCGTGGCGATGTAGTTCAATGCAGAGGCTCTGGCTTCAATCCCCAGTATAACCAAAAGAATCAAACAAACCCCTCATAGCCCCAGAGTTTAATACATAAAAAATGTTATGTGTAGCCTTGTCTTTCTTTTCTTCCCTGTCTTATGTAGATATAATCTATGAAAGTGTTTAGAATGAATGAAGTGAAATCAGACTGCTTTGCTTACATAGGATTAGCTCTGTATAAGTTTAAATTACTGATTTTTCTTATTCTTTTTTAGTAATTTTATGCGACAGGAGTGTTTGGATTCCAGATTCGTATTTGACAGACCACTTCCTGTGTCTCGTCTTGTATCTCTAATTGGAAGCAGTATCCTTTTTATGTTAGAATTTATGAATGTGAACACAAGAGTTTTCTTTTT
>NW_004524643.1:7444334-7454410 GCF_000260255.1 Octodon degus | reverse complement strand
GGCTGGCATGTGCTGGGGGATTGAACCTCGATCCCTGTGCTTTGCTAAGCTTGTTCTAAGTAGGTGCTTTAGACCACTGAGCCATCTCACCAGCCCTTGTATTACTTTTTAAAAATATAATACATATTATAGCTACAACTGTAAAAAGTTTAAGGCATTATGTTGCTCTTTTATTAGTTCCCAATTTTAGCCAAACTATCCAAGCATTTTTTTTTTTTTTTTTTTTGGTAGAACCGGGGATTGAACTCAGTTCCTTGTGCTTGCCAGGCAAGCACTTATTCCACTGAGCCGTCTCCCCAGCCCCTATCTAAGCATTATTATTAGAGGATATTTAAATTTTATTTTTGGTTCTAGAGACACCTAAGAGTCTTGGACCACTTCTATCCAAAACAAAAGAAGTTTTACATGGAAGAGATGACTTTATTGGTGCCCGTCTTTGGGATTAGTGCAATCAAACAGATTGTAATGTTAGGCTAAAGAATTGTCCTATTTTATGTTCCTGTGGTTTATATAACAATTAAGAAAGATGCTAAAGATGTTTATTAAGGGCTGAGGAAATAGCTCAGTTGAATAAGTGCTTGCCTGGCAAGTGCAAGGGCCTGAGTTCAATCCCCAGTTCCGAAAAAAAAAAATATGTTTATTAATAATGTTTAATTTGAGGGGGCCAGGAAGATAGCTCAGCAAACTAACACACCTGCTTAGGCATGCCTAGGTAAGTGCAAGGATGGGGGTTCAATCCTCGGCACCACTTGCTGCTCCTGAGCTAGCCAGAGTCTGGACATAGTAGCCAATGCCTTTATCTCAACACAGGGGAGGCTGAAAGCAGGAGAATCACCATAAGTCTAAGCTGCATAGGGAGACCCTGTAACAACTAAATACATTTTTTTAAAAATCTTTAATTTGAAAATAATGGCAACAATTTATTCTTTATTAGAGCGAACTCTTTAACTAATTTAGAGACCCAGATACCAACACAGCGGTATGGCCGGAGACCTTATGGTGTTGGGCTGCTTATTGCTGGTTATGATGTAAGTTCATGGAGTCCTGTTACATTTTAGTGATTTTTTTTTTTTTAAGTGAATAAGGTGTTTTTCTGATTTTTTTTTTTTTTAAAAGCTCAACTGAAGTCAAGAATTTATGTGGTATACTTCTTCCCATTTGTAGGATATGGGCCCTCACATTTTCCAGACCTGTCCATCTGCCAACTATTTTGACTGCAGAGCTATGTCTATTGGAGCCCGTTCTCAGTCAGCTCGTACTTACTTGGAGAGACATATGTCTGAATTTATGGAGTGTAAGTGATAGCTTTGCATGGTTTGGTTTTGATTTTGCCTGTTTCAGTCTTTACATGGTAAACATATAACATCCTAAAACTGCATGATAGGAGTTTTTTAAAATTTAAGCCCTTGAAGTGTTTATGTTTCTGGCACACATACGAGTTTTTATTCCTGGTTACAATAGTTTTAGTCACCAATAGAACTTTTACAAAATATACATGTATCCCCAACCTTTATAGTTCATGATTCATTTGGTTTAACCTGTGTCCCAGATAGAATTGAAGATGACTGTACTAATTGCTGCTTGCCATTTGTAAGTTATATTTACACTTGCAGTGCTTTGTGATTTTGTTCCAATTTTAAGTCACATGTACATTTCTTCATTAAGTACTCCATAAATAGCAAACAAAAGGCAGAGAAGTCATGGAAAAGAAAGATAACTGATATAAAATGATAGATCAGGTTTTCAGGTGTTTTTCCTCACACTGGAAGTAGAGGTAGGATCAAGGCTAACATTTCTCGTAGTTGGTTTACAAGTTTTCATGTGATAATACAGTATTCTGTGGAGGAAATGTTTGGGGCTCAGTAAATACAGAGAAACACAATTTTCTCATTAACATTATTTAAAGCAAACTGTATGAGATGGCAATAGGCTTAACTTTTGGGAAAACAAGTGCTAGCTGGATGTAGTGGTACAGGCCTACAATTCCTGGTGGGAAGTTCAGGCAAGATCACAAGTTTGAGCTCAACCTATGTGGTTTAGCAACTTAGTAGAACTCTCAAAATAAAAAAGGGCTGGGGTGTAGCAAGTGGAAAGGCTCTGGACTCAATTCCCAGTACTGAAAAAAAAGTCGCAAGTTCTAGAACCAGGTAACCTTGAGAAATACCAGATTAACACTGAATATTTTAAACAATGATAACTGGTTGGCAGTTCCCATTATCACCCCATATTTGGAAATTGGCAAAGACCCATGCAACTCATCACGCACTTACACTCATAGCTTAGACTTAGAACAACACGGGAGGAAGTGCGACTTCCTCATGCACTGTCCCATCTCGGAAGGGGTTCACAGCATAGGATATTGCTGCCCAGGGAAGTGCATCAGAAACCCAGTATCCAAAGTTTGATTGACACTTGATCACATGAGCACATTCCTAACACATCCCAGCCTGAATAAGAAATTACTAAGAGTTTTACTGAATATGTAGATTATTTTAGAAAGTATTGCTCCTGTTTTAATACAGATCCTAATCATTTAGGGTAGTTCCACTTACAAATTTTAAACTTTATGATAATGTAAAAGCAATATAAATTCAGTAGAAAATCAACTTTAGGTTTTAAATTTGATCTTTTTTCTGGGCTAGCCATATGTGGTAAGATACTATTTCATGATCCAGGGCAGTGAGCAACAGATCTCAGCAGTCCACATGATTAGTCACAAGGTTGAACAACTAAACTGTGATATTAAGTAGGTTAGGAATATTAAATACATTTTTTAACTTATTTTCAATTTACAGTGGGTTTATCAGTGTGTAACCCCTCATAAGTCAAAAGACATCTATCTGTACAAGCCTTCTGATCTCTGAACATCAGATAGCTTTTCCTTTACTTAGGTCTTTAATTTTTTAATGTTTTATAGTTTTCAGTATACATGCTGTGTGGTTTCTATTAAATTCATAAATATTTGGTATTTAAAGAGAATTTTCTTAACTTTATGTACAGAATGTTGAACTACAGTTGATTCATATATATTGATCTTGTGTCCTGCAGCCTTGTTGAACTCACTTACTAGTTATGGTAGTGTTACATTGATTGAATTTTCAATTATTAAAGGAATTTTGCATTCCTGAGTATAGGTGCCACTTGATTATGACATATAATCCTTGTTCTGTGTTGCTGAATTTAGTCTGTAGTATTTTATTGATTTTGTTTGTTTGTTTTTTGGTTTTTTTGTCTATAATCAAAAAGAAAATTAGTTTGTGGTTTTCTCTCATGACTTTATCTGGTTTTGGTATCAAGAGTGTTTTAGTTACTTGTTTCATTGCAGAGACCAAATACCCAATGCCCAAAGTTAAGGGAGGATGGGTTTATTAGGTTACAGTTAGTAGAAGTTTTGGTCCATGGTTGGCTGGGCCCAAGGCAGCATGACTTGGCTGAGGGGCAACCCAAAGGAGAAGACAGCAAAAGCAAACAAGGGCAAGCAAGCCCCTTTGTCTCCATTCCGTTGTGCTTATCCTACAGTGGGTGTAACACTCACACCCACTCATTCAGAATAACTAATTGGCTGTGAGAAGATAGTGTGGCAGATGTAACTTAAAATTGGATGATCAGTGGGGCATGGTCGAATGTGCCTATGATCCTAACCCTCTGGAGGCTGAGGCAGGAGGATCACCAAGAGCTTGAGGCCAGCCTGGGCTACATAGTGAGCCTAATTGCAGCATTGGCCCATGAATCAATCACAAACTCTAGACTTAACTACCTCTGAGAATACCTAAGACTGCCTAAGGCTTTTGGGGGGACATTTATATACAATCTACAGCACAGGGTTAGTTATACTGAATAAGTGAGATATGTCTTTTTATACAAAGGGACTAGCATTTCCACAGGACACATTCTATACAAGTGTGACTGGTGCTAATCAGTTAGCATTTTTATTTAACCTGGCCAAAGGACAAGTCAGACTTAGTAACAAAAATTACATGTATTCGTACTAATTCAGTTATAGTCATCAGTGTTGGTTGCTGTTAGATTATATGACTAGCCTACTTTTAAACTTTTGGCTGTTTTTATTGGGGTAGGTTTAGTGTGTATTACTGCAATTTCAAACTGTAGACTTCATAAAAAGAAGGATGGTTTGCTGAAATGAAAAAATAATTGTTAATTTATTACATGTAGGCAATTTAAATGAACTGGTTAAGCATGGTCTGCGTGCCTTAAGAGAGACACTTCCTGCAGAACAGGACCTGACAACTAAGGTAAAAAAACATTTTTCCAGTTGTGGATGTTAACATTACAGTTTAGTTTTCTATTGCATGAAATGTAAGTAATAGAAGAGTATATACTTACATTCTTTAGTTTGGGAGATGGTTGTCTTGGCTTATTTCTCTTGAAGCTATTCCCTAAATGATCAGATTGTGAAATGTTATTTTTTTTAAATGTTTCTTTTTGGTATAGAGAAATAAAACCAGTAAGTCTGGTATAGAATGTATCCCCACCCCTAGAGGAAATCCATGTTTGTATTCCTAATATGTTTTACAACTATGTGTATATTGAGCCCTTACCAGTACTATGCTCTAGGCATTGGGATTATGGTAAGCACAACAAAGATATTGACCTTCATTGTGCATATATTCTGGTGAGGAAAAAGAGATTGACAGCAGACACATATGTTAATTCTGTAGTATGTTAGAAGGTGACAAATGCTGTAGGAAAACTGGCTATATGAAAAGAATGACTATGAAAAGAATGGCTATGAAAAGAATGACTAATTGGCTTTGAGAAGATAGTGTGGCAGATGTAACCTAAAATTGGATGATCAGTGGGACATGGTCGTATGTGCCTATGATCCTAGCCCTCTGAAGGCTGAGGCAGGAGGATCACCAAGAGCTTGAGGCCAGCCTGGGCTACATAGTGAGCCCAAATGGTAGCTTGGGATACATAGTGAAACCCTGTATTAAAAAACCAAAAAGAAAGACTGAGTGAGATGATCAGAAAAATAGGAGGAAAATTAGAAAATGATGCATCCTTAAATTAAAAGCAAATGAAACTTTCAGGGAGGAAAAGATTAGAAATGGCTAATAGATCAAGAAAGTTGGTTTAGCAGTGCTGTCTCCAAGGACTTGTCAAGACAGTCTGACAGGATGGTTGGTGCCAAAGCCTAAGAGGAATGGCATCTGGAGAGAAGAGAAGAGAAGAGAAATTGGAGATGGCTCTTGGGCGATGTTTCTGATGCAAGTCCAGAAAAATGGTAGTTGAAAAAAGATACAGTAAGGGTTTCCATTGTTTAGGTTTTTTAAGATGGAAGAAAAGATATATTTGCTGTGTGGCTCTGCAAGGTATTGAATGTGAAAGGAAGCATTTATGCAGGAGAATAATGAGAAAAACTGTTTAGAACAATATCTTTTAGCAATACACTGGTGGGGAGGTTGACCTTAGGAAATTGGACTGCTCATTCAGGATAATAATAAAGACGAGAACATAGAGACGGGGACAGGATAGAGTGGATGCAAGGGGAGTTCGCAAGTGTTCTCTTCCAGTTGCTTCTATTTTCTCAGCGAAGTAAGACCAAGATTTTGGGTGCAAGGAAAAAGAAGAATTATAAAGGACAGTTGTCCAATAGCAAGGGAGATTGAACAATGTAGGAACTGGGATAGGATAATCCAGAAAAAGAAGCCAATAGGCCTAGTTGAGGCTAATAATCATAATTAAAGTGAGATTAGTCAGTATTATAAAGCCATTTTGCTATAGTCATTGGGTAATTATTAATGTCAGTGTGAAGACTTTATAGCCTAAAGAATCTTAATATAAACAATATTTCTATAGGGTTAATCACCCAAAAGTGACAAGGGCCTACTAGTCCGTTTCTTTTTTCGTACATATAAGTAGCTTTTCTCAAATTCAGGCACTCAATTTTTTATTTTGTGATTTTCATTCATTTTATTGTAGACATTTTTCTGACCTGAATTCTCTTTTTAATTTTTACATTTCTTTATATTTACCATTTCCTCCCTCAGAATGTTTCCATTGGAATTGTTGGTAAAGATTTGGAGTTCACAATCTATGATGATGATGAAGTGTCTCCATTCCTGGAAGGTCTTGAAGAAAGGCCCCAGAGAAAGGCACAGGTGAATGAATCCTAACACAAGCGGCTTTATTTCTGTCCTAAGCTGCTGTTCCTCTCGCAACTGTGTAAATCTACCATTGTTATCTTTACTTACTGAAATGGGCCCATAACTTAAATGGTGGTTGAAAAATTAAGAACTGAATAAAGGAAAATATTGAGGGGGCAGTGATCTCCATAAACACAAAAAAGGGAAGGGTTAATAAGTTAGATATATATTGCTATGTAGTAAGCTCCCCACGAAATTCACACATGTAAAACAGCAGGCATTCTCTCTCAGTTCTGTGGCTGACATGGGCTCAGCTCAGTGGGTCTTTTGCCATTCGCATTTGGGTTCTCAGACACTGCAGTTAGATGTGGGGTGGGCCTGGAACATCCAAGATGCCCACTTACATGTCTTCTCTTGCACTCAGTGTCCGAGAGGGGCAGCTAGAAGGCTGGGTCCTCTGGTAGATGGCTAGACTTACCCGTCATGAATTATGACAGAAGCATCAAGAATATTAGTTTAAAGAAAAATACTGGGTATGATGGTGCACACCTGTAATCCCATCACTTGAGAGGCTGAGGCAAGAGGATTGCTATGCGTTCAAGGCCAGCCTGAACTGCAAAGGAAGACTATCTCCATTAAAAACAAACAAACAAAAAAAACACAACAGAAACATTACTATATCTTAGGTAAAATATGAGTCTTTTAGCTAGATGTTTATAATATATACACTTGGAGGGGCCGGAGAGATGGCTCAGTGGAATAAGTGCTTCCTTGGCAAGCACAAGGGTCTGAGTTCAATCCCCAGTTCCGGGAAAAAATAATAATAATAACAAAACAAAAAAACAAACAAACAACAACAACAACAAAAAAATATATATATATATATATATGGAAAGATACTGTTAGGCAGACTTCGTTGCACACACCAAACCCAGCACTTGGGAGGCTTAGGAGGCCTGCTGCGAATTCAGTCCTAGCCTCCGCTATGCAGTGAATTCTAGGCCAGGCTGAACTGCGTAGTGAGGCTGTGTCTCAAAAAGAAAGCACTGTTGGGAAGAATGTTATGAATGCCATGTAGCTGATTGGTTTGAATGTATTTTTACTATTTTGTTATTGGTAAAAGGGAAAAGGCCATCAAAAAATTTACTGAGTGTATATTAAACCGTACTAATAACAAAGATTTTTAACTGTAGAGGAAGACAAAGTATGGTAAAGTTATGGAATTGTTTAGTGATTTGGGGTTCTCAGAACTTACATATGTATATAGATATATATATAGAGAGAGAGAGACAGAGAGAGGTATCTCAGCCTGTTTCTCATTTTTTTTACACTATTTGTGGTTAGAAATGTATATTGATTACGTGTTCATTTTACATCTTTTTTTCTTGCCTTTTAAGCCTGCACAACCTGCGGATGAACCTGCAGAAAAAGCTGATGAACCAATGGAGCATTAATAAACCAGCCTGTGTGTGTATTATCAAATATGTAAGAATGCAGGAACACACACTGATGACAGTAATCTATACTTTGAACCAAAAGATGCAGAGTGTGGAGTGGTATGTTTTAGGAATCAGTCCAGATATGTTTTTTCCAACCAACCTTCCTGAAACCATATAATGAGGTGCAGTTTTCTTTAAGGGGATCTGTATAATCATTTTCTAAAAAGTACAGATATACCAATGTTTTTATATGAAGAAAATAGTGTCTTTGCAGTTTTAAACACATCTGTGAAATAAAACTGTTTCACTTCCTGGTGTGTTCATTTCTTTGTTTTTTGTTTGTTTTTAAGTAGTTTCAACTATTAATACTAGTATATGATTGCAGCTAGTTTATTCTGCCTAGATTTTAGTGATATGGGAAAGCACCTTTTTATCTACTATAGTTAAAATTTTCCAGTGATTAAACTGACTACATAAAAAAAAATTACAGAGATTTGGTTCAGGTTGAGCATGGTAGGGCATGCCAGTAATGCCAACAGTGGGAGGCTGAGGCAGGAGGATCACTTCAAGGCCAGCCTGGGCTATGTAACGAGTTAAAGGTCAGCCCAACCTAGCCAGACCCTGTTTCAAAAAAAATCTATATAGATCTGGTTCAGGATACAGATTTCACTACACAGATTTGGAGAGTATTCTATTTAAAACCTAAGAAACCACAGCTTTCAAAAAAAATACAGTAAGGGGGGCTGGTGAGATGGCTCAGTGGTCTAAAGCACCTACTTAGAACAAGCTTAGCAAAGCACAGGGACCGCGGTTCAATCCCCCAGCACTACATGCCAGCCAGCCCCGCCCCCTGGTGGGCTGAGCTGGCCACACAGTAAGATTGGGCTGGAGTGTAGTTTAGTGGTAGGGTGCATGCTTAATTCACTGTAGGCAGATCCAGCCCTTGTAGCACCGACAAATGGGAAGTGGCAAGATAAATTACCATGTGAACAGGGTGTTTGTCCAGCCAGTAGATGGCAGTAACTGATCTCCAGGAACCTTCACCCAACTGAAAAGGAACACTTAAACATCCTCTTGTTACCCAGCTCCACAGCGTAATTGTAGGCCGCCTTCTGTTATCCCATGAGCTGTACACTCAAGTTTTGTTTTGTTTTGTTTTGTTTTAATGAACAGAATGTATTTATTAGAAAGAAAGCCCCTGTCCAAGAAAGGGACGGAGGGGGGCCCGAGCGGGTAGTTCCTGGGGAAGCTGTCTCTTCCAGGGACTTTTATAGTGTACACTCAAGTATTGCAGGACAGTTTTCTATCTTAGTTCATGCAAAACTAAATTACAGCAAATCATTTGTAAAAATCCAAAATTCTGATACTTTAGCCTAAAGTTATTTTATTCTCTAAGATAGTATATCTTTTTAGGGAGGAGAGGTTTATATATGGCAATCCAGATTTTAGACCTCATTCTGATTAGCTGCTATTGTGCTCGCTTCGGCAGCACATATACTGATTAGCTGCTATTACTAGCTTTGGATAAGTTATGTAGCCCAAGGAAGCCCATTGGAAAATTGTAGGGTTAAATGGAGAATATATGATGTCTTATAAACTCAAAATTTCATAAAATGTTAGCTTAATTTTTTTTTTCAGGTTTTCTAAAATATAAAAAGGTTTGGTTGTTTAGATTTGTTAATTCTGGAATAGAAAATGGTAAGAACCTCCAGCAGACTTGTTGAAGGAAGGGCAGCTGAGTACATCCTGGAATGTGTGAGATACCTGCATGCTTTGATGGTGTCGTGGGTCTGCCATTTAACCTTGAGAACAGTCCCTAAAAGCATGTGGCTGTCTGAACTATAACAGGTGCATCAAGCACATGTAATATGTAGAGGTACAAAAAGAGCAGTAAACAAGGTGCTTTCCCACCTCTCCCCACAGTGGGGGTGTGTAGTGGGGAGGGAGCATAGCAGATAACTCCAGACCTGTACCCGTAGGTCTCTTTCTCTGGGCCTTTCACTGTGTCAGCCTGTCTGCTGGGTGCTTCTGTAAAGTTACTATCTTAGGGGCCAGAGAGAGAGCTCAGTAGAATGAGCACTTGCCTGGTAAGTGCAAGGGCCTAAGTTCAATGCCCGGTTCTGCCAAAAATAAATAAAAATAAAAAAGTTACTATCTTTTTGTGTGTATTCCCTCAGTATTAGCTGCTATTTGACTGTAACTCAGCTGGGAGGGAAGAACTTTTGGGCACAATTTCAGAAGTTTTTGCAATATATATGTGGCTTAGTCTTACACTGACTTTGTAATTGTTTCATCTTTTTAAAAATTGGGCCAGGGAGATGGCATGCGGCCAGGGACATGGCTCAGTGGCATAAGCACTTCCCTGGCAAACACAAGGGCCTGAGTTCAATCCCCTGTTACAGGAAAAATTAAAAAAAAAAAAAAAATCAGTGCATTTGTGATATATAAAATGTTCACTGTGGGTAGTTGGTACATAGGCATCTTGGTACATACCTGTCTCGTTTTGTTTTTTGTTTTTTGTGGCCTGCTT
>NW_004524643.1:7436641-7444079 GCF_000260255.1 Octodon degus | reverse complement strand
TTCTCCATCCCTAAATCGCCTTCCCATCTATAAAAGTTCTACCTCTGTTTCCTATTGTATTTTACTTTATTCTCTCATCTACAGTTCCCCTCCACCCTCTTGGTTTTTATTGAGACAGGATATTGCTATATAGCTTGGGCTGGCCTCAAATTCACTATGTAGCCTAGGTCTGCCCTGAACTTATAATCCTCCTGCCTCAGCCTTCTGAGTACTGGAATTATAGGTGTGCACCATCATTCCTGGTTCTCAGTGCTCTGTTACACTAACTTATACTCAGTGATTTTTTCTTCTCCGTTTTTATTTGTATTAGTACAAGTTTGAAGCACATAATCACTACATCCCTATCACCTCTCAGTTCTTTCTTCATCCCCTTACTCTCCCTCGTGCATCTCTTGGTCCCCTTTCCACTGCTGAAAGCTCTCTCTCCATTTCCTATTGTCGGTCTTTCATTTTGCTCTTTATGCTTTAAATTTCTCATATAAGAGAAACTGCAATATTTAAGCTCATGTGTCTGATTTATTTCACCTAACATCGTCTCATGGTGCATCTGTTTTTCTACAAATGACTCAACTGTATTCTTTATGGCAGAGTAGAATTGTGTATAAATGTCACATTTTCTTTATCCATTCATCTATTGGTGGATGTGTAAGACTAACAAGATCAAGCCATTCATGAGTTGTGGTGCTATAAACCATGAGTATGCATGTATCACTAATAACTCACTCTTGGCAAGATACCTACAGGAGGATTGCTAGGTCAAATGGAATTTCTAGTTTTAGTTCTTTCTTTAGGTTTCTCATATAAGAGAAATCATGAAATATTTCACCATCTTTACTTCATTTATTATTAGTTTCAAAATGCACCCATTTTCCTACAAATACCTCAGTTATCATTTGTGGCTGGTAGCGCTCTTTTATACTTAAAGTTCTCCTTTCCACAACAAGGCAAAGTTCATTGTGATGCCTTTATCGTTTCTCTAGTTTGTTATACTCTGTCCCTTATTTAATCTGTGTTGAATAATTATAAAGATTTCTAATACCTTAAAAGTCCTGTCACTTGGTTATAAAGATAGTAATGCACTCAGAATTAATGGAGTGCCCCTCTGAAGGCTGGCATGGTTAGAACTGCATAAAGTGGATTACAGGATTATGGGGCTAGTCCTGACTTAGCATTTAACTATTTAGGACAAGTCTTTTTTTTAGGCATTGGTTTCTTGGACTTAGGAATTTTTAATATATGGCAAGGTCCTTGCAATTCCAGGGGCTACAGGAGGAGGTTAGCTGTGACTGAAAGGTTGAAGGGTTCTTTTAGTGCAACTATTATGTATCTTGATGAAACTGTCTAGAAATAAATATGTAAATGCATATAAAGTGTGAAATCTGAATAGAATAGGAATTCCATGTGGGTTTCCTAGATGTGATATTGTACTGTAATTATGTAAGAGGTTAACATTGGGAGAAACTGGGTGACGAGTATATAGGATCTCAATATTCATGTCACTCTACAATTACCTTGATAAGTAGTGTCTAAAAAAAATAATAATGAGAAACAGGAAAAGGAATATTGTGGGACTGTCCTGCTTCAAGGTTGTATATGGTGAGATTTTTGGACTTATGTGTAAACATAAGTATATAATTCTTTATGCCTATTTTTAAAATATATTCTAATTTTTAAATGTTTTTTATCATATTCTGTAGGAACTTAAAGTTCAACATATCAATACTTGAAAAATACCTGTTCCATATTATGCCTAAGATGTTTGATATGCAGACAGATAGTGAGGTTAAGCTTAACAGCCTAAGTTGTATGGTAATGACAATAAGCTTGTCTTCTGGATGGTTAACAACCTAAATTTGCAGCCCAAAATTAGAGAAAAAGGAGGGCTGCAAGGAAAGCCAACGTTTTTGCCCTAGCCTTCTAAGGTCAATTAAGACTCAGGACATAGGAGAACTTGTACTGTAACATCATGTAACTCAGTAGTGTCCCAAATTTTCTGATCAAGGAGATTATGGGGCCAAAGAGGAAAGTGATCGATGATGTAGAGTGTGCCTAAGGAGAGTCACATGGAGAGAAAACATTCTCTCAGGCTTTCACAGAGAGCACACTGGCCAAGCAATGGCCGTGACTCATCCACATGGCTGACACTGACAAAGGTTCTACAATCTGAGGTACAGGATCTCAGGATAAATCCTGAGGGGATTTGACTGACCTTATCAGACCCTAAAGCTACAACTCTTGTTGCATAGGTCCTGCTTTACGTTGGTCTTAACCATCCAGCAGAAAAGTGTAAAAATGATATATAAGAAGTAAAGCTATGCTGTTATGTTGAGCTGTAGGGGACTCAGGTCAACAATTTCTGACATTGCCAGTGAAGTGGAAGACCCAATACTATTATGGACCACTGGACTCTTTTAGAATATTTTGCTGAGTTTACACACCTATAATATTCAAATAATGGAACTTAACAAAAAAAAGGGGATACAGATGAATGTCCATTTTGTATCTGTGTATTCAAAGTGTTTAGGATAGATATATAGCTACATTCTCTTAATGAATAGAGTGATTTGTTCTAATGGTGTTTGTAAATAGGATAACATGTCCGCATCTTGTATAGCAATTAACCACTAGGAAGAATGTATGCAATGTGTTAATTATTGAAACTCTCCTATCAATTTGATTTGAAACTGTCTCATTGCTATTTGTTTATCAATAAAATTATGGAAAAAATAAAAAATAATAATAATGCACAGCCCCACCACATGACCCAGATGGTTCATAAGTAGGCATTACTCCAGGAAGAGAAAGTGTGTGTCCAGACAAAGATTTGCACAGGAAAGCTGATTAAAACAGCATGATAATAGCCCCAAAGTGGAAACCCAAATGCCCATTTGCATGAGGACTGGATAAGCAGTGGAATACTAAGCAGCACAAAGACGTGAACAAGTGTTACACAGGACAGTGGAGGTTAAGCTCAATCACATTGAACAAAAGAAGTCAAAACAACAAAAAGTTTGTGCCTGTGCTGTTCTTATGTACAATTCTGGAAAATGCCATCTAGTTTATAGTGATAAGAAACAGACTGTTTCACTTGCCTGGCAAGCACAAGGGCCTGAGTTCAAACCCCAGTTCCGCCAAAAAAAAAAAAAAAAGAAACAGACTGTTGTTGGCCCAGAAGCAGGAGTACAAGGAATGGGTAATAAGGGGATATGTGTAGTCTACTTTTCCTAGTGTTGCTAATGATTGTTGTTTTGATTATGATGACCATTTCAAGGTCAAAATTTATCAAATTTTACACTCTAAATGTGAGCATTTATAGTATGTCCATTTATGACACCTTAGGAGACACAGAAAAGCAAAATACAAATGGACCTCATTTCTGCTTGCATTGTTGAATACGAAAAAGTAAACATTTTTAAGAGCTGAAGGGCAGGCCAAATAGCTCAGCGGATTAAAATGCCTGAAATCAGGCACAGGGTCTGGGATCAATTCCTGGGCCTGCTGTGCAGGCCCTGCCCCCAAGGCGTGTTGAGACTGGGCAAAGCGCATGCCTGTAATGCCAGGTCTTGGAAGCTGTAAACAGCTTCCCTACGAGTCTGATTTAGTAGTGAGACTCGTAGGATCACTATGAGTCCAATTTAGTAGTGAGACCCTGAACACCCTGTAGACCTTTCCCTAAAATACAAAAAGAAAAAAAAAAAGAAAGAAAAATGCAAAGAATCAGAGGCACAAAGTATTGTAAGCATGTGGCCTTACAAATGACAAATAGCCAGGCAGGGTGGTGCATGCCTGTTATCCCATCACTCTGGAGGCTGAAGCAGAGGGATTGTTTTGCGTTCCAGACCAGTCTGGGCTACAGTGAGCTCAAGGCCAGCCTAGTGCATATGGAGATCCTGTCTCAAAAAAAAAAAAAAAAAAAAAAAGACATTGACCTTCGTGTTCAGTGTATTGCTTAAGGCTTAAGGCTTCAAGCGTCTATCATTAATAGTTAACTGGTTGGGGGCTGGGGAGATGGCTCAGTGGAATAAGCGCTTCCCTGGCAAGGATCTGAGTTCAATCCCCAGTTCTGCACCAAAAAAAAAAAAAAAAAAAAGTAGTTAACTGATTGGGGAATTAGGGAACATAGGGTGGGATATGGAACTCCAAATGGGCAAAATTTAAGGTTCTGTGCGTGATTAAAGCAGTAACTGGTCTTTGGGGATGGGTAAAATTCTTTAAGAATGACTGTCACCTTATACACATAATTTTTTAAATCTTTTGGGTGCTTAGGAAGGATGACTAAAGGGATCATTATAAATAAAGAGAAGGTGTATCAATGTAATTTTTTTGATATTTAAGCAATTGCAGTCAACTGCAGAGGCAGATTCAAGACAGATGTAAAGAACTGAAATGGATCTTTGTATTAAAACAACGGAGAGGGCCGGGGAGGTAGATCGGTAGAATAAGCGCTTGCCTGGCAAGTGCAAGGGCCTGAGTTCAATCCCCGGTTCCGGGGGAAAAAAAAAACAAAAACAAAAACGGAGAAACCAAAGAGGGGGAGGACAACCAAAGTTAGTTTTCTGACAGTAATTAGTTATCTTCTCAGTTTATTAGGGGCAAGAAAAAATTTTCCTGGGCTTCTAGTTTACAACTCAGGACTCTTCCAATAGACTACACAGCCCAGTTAAATTCTTTCCCTTCTTTCCAAGCACTTCCTCCCCTTGTTTGAATTCCTGTAAGAATAATTTCCAAGTAACTTTTTTTAATTATTATTTTTTTATGAGCAGAATATATTTATTGAGAGAAAGAAAGCTCCTGTCCAAGAGAGGGACAGGAGGGAGGCCGGAGCGAGTAGTTCCCCTGGGAAGCTGTCTCTTCCAGGGACTTTTATAGCGTAAAACCATGTGAGGCTAAGGTAGAGGGAATGGGAACTCGCTTAAGTGGGCAGGAGGTGGGACAAAACTATGGTCAACCAATGGGATTACATATGGGACAGGATCTTTTTCTGTTGGGGGTTGGAATGCGGGATAGGATCTCTTTCTGTTGGGGGTTGGGCTAGTGACTCACTTGTCTTTCCAGGTGATTGATACCTATTTAGAATATCAATCCCAGGTGACTTTTTTTTTAAATAACAGCGTTGATGCTTGGTTTACAGGAAAAACTTAATAAACATGAACCTCTACTCTGCTCTGTGACCTAGCCAACCGCGGGCTAGAGAAGACAGTGCAAATCTGATACACTGGTAGCGCGCAACCGCAGGACGGAGGAGGCTTGTCCGTTCTGAGTCGCCGTAGCTCCTAGCTGGCTGCGGCTCGGGCTCCGGTTGTCTCCGCACCCCCTTCCACGTCAGCCAAGGAGTCGGGATCGGTCGCCGCTCCAGCTGGTAGGAGCCGCGGTAGACTGGTCTTGGGGTTTCCCCAGCCGCTGCCCGCGAAGCCAGGTAGCTGGCCCCGAGCCCTCAATCGCAGAGGCTGCGCAGAGTCGGAAGAACCGGCTCTCCATTGCCGGCAGCCCGGAACCTGAGCGCGTAGGCCGCTCGAGTCGCGGCCTGGCTCGGGACGGCGGGCCGGGGGCTGGGACGCCCCAGCGCGGCCCCACTCTGGCCCGGGTCCTCCCTCTCCCGAGCCCCTGGGCTGGCCCTTGGTGGTCGGGGCTGCTTTGCAGGAGGAAGGGAAGGGAAGGGAAGGGAAGGGAGGAAAGGGAAGCGAAGGGGTGGGTGGCTGGGTGGGGGGTGCGGCTCGCAGGCGGGACGCGGCCGCGGGGTCGGGACCGCGACTGTTGCGGAACAGCGTGGCGCGGAGCCGGCGTGGAGCCGTTCACGCTGTGCGCTCAGAAGTCACCGTTCTGGAACCGGAGGGTGGGGCTGGAGGGCTGTCAGTGTGCCGTGGGCCTTCTGCACGGGAGCCTCAAGTCCCCGGCGGAGTTGAGGGGTGGGGGGAAGTGGGGAATAGGAGGTTAGATACTTAGGGTCAGGCTGGTGTGTCTTATTAAAATGTGTTCTTATGGAAATAATATACATGAAATCTCCTAGTACTTTTTTTTTAGACAGTCTCGCTATGTGTTTCGGGCTGGCCTTGAACTCATTGTGTAACTCAGGCAGGCTGGTCTCGAACTCGCAACACTCTCCTGAGTGCTGGGATTACAGGAGTGTGTCACCGTGCCCGGCTTCTCCTATTACTTTTAAACACATAAATTAGTTCAAGCTTTAGACAGTAATGATTGCTGATGATTTGTGGGATTTTTAGAAAACTTGTAATGATTATTTTTTATTCTTTTGTTGTTTTTCTTTCTTTCTTTTTTTTTTTTTTTTAGATTTTCGGTCGTCTGTCATCCTAAATCCTGTATCAGGGGATCGATTATAACCAGAAACCATGACGGCTGCTGAGAACGTGTGCTATACATTAATTAACGTGCCAATGGATTCAGAACCACCTTCGGAAATTAGCTTAAAAAATGACCTAGGTAAACTTTAAAAATTTTTAAAAATTAAACGAAATAAAAACTGAGCTACCATGTGATATATTGATGCAAGTATACATTGTATGATGTTGCAATTGGTTAAATATATCTATTGCCTTATCTTTTATTTCATTATGGTTAAAAAAAAAACCCAAATCTTTTTATCTAGCTTTTTAAAAATACACAGTACATAGCTATTAACTGTGCTGTGCTGTTCTGTAACACACCAGACCTTTGTGTGTGTGTTTTTGAGACAGGGTCTTGCTGTGCAGTTCAGGCTGGCCTTGAGCTCACTTTGTAATGCTGGCTGCCATCAAACTTGCATCCGTCCTCATGCCACACAACCTGCCTCAGCCTCCCGAGTGCTGGGATTATAGGCATGCTCCACCATGCCCAACTCAGACCTTCTTACTCATACCTAATTGTGACTTAGTACCTCTCAATCAGCCTTTCCAAAAAAAAAAAAAAAATCAGCCTTTCCCATCCCTCTTATCACTCAGTTAAGTTCCTCAGCTTCTGGTAACCATCCTTCTACTCTCAGTTTTGTTTTTTGTACTAGGGATCAAACTCAGTACCTGGCGTGTACCAGGCAGGTGCTTAAACCACTGACTGAGCTATCTCCTGGCTCTTTATGATGATCTTACTAAGTATACTTGTAAGATTTGAGAATAATATGAAAAAAAAAAACTGAAAATTTTCTCATGTATGCTTGATGCTCCTTTATAATTAGAAATGCATAATATTTGTCTTAATTATTTTTGGAATTCTTCAGTAGTCTTACAAGACTTTGCTATGTTCAGATTTGCAATATTATGTATAGCAATAGAATAACATTTCAAGTTAGCTTAGTAGAGCTAAAGAAATGTAATTGCTGGTGTGCTGTATGGTGCTGACAGTTCTCTATGGGCAACACATTGAGAATGTGTATTGGAATATCTTCTTTCATTACATTTCCTGTACTTCACATACAAAGCCCAAAAGGCTTTGTTCCTTGGGTTCCTAC
>NW_004524643.1:7430350-7435441 GCF_000260255.1 Octodon degus | reverse complement strand
GCATTTCCACTTTTTCATATCATTTAAGACAGTTCAAGGGCCAGCCAAATAGCTCAGCACATTAAAGTGCCTACAAGCAGGTGCAAGGGCCAGGGGTTTGATCCCTGGGCCTGCTGTGCCTGCCCCCCCCCCCCAAGGGCACACAGAGACAGCAATTAAGACTGGGCATGTTGGCGCACACCCCATAATCCCAGCTCTGGGAGGCTATAAACAGGTGGATCACTATAAATCCGATCTAGTAGTGAGACCCTGAACACCCTTTGGACCCTTCCCTAAAATACAAAATAAGAAAAAGAAAAAAAAGACAGTTGAATGAGCAGGGTGCATGACTGTAATCCCAGCACTCTGGGAGGCTGAAACAGGATCAAAAGTAGGAACCCAGCCTGGGCTGTTTAGTAACTTAGTAAGACCCTGCCTCAAAATAAATGAAGAAGGGCTGGGGATGTATCTCAGTGTGAAGGTCCTGGGTTCAAGTCACAGTACCAACCAACCAACAAAAATCAGATGTTGTGCAAGTTAGTAAATATACATTTATTATGATCTTTTTTTCAGTAAGGTAACATGCTAATTAAATCTGTCCTATTTGGAATAATACACTTGTCTTAATTGTGCAGACTCTGCCTTACTCTCCTCTTACAAATAAATAAGTCTTCAATTTTGTGTGCATTTTAAGAAAAGTTGAGATTAAAAGTTTAGAACTAATTTTTGAGTAACAAGGATCTTTTATTTGGTTAAATATTTCTTGTTACCTTTAATCACTGGATCTGAACTCTGTTGACTGTGCCTTCCCTGGAGTAGGAGATACTCAGTGTATATTGGTAAACAGAATTGATTCTTGAAATTTTCCATATTTTTTCTTGTGTTTATTAAAAAAAAAAATCTGGAAATTTGAAGCTTTGGCAAGAAACACATCCTTTCTTCCGCTAAGTTTAAATTGTTGGAATACATGGCAGTTGGAGTGGAATGCATAAAATAAAACTGTAATAGATGTTTTTTATTTATTTATTTTTATTTTTGCGGAACCAGGGATTGAACTCAGGCCCTTGAGATTGCCAGGCAAGTGGTTATTCTACTGAGCCATCTCCCCAGCCCCTAATAGATGTTTTTTAAAGTTCCTTATATTTTGAAAACTTTATAAACTAGTGTTACAAGTGGAGTCTGGCCTCCTAAACTTTTAGGAATTTACTATTTTGTGAAAAATATTTAAAAACTGGAGTAAAAGAAACCATCAAGGGGCTAGTGAGATGGCTCAGTGGTCTAAAGCACCTACTTAGAACAAGCTTAGCTAAAGCACAGGGACTGAAGTTCAATCCCCCAGCACCACATGCCAGCCAGCCCCGCCCCCTGGTGGGCTGAGCTGCTCCCCCCACATAAATAAAAATTTTTTTTTAAAAAAAAGAAACCATCAAGATAATAGTGATGCAATTAGGACTTTGGGACTTCATGTCCTTTATGTTATCAAACAGAAAAACATTTTAAAAATCAGAAAGAGAACTTTGGAACAAAGACAAGAAGAACTTGTTGAGTCTCAGTGAGTACAGCTTTAGCCACTTAGAAACTTTGTGTGAGTAGTCCAAATATCAGAGGGTGTCCTCTATTCTGCAACATGTAAGAATATTAACCTGAGCATAAATAGCCCTTGGAAGACAGAGAGGACTTGAAGACTTGATTTACGTGGAACAGTTTTTCCAAGGCATAAGCCTTTCCTATGACCCTAGTAAGTGGCCAGGCATAGTGTGTCTCTTTGGCAACGGGGATTCTTTACTTAATAGCTGTTTAGGTCTAATTGTTAAGAAAGCATTTCTCACAGTTAGGCCCAAATGTGTTCCCTCGTAACTTCTCAGTTTTCAGTTCTAACTCTTCCATGGTAGCACTGGGTCTTTGGTTTCATCTTGTTTTTGTGGTACTGGGGATTGAACCCAAAGCCTTCACAGTAAGCTGGGTCCCTAGCCCTTTTTATTTTTTGAGACAAGGTCTTGCTTGCTAAAATGGCCAGGCTGGGCTCACACTTGCGCGGCTCTTGCCTCAGTCTCTGCGAGTGCTGGGATTACCAGTGTGCACTACTGTGCCTAGCTGTCCTCTAGGAATACAGGAGGGCCTCAGCACTCTTCGTCTTCTCTTCCCACTTAACTATGTATTTTCATGGTCTAAACAATATAATAGCAGTGCACATGTATCATGTTTCTTCCTTTAAATTTTGAATCCAAAAGATTGTTAGTACCATAAATTTTTTTGTGTATAATAATAATGTGAAGTTGTTTTGCATTCAGTTTTTGTACTTTATGTGGCATAGCTTAGGGTTTTTTGTTTGTATTTTGTCTTAAGTGTGTTATCCTTTAAGCAATGGCTAGAAATACAGACATTTTAATATTCTTTCAGTTTTCCAAACAGTATCTTTTTTTCTTCTTTATCTTCTACACAGTGTCTTCAGTCTAAAGCTGTATAGGCTTCCAGGCGTGGTGGTCCATGCATATAATACCAGCCCTCATGAGGCTGAGGCAGGATTGCTCCAGGGAGGCCAACTTGAGCTGCATAGGTGAGCTCAAGGCCAACCTGTTCTGCAAAGCAGAAAGAAACCTGTCGCAAAAAACCTAATAAATAAATAATTAAATTTATATGGTCTGCAGAAATATAAGATTTTAGAATTATTCATTTGTTTAGACAGCCTTTTCTGAAAATGAGGACCTTCTTCCTAAAAAAAAAAAAACACTATATTTGTCTGAACCCCTCCATAATAAGTGGTTATAACTTTGAGAAAATGCACATAAAGTAAGTTACATTGAATTCAGAAGTACTTGTATTGGTAGCATCACCTTAAGTTTTTAAAAATAGCTACAGGGCTGGAACTCAATATCTCAAGTTCAATTTCTAATACTAAAAAAAAAAAAAGCTCTATATATGTTTGAAAAATATCATTACTTGATATACTTACAGATTCAGAAACATGCTACATTGGCTTGATTGGTTAGGACCATAAGTCTAATTTAGTGGCTTCGTATTCTATCTGAAGAAAGTAAGTTTCAGAGATAAGTGATTTATGCAGAGAAGTGGGGGTTCTGTAGTAGAATGAAGCGAAGAAACCTTTGTCACTTGGATTGATGCTTTTATTTCTTTTTTTTAAATTTTTATTTATTTATGTATATTTATTTATTGTGTGTGTGTGTGTGTGTGTGTGTGTGGCCAGCTCAGCCCACCAGGGGGCGCGGCTGGCTGGCATGTGGTGCTAGGGGATCGAACCGTGGTCCCTGTGCTTTGCCAAGCTTGTTCCAAGTAGGTGCTTTAGACCACTGAGCCATCTCTCCAGCCCGATGCTTTTATTTCTATTGCCAATAACAAAGTATGTTTTATTATTAATAGCTTTTAAAATTACCTGAGGAATTGTCTTTTGAAAGGATTGAGCTTTTTTTTTTTTCCCCTAATTGGATTAGAAAAAGGAGATGTGAAATCAAAGACTGAAGCTTTAAAGAAAGTAATCATTATGATCCTGAACGGTGAGAAGCTTCCAGGACTCCTGATGACCATCATTCGTTTTGTGCTACCTCTTCAGGATCATACCATCAAAAAACTGCTCCTGGTATTTTGGGAAATTGTTCCTAAAACAACTCCAGATGGGAGACTTTTACATGAAATGATTCTTGTGTGTGATGCGTACAGAAAGGTAAACAGAACCAACTTACCTATCTACCTTCTTTCTGTATTTTTTTTCTGAGACATAGTCGCACTGTGAAGTTCAGGGGCTGGGTTTGAACTCATAATGTAGTCCAGGCTGGCCTTGAACTTGTAGCCATCCTCCTGGCTCCGTCTCCTGAATTCTGGGATTACAGCATGTGCCACTATGCCCAGTAGTTATTTCTGAATATTGCTTTGATTTTAAATAATTATAAAATTGGTGAATGGACTTTTAGCTTTTAAAATTAAATCTTTGTTAAAATGTAAAAAAGTATGCTGCCTTTTGGAGGGAAATTTGTAAAGAGTTCTGTTGTTACTTCCTCAGACATTTTCTATGCATTTTATATGTGTGTTATAAATTAAATTTAGCAACACATATAGTATGTAAGACAGCAATGACATTGGTATAAACTACTTGATAATAAGAATCTGATGAAAATTATCTGATAATCTAGGTCTTTCCTGAAACTTTGATTTTTTTTTATTGGAAAGTTTTGCATTTAAAAACGGATTTTGAAAAAATAAGAAAAATAAAAATTGATTTTGGTAAGCTGAAGCTCAGCATTCATATTTAATTTTTATATCAGGATCTTCAGCATCCTAATGAATTTATTCGAGGATCTACTCTTCGTTTTCTTTGCAAATTGAAAGAAGCAGAATTGCTAGAACCTTTAATGCCAGCTATCCGTGCTTGCTTGGAGCATCGCCACAGCTATGTTAGAAGGAATGCTGTTCTAGCCATCTATACTATCTATAGGTATGTAAAGACATCCTAGCTTAGCTCTGTGAGGACTTCTCAGTCTTTCAGACTAGAGGTTCCAAAGTGATGCTTTGCAGACTACATGTAGTTTGTGGATATGTTTTGTTCACCAGCACAGTATTTTTCCCTTATTAAGTTGTCAACATTGAAAAGTCAAAAAAGTGCTGGCAACACTGGGCCTTAGTGTTTGCACAGCAATCAACTGAAATTGGCTGTGCATGGTGGCGCACAACTGTAATCCCAGCACTGAGGAGTCTGAGGCAAGGGGATCTTTGTAAGTTTGAGGCCAGCCTGGGCTATAACATGAGCTCAAGGCCAGCCTGAACTGCATTGCAAGACCCTATCTCAAAAAGACCAAAAAAAAAAGACTGAAATTGAATTATGCAAGCTCCCTTTGTAATTATACACTTTCCAGTTTGATGCATTACCTCCTATTCTCAGTTGTATAATTCCAATCCACTTAATTCATTTACTTGCTTACCTCCTAAATGCTCTGAGTTTTTCAATTTGTATTAGAATTTTTTTAAACAGTTTTTAAAAATCTTTATTTATTTATTTATTTGGTACAGAATCTCACTATGCAACTTGGACTCATAGTGATCCTCCTATCTTAGCCTCCCTGGCACTAGAAATACATCCATATACTACCATGCCGAGTTTCA
>NW_004524643.1:7427560-7428604 GCF_000260255.1 Octodon degus | reverse complement strand
AATGAATATTACAGACATTTTTTAGAATATATGTTGAATGTATCAGCCCTGTCTGTGTTGAACTAGAATAATTTGATGACTTATTAGATGAAGGTGTAGTCCTACATTTCTTCTCTTCTCATTGATTGAACATTTCAAAAAGTAAAAGGGTCAATAGTGTTTGGTAAGTTTTAATTTTGGTGTTATGCAGAAAATTACAAAAAGAGCAAAGCAAATCTTTATTAAATATGGATATTACCTGTTTTATTTAAAGAAATTTTGAACATCTTATCCCTGATGCTCCTGAGCTAATACATGATTTTCTGGTGAATGAGAAGGATGCAAGTTGCAAAAGGAATGCATTTATGATGCTAATTCATGCAGATCAGGTAAAGTACTTTCTTGAGGATATTTTTATGACTGTATTTTATATGAGAACTAAAAGTATTATATAGATGTATTCATTTTTTCAGCAAATAATTTTGCTTTTATAGTACCTGTGGCTTGAGTATTTTGATTTTATATAGTATTGGACTTAAAATGTATTTTCTTAATCCTTACCTAAAATACTATGTGTGTGATATATACATTTTTTAAAATAAATAATCAAGGGGCTAGGGAAATGGCTCAGTGGAATAAGTGCTTCCCTGGCAAGTGCAAGAGCCTGAGTTCAATCCCCAGTTTCGCCAAAAAAAATAAATAAAAATTTTTTAAAAGCTACAGTTTTTATTAAGTAATTTCAGATCTATATCAGCAAGGAAAAGAAACAATCAAACTCCAGAGCAGAGTGTCATGGGATGTTATTTAGCTCTTTGTTCTTTATTTGTACTTCTTCCACTCAGCCTTCTCCCCGGCCCAACAGTGGCTTTTTATAGAGTCACACTTAGGCATTTCTGTGGAAGCCAGGGGTTGGCCTTCCATGTGGATATCTATCCTTATTAGGCTCTTCCAGTCGAGAAAGGGCTGCCAGTTCCACACCCTTCTGTGCTAGTGGTTAGAGTATATGGCTGTTTTTGGTTAGCAGTGACTCAGCACACCTTGCTGGCATCTGATTTTGAAAATTTT
>NW_004524643.1:7425229-7426690 GCF_000260255.1 Octodon degus | reverse complement strand
AGGGTGGACTTGAACTTTCCATCATCTTGTCTCAGTCTTCCAGAGTGCTGGGATTACAAGTGGGTACCACACACACTAGAATTTCCTTCCTTTTTAAAAGCCAAATTCTGGGGTGCACTGAGATGGCAATTGAGACTGGCCATGGTGGTGTGCGCCTGTTATCCCAGCTCAAACGAATCACTACGAGTCTGATCTAGTAGTGAACACCCTGAACACCCTGTGTACCCTTTCCCAAAAAATAAATAAATAAAATAAAAGCCAAATAATAGTCCTCTATAAGTATATACCAAATGTCCATTGATACATACTTAGGTTGTTTCCTCCTTTTGGCTGTTATGAACAATGCCATGACTATGGATATACAAATGTCATGTCCTACTTTTAGTTATTTTAAGTATATACCCAGAAATGGAATTGCTGGATCATATGGCAGACATGGTTTTGAGGAACCACCATAGCATTTTCCATAGGTCTTGGGTCATGTTATATTACTGGTGCAGCACAGTGGCTCTAAGTTTGCCACATCTTTGCCAACACTTGTTGTTTTCTGGGGATTATTTAATAGCACCCATCCTAGCTGGGCATGGTAGTGCACACCTGTAATCCCAGCACTCAGGAGCTGAGGCAGGAGGATCATTGTGAGTTCAAGACCAGGCTGGGCTACAAAGTGAGCTCGAGGCCAGCCTGAACTGCATGGTGAGACCCTATCTCAAGAAAGAAAAAAAAAAAAGTAGCCATCCTAATTTGTATAAGGTGATATTTGGATAACGTCAGTCTATCTTCCTAACCAAGATTCCAAGAAAGTTGCTTACATGGGCCACATTGTTACATCCTCTTAAAGACTTTATTTTTACTTCTTAAAATATTGTTTGGGGCCAGGGAGATGGCTCAGTGAAATAAGCGTTTCCCTGGCAAGCGCAAGGGCCTGAGTTCAATCCCTGGTTCCGCAAAAAAAAAAAAAATGTCATGCTTGAAACTCAGTGTTTCATGCATGCTAGTCAAGTATTCTCCCACTAAGCCACATCCCTTGGCCCTAGAATTGGTTTTATTAGTTTGTACTTTTGTACTATTTACATACAGAAAGGGCATAATCAGAAATAATTGAGTGACCTTTATTAATATTTTTATTGGACAAATGTTATTTAGCTCTTTGTTCTCTATATGACACTAATACATGAGGGCCTATCGAAGATTTTTTTTTTATGTTTATAATAGTAACTGCTATGCTGTTTCTTACATTGTATGTGTCATTTATTTATTTATTTATTTATGTATGTATGTATTTATTTTTGGTGGAACTGGGGATTGAACTCAGGCCTTTGCGCTTGCCAGGGAAGTGCTTATTCCACTGAGCCGTCTCCCGGGCCCATAAAGGCAGAAGGATTTTTTTTTAGGCGGGCTCAGGATTCCTTCAGGGCAGGTCTGGTTTGGCTTGAGGATCTGGGGATCGAACCACAGCAT
>NW_004524643.1:7422653-7424309 GCF_000260255.1 Octodon degus | reverse complement strand
CCTCAGATTGAATGTGTGTTTTTAAAGTTGCATTAGGTCATTGTGTTGAATAAGGTAGAGTATGATAAGTATCTATTTTGTTTTGTTTTGTTGGTACCAAGAATCGAACTCAGGACCTTGTGCTTGCCAGGCAGGCACTATACTGCTGTGCTGTATTTCCAGCCTGATCAATATGTGCTTGTTTTTTTTAGGATCGTGCTTTGGATTACCTGAGTACTTGTATTGATCAAGTTCAAACTTTTGGAGACATTCTGCAATTGGTTATTGTGGAACTAATTTATAAGGTAAGTGGTAATTTATGGTGAGTAAACTTAAGTTTAGGTCAAGGCTAAGTAGTGTTTTTCTGAAGTGCTACCTAATTGCTATGATAATATATTTTATACTTGATTTTAGCGAAAAGGCAGAGAAATGATATTTTAATAATAGAAATGTTTTGCAACATAGCCCGATTAAAGACTTTTTTCCTTGGCTTATTTTATTTTCCAGTTACTTTGTTCCATCCTTTGCTTTATCCTTTTCTCAAGCAGTCCTTGTGTATTGGCAGCACCTTAATTTGCTATATCTTTTCAAAGGATTGAGTTTATCTTAATGTTCTGATAAATAAAAGGTGTGATGACTTCCAATTTCTCTGTGGCTAACAGAGTATAGTTGTCTTTGTTGTTTGTTTGTTTGTTTGTTTGTTTTTTGGTGGAACTGGGGATTGAGCTCAGGCCCTTGCACTTGCCAGGGAAGTGCTTATTCTACTGAGCCATCTCCCGGCCCTTATAGTTGTCTTTGGAGGAAAGAAGATTCCTCCTAACATAGGATACTAGTGATTTATAAGCAGCATTTAAAGGGAAACAAGGCTTGTAAATGTATGGCTCCCTTCTGTGTATGTATGCTGTGTGTCCCTGGCACCTGATGACTTTGTTCTTAGGATCTAAATTATATTAGAAGGGGTAGTTTATACATGTCCAAGTAGTAGAGATTTGGCTGTGTGTATTTTAGGAAAATGCAATATGGCATTATTTAGAAGAAAAAAATAAGGACTATTTGTTTCATAAATAATCAAGATGTATTTAAAACAGGATAAAAGTCTTTAGTTTCTGCTGTAGTAATGCATATCAAAAATAATAGAAAATGCTAACTGATTTTTTTTTTTTTTTTGAGACATGGTCTTGTCAGGCAGTTCAGGTTGACCTTGAACTCACTATAGAGCCCATACTGGCCTCAAACTTGGAGCAATCTTCCTGACTCAGCCTCCTGGGTGCTAGAATTACAGGTGTGCATCACAACACCTGGCAGGAAATAATAATTGAAAAAAATTTTCATTTATCATTCTTGTTTGAAGAACTGTTATTTTCTTCTATCAACTATGTTAATATCATCTATGTTTTACTTTTTTTTAACCATTTATTCACTTATTTATTTGGTATAGGGTCTACCTGTGCAGCTCAGACTTGTAGTGATCCTCCTGTCTCAGCCTCCCCAACACTGGGATTACAGGCTTGTACCACCACACCCAAAACACTGTGTGCCTGGACTCTGGGGCCAGCACAGCATACAGTACTGGGGATCGAACCTGGGTTCTTGTGCTTGCCGAGCAGGCACTTAGACCACAAGCTATCACCCTAGGCTATGTTTTACTTTTTGATGTGGCATCTAGAATAAAAATAT
>NW_004524643.1:7420263-7422153 GCF_000260255.1 Octodon degus | reverse complement strand
GGCTGAGGGAGTTGTCTTTGTAGTAGAGTAAATGCCCAGCCTACACAAGGCTCTGAGTTCCATCCCTGACATGGGAAAAGGAGAAGAAAGAAAAAAAGCATGCATTTCCTGAAAGTAGTCAAAACCTGAATGTTTCCTTTGCAGGTCTGCCATGCTAATCCTTCAGAAAGGGCTCGTTTCATTCGTTGCATCTATAACTTACTACAGTCATCTAGCCCAGCTGTAAAGTACGAGGCTGCTGGGACATTAGTAACACTGTCAAGTGCACCAACTGCAATCAAGGTACTGCTTATTTTAGGGCCAGGTTAGATGATCGACATGCTATCTCCCTGCAGCTGGTAGCATTGTAATTCACTATGTGGTGTCATGACATAGAGAGAACCACAAATTCTATAAAATTATTTGCCTCCTTATATATAGTCTAACCTTCTTTCTCCTCTCCTTCCTGCTTTCATATATGTGTGTACAATGACAGAGAAAAAGAAAGAAAATAACACTATTTCTAGTTTCTGGACATTTACTCTGGTATTTTATTTATTTATTTATTTTTTACTCTGGTATTTTAAAGAGATCTTTTACTTACATTAAAAACTCCATCTGGGAAAAGTAAGTCTGCATACTAAGTGATGGCTCCTAAAATGAGTCCAGTATTTCCAGTAATACGTTACTGTCTTCCTCTTCTTTTGTTTACTATCAGGAGACTCTTAAAGTATTCAGAGAGTGAATTATCCCAAAATCGTATTGTGTAAGTAGGAAGATACACTGTTTTAGCCAGTAAAATTTGAACAATATTTTTAATTTTTATTTTGAAATAATTTTAAACATGCAGGAAAGTTGTGAAAATGACAATGATCCCATATACTTTTCCACTATCTTTTATAATATTCATATTTTGCATAACCACTGTGTAATTGTTAAAACTAAGAAACATTGGAACAATATTGTTGACTAAAATATAGACTTTACTCAGAGTTTACATTTTCCCACCAATGTCCTTTTTTAGGATCTCATATTGTATCCAGTTGTCTGTGTGAGTCTCCTCCACTCTTTAAGTTCTCCTGTCTTTCCTTGTTTTTCATGCTTTGACACATTTGAAAAATACTAGTCAGTTTGTTTAAAATATCCTTCAATTTGAGTTTGACATTTTCTTATAGTCATATTGCAGTCATACATTTTCTGAAAGGAAAGTGATAATGCTCTTCTCATTATATTATGTCAAGGGTATATGTCTATTTGTATGTCTTACTACTTACTGGTAATATTAACATTGATCAGTCATTTAGGGTGGTATCTACCAGATTGTTTTATTGTGGTTTTTCTCATTGTAGTCAATAAATATCATAGGGAATGTATTTGAAGCTATGCAAATATTCTATTGTTCCTTAGATTTACACCTTCTAATTTTACATCCATCAGTGAATTTTCTCAGCAACAATTTTTTTTTTTTTTTTAGCAACAGTTTTACTGTGATATTGTAATGGTAATTTTCTGTCATTCTACACTTACTAAAGAATTTTTATAGAAGGAAAAGCTGTTTTTCCCTTTTTTTTCTTCTATTCTCTCTTTTTTCTTCTCTATCAGTATGGATATTTTATTGTATGACTCATAAGCCAGTATTATCTTTATTTTTTTAATCAGATTGTTCCAACTTTGAGAGATTTTTTGGATTTGCTTTTTTGCCCTTTGACTTTAAGCTGTATGGTAATCTGGAACTCCTGGGCACAAGCGATCATCCTGTCTGTCTCTTGAGTGCAGGGGACTATGGATGATGCACCTCTACATTCCACTCTTAACATTTTTAGCAACTCTGCATCTTCTTTAGGTTTTTTTTTTTTTTTTTTTGGCATAGTAGATCTGTGTGTGTCCACTGGGTAGACGTCTTAATGCACC
>NW_004524643.1:7417148-7420163 GCF_000260255.1 Octodon degus | reverse complement strand
TCTATTTTGTTCCTTAGTTTCAACCTTTAATTTTTGGCTACTAAATGTTTTTGCATGTATTTTAATTTGTAATCCTTCTTGTTTTTGGAAGCTTGAATAATGTTAAAATTTGTCAAGTTTTTTTTTTTTTTTTTTTTTTTTGCGGAACCAGGGATTGAACTCAGGCCCTTGCGCTTGTCAGAGAAGTACTTATTCCACTGAGCCATCTCCCAGTCCCCAATTTTTTTTTTTAACAAAATACATAAACTAATGCAGGGTTAATGAGTATATTTTAGCTTCTTGGTGACTTCATTGTTATTCTTTTGAGATTCTACATTCATGACTTATTAAAATGTATTTCTTTTTATAGGCTGCTGCTCAGTGTTATATTGATTTAATCATAAAAGAAAGTGACAATAATGTAAAGCTCATAGTTCTGGATCGATTGGTAGAATTGAAAGAGCACCCTGCTCATGAACGAGTCCTCCAGGTAAGTGTAGCCTGAAAGAGAACTTAAGTAAGATACTTTTCAAATTCAACTCATTCCCAAGCCTTGCCATCTTAGCTCACTTGAAACATTTTAAAGTTTAGTCAACTGAAGCTCAACTGCTGAATCATTGTACCCTTTTGGGGTATTGTCTTTGCCAAAAAGAAAAACTTTCAAAAGTGAATTAATGTAATCTTTTTTCTATTTATACTGCACTTGGTATTTTTTTTTAATTTTATTTGTGTGTGTGTGTGTGTGTGTGTGGCCAGCTCAGCCCACCAGGGGGTGGGGCTGGCTGGTGTGTGGTGCTGGGGGATTGAACTGTGGTCCCTGTGCTTTGCTAAGCTTGTTCTAAGTAGGTGCTTTAGACCACTGAGCCATCTCACCAGCCCCATGCACTTGGTATTTTTAGCAATGGTGATATATTTATTTTCATTTGAATGTAATACATTTTTGGACAGTAGTCACACTAATAAGAATAAACGATTGATTCTAAAAAATTAATAGCCTATCTGTTTAGCAATAAGAGTAAGGATTATGAAAATGAAGATCCATAACCAGGCATGGTGGTACTTTCCTTTATTCCTAGTACTCTGGACGCCTGAGTCAAGAGGATCGCAAACATGTGCCCAAGCTGGGAAATTTAGCAACTTAGTGACACTGTAGCTCAAAATTAAAGTTGAAAAATACAAGACTGTGGATGTAGCTCACTCCTTAGGTTCAGTCCCCAGTACCACAAAATTCAGTATTAATCAGTAGCCTCTGAATGTACTAATTATAATGCGTTTAAGAAATTATGTGGCACCAGGGATATAGCTCAGCGACACAGTGCCTGCCAGGCACAAGGTCATGCACTTGCTTCTCACACAGAGAAAAGACTGAGAAAGAAATTATGTGGGCCTGAGGGTGTACCTCAGTGGTCAAGTGCTTGCCGATCGTGTGCATAGCCCTGTGTTTGATCCCTAGCCCTACAAAAAGAAAAAAGATAAATAAATCATTCTTATCTTAGAAGATGCACTCTAAAATGCTGAGGAAGAGAGAAAGTGTGGCAAAGCAAATAAGCAAAAGATTAACAGTTGGTAATGTAGGTGATAGTACATAATGTACTCTTAGTTTTTGACGTTTTTTATCTGTTTGAAAAAAATTGTTTTACAAAAGTAAAATAATTTGTAAGTTTTGCTATATTTTGAAGTATTTACTCATTATAGATTTTTAAAAGCATCTTTTAAATTTTGCTATTTTCAAATAGTAATACACTTAACAAAATTGTTAATTATTCCCCTTAAGTACCTTCTTTTTCTTTTTTGCAGTATGAAGTCGTAATTCAGATTTTCACAGTTGTAACGAGTCCTTTTTGTTCATTGGTCCAGCTCAGGATAGGTCATTCTGGTTGTTGGGACCTTTAAGTGTCTTAATTTTGAACAGTAGTTTTTTCACAGCACTGCTTGTTGAAAAGACCAGAGCAGTTGTCCTTTAAAATGCTTCTCCTTTGGATGTGGCGGACTGTCCCCTTCCACTGTCAGTAACTTGCTCCTCTGGGTTCTATGTTTCTGTAAGTTGAGTCGACAGTTCCATAGACTCACAGTAAAACATTGTCCATTCAAATGCATCATCTGTAATATTATTACTTCATATTGCAGCATATCACGAGACAGAAAATATATAGTTTTCTACCATGAGTAATTTTATTATTACTCAAAGGATTGTTAAGGTGATGATGGAGAGAACAGCCATTCTGCAGTTAAGATTTTCTTCCTATGACCTAAAGATTGGTGCTAATCCTTAATTTTTTTGTTCTTTTTCAGGATCTGGTAATGGACATCCTAAGAGTACTGAGCACACCAGACTTAGAAGTACGCAAGAAAACTCTGCAGTTAGCTCTGGATCTTGTCTCTTCTAGGAATGTTGAAGAGGTAAAACAAAATTCTGATAAAAGTTGATAAATAGGCCAAATGTGATGATTCTCACTTATTTTAACTTTTCCTATAGCTAGTTATTGTCTTGAAGAAGGAAGTGATTAAAACGAATAATGTTTCTGAGCATGAAGACACTGACAAATACAGACAACTTCTTGTACGAACATTGCATTCCTGTTCTGTTCGGTTTCCAGATATGGCTGGAAATGTTATTCCTGTGGTATGTAATTCTGATAATCCTAATACTGAAATATTAGAATTGTTTTTTCTCTACAATATTTTTTAAAATTGTAGTTATTCTGTTAATTCTAGTAAATCTTAAACTTGGAACCATTTAAACTTGAGATTTCTATGTCCACCCTTAAAATGGAAGAAAGACTCTTGACTTCTTTCTCTTATATCCTGCCAAAAATATAGTGAGCAGAAATAGTTATACATATTATCCTAACTTGTATTTGTTATAATTACTTAAAGTAAAATTATGCTTTGTATATACATTCCTGAGTAAGGTAATTATTTCTTTCATATAATACTCTTAAAAGGGGGCCAGGGAGATGGCTCAGTAGAATAAGCACTTGCCTGGCAAGCACAAGAGCTTGAGTTCAATCCCCAGCTCCACCAAAAAAAAAAAAA
>NW_004524643.1:7416041-7416548 GCF_000260255.1 Octodon degus | reverse complement strand
CAGGCCAGGGATCAAATCCTCAGCCCCTGCATCTACTTCAACAGGCGATTTAATCCACTGAGCTGTCTGGCCAGCCCTCTCGTCTCATCTTATATTTCACTATGTACTTGAAAATTATTAAGAGTTACATTTTTGAAATTTGTTATGTTGCCTTAGATTTAGATTCTTTTCATCCTGTAAATTGTGTGATTATTTTTCTCCCTCCCCTTTCTTTTAGCTAATGGAATTTCTCAGCGACAGTAATGAAGCAGCAGCTGCTGACGTCCTGGAGTTTGTTCGTGAAGCCATTCAGCGCTTTGATAACCTGAGAATGCTGATTGTTGAGAAGATGCTTGAAGTCTTTCATGCTATTAAATCTGTCAAGTAGGTTTATGAAATGTTTTTTTTTTTAATTTATTTATTTATTAACATTTATTTTGGGGTGTGTGTGTGTGTGTGTGGCCAGCTCAGCCCACAAGGGGGCGCAGCTGGCTGGCATGTGGTGCTGGGGGAATCGAACCGCGGTCC
>NW_004524643.1:7410256-7413956 GCF_000260255.1 Octodon degus | reverse complement strand
CTCAGTGCACCCCAGGGCCGGTGCCAGCACATCAGGCCTGGGAATCGAACCCCTAGCCCCTGGGTCTGCCTGAGCAGGGATTTTAATCCACTGAGCTATTTGGTTGGCCCTTTTTTTTTTATTTTTATGATCAGTTTTAGAATGTTCTTAATAACAATGAATCAGCATTTATTTTCCTTGTGATGTATAACAAGAATTATAACTTGTAATATTCTTTACAAGTTATATATATATAAATATAAATATTTTTCTGTAGTCCCTTAGAACTTCAGAATCTTGTTTTCTAGCTTGAGCTTAAAAATTCACAAAGATTCTGCTTCAAGATTTGTTTTTTAGGTCTGTATTTCAGATCTTTATTCTTGCCATAGGATCTATCGAGGAGCATTATGGATCCTGGGAGAATACTGTAGTACCAAGGAAGACATTCAGAGTGTGATGACTGAGGTCCGCAGGTCTCTTGGTGAGGTAGGTTTACTCTGGTAAATCCTACTGCACATAGCAGACTGCACTTTAGGAAATCTGATGGATGTGCTGGAGATGTGGCTCAGCGGTAGAGTACTTGCGTGGCAGGTATAAGGGCTTGGGTTTGATCCTGCAGCGTCTGACTTTTATGTCATCATTTGCTTTTATGTTTTTGTTAGTGTCTGGCTGAGAACACTGAAAATGTTTTTGGGATCTGTTTGTTTATTCGTTTGGTATCAGGGATTGAACTCAGGACCTTGTGCTTGTGAGCTCTCTCCCCAGCCCTGAAAGTGTATTTTAATTAGCTAATAACCAAGCCACAATGACTATGGAAAATTAAGGGTGGCAGTTCAACACTGTGAAAGCCATAACACCTGGCTATATTACTGATTAACCAGTGAAGATGAAATTTTGTTCTAACAAAATGTTCTTTGTTAAAGAAAAAGGCCAGTAAAATTCTGCTTTAGCCTGTGTGCTAAGAAAGAAGACCCCAGAGCAAGGCTGACTTTTAAAATATTTAGGTATGAAAATTCAGAGTATCTCTTGTCCAGTGTTACGCTGGATTTTTTTTTTTTTTTTTTTTTTTTTTTTTTTTTGGAACCAGGGATTGAACTCAGGCCCTTGTGCTTGCCAGGAAAGTGCTTAGTCTACTGAGCCATCTCCCTGACCCCCTGTTAAGATGGATTTTGAAAAACAAAATAACCTGGTCTATTTATCAAGTTCTTTGTTCTGTCATTATAAGTTCTACACTGGCTGAAGTTCAGTTTTTTCTTATCTAAAATGAAGGAATTGAAGCTGCTCATAACCTTGGAAGCTAAGCATAGTGATGCAAATCTATTATCCCAGCTGTTTGGTAGGCTGAGGTACTAGAAAATTGGAGCCCAGCTTGGACAACATAGCAAGACCCTCTCTCCCAATTCAAAAATAAAAACTCCTGAACATATTTTTCAGTGTGAAAGCCATGGATGGATGATTAGATGGATATAGAAATGCCCTCCTTGCATTCAGTCTCTAGTAGGGCAAAGCCTTTTAGAACTCTTAAATGAGATAATAGACTAGTATTAGGGAATAAATTCATAATAGTATTCTAGTTAGCTAAAATAGTAGTTGATGAAGTTACTTATAAAAATATGATAGGTATTTCTTTTGGCTAATATTTCAAGGGAAAGGATAAAAAAGAGAAAGAAGGCCTAAAGAACATCTACTTTGTGATAGACACTGGTTGGTGTGTTTTCCTATTAATTTGTGTGGAAAGAATTCAAATTTCCATTTAATAGATTAATAAACTGAAACTCGAAATAATTTAAGTAACTTACCCAGGACCATACAACTAGTAACTGGCAGAGTGAGAATTCAAGCCCAAGAATATCCAACTCCAAAGCCTGTGTTCCTATTACATTATTCTGAGAAGGAAAGAAAGTTTTGAAAACAGAGTTTCAAGTTCCAAAAATCCCATTGGGAGAATCCCTTCCTTAGAGAAATGCCTGACTATTTAAATGTAATATTGCATGCTATTGATGTCATTACTGAATTGATGTTTCCATTTAACATCTAGATCCCAATTGTTGAGTCAGAAATAAAGAAAGAAGCTGGTGAAATAAAACCTGAAGAGGAAATAACTGTGGGGCCAGTTCAGAAATTGGTTACTGAAATGGGTACCTATGCAACTCAGAGTGCCCTCAGCAGTTCTAGACCCACCAAGAAAGAGGAAGACAGGTAATCTGTGGTACCTGTGCCATACCAGCTGAACTGTAGATAACTCATATGTTTATTACATAACTCTTCCTGTCTGCAGTCACTTTTCTCTTAGTAGTTTGCTTTGTGACTGAAATGAAAGTCTTTACTATTTAAGGTACTTGAAAGGAGAAAGATAGTTTTTTACTCAGGAATTGTGTCAGTGGTCCTAATCTTCTGTTCCTTCCATCTGTTTTCATTGTGTTCTTTTTAAACTAAAATTATTTTGCTCACATAGAGAATTCTACAGTGGTATATGGTTGCCTTTTAGCATGTGAAAAGATACCTTGAAGGCATTTCCATTTCTCTCTTCTTTTTTCTTCTGTAGTGCTAGGGGTCAAATCCAGGACCTTGGGTACAGTAGAGGGAAACATTGTACTACTGAGCTACATAAACCAAATCAAGGTTTTTCCATTTTCTAGTTGATGGAATAATGTTTTTGATGTTTTCTCCATTTTCAACTTCATTTTTATGATGGAGATGATGAAAATGTTGATACCTAACATTTAATTGAATAATTAGTTTATACTAGGCATTGTACTAAGTAGTTTGATAGCCTTGACAACCACCCTTTGGGGTAAAATATACTATTTCCACCTTACGAAAGAGAAATTTGAGATTTGCAAAAGTTTGAAACCTGCCTAGTAAATAGATAGGCTGGGATTTGAAAGTAATTTATTAGCAGCAGTGCATACACTCTTAATTAAACATACTTGCTTTCCATTTATTTTTCTCTTGAGTCATTTGGAGGTAAGTGTTAAAGTTAAGTATATTTTGTCTTGAGAGCTTAAGAGGGAATTAAGCAAGGTCCTTATTACTGCAGGGGGCCTGAGAGAGTGGCTTTTTTGAATCGTTTATACATAAGCTACCTTCCGCTTAAGAAAGTTAATGGGTTTCATTTTCTTTGATTGTTTTGTAGACCTCCCCTAAGAGGATTTCTGCTGGATGGGGATTTTTTTGTTGCTGCCTCTCTTGCCACAACTCTCACCAAGATTGCATTGCGCTATGTAGCTTTGGTTCAGGAGAAAAAGAAGCAAAATGTAAGTCATTTACTCTGCATTTACTCAGCAACTCAGCACTCAGTTGTACTGAACAGTGAGAAACCCAAGTCTGTGCTTAATTCCCATTGTGCACGAGCTCATGGTTTAGTAGGGGCAGCGGACACAGTAATACAGTATGCCTGTGAAATTGACACAGTGTATGTGCTGTGTGATTAGTCCAGAGCAGCAGATACAAGGCTTATGGAATGATTTTTGCTTGCTAGGATTAGTCAAGGACCAAGAAGTAAATGCTTTTTTTTTGTCCCACTTCTTCATCTAGTCGTTCCTTGTCTGCTTTATCCCAAAAAGGCTTAAGAATCTTTTAAATGATTCTTATTCATGGTTTATATCTTTATCACAGCTTCTGACTGGATGTTCATTTACAGTAGTATGCTTTCATTTCCTAGCCCCCATCATTTGCACTATTGTCCTACATTTCAGACTCCTAAGTCATGTTATAAACC
>NW_004524643.1:7408270-7410019 GCF_000260255.1 Octodon degus | reverse complement strand
TACTAGCTTAGTCAAATGTTGAGAGTTGCAAGCAGGGCAGACTTCAGGTACCTTCCTGTATGCTTCTTTTTTCTTTTTTTTAAAAAAATTCTAGTGAAATAGACATTACATAAAATTGACTGTTTTAACCATTTTTAAGTCTACTGTTAAGTGGCAACAGTTTAGTGGCATTAAGTATATTCACAGTACTGTGCAACTGTCACCACCACCTCTTTCCAGTGCTTCTTATTCTCTGAAACTGAGACTTGTATCCAGTAAGGAGCAACTCCGCGTTCCTTCCTGTCTGCAGCCCCTGTGCTCCCTGTTACACTTTGTCTCCATAAATTTGCCTGCACTAGGTACTGCATATAAGTAGACTCACACAGCATTTGCACTTCGTTTAACTTAACCTCTTAAAGGTTCATCTGTATTTTAGTATATATCAGAATTTCCTGACTTTAAGGCTGAATATGCGTGTGTTTCACATTTTTTCCATCTATTAGTAATAGTCACTTGTCTCTGTTTTTTTAGTCAGTTGTCTTTGAAAGATACTGTAAATGAGAAAACAATTTATGTTTACCTACACATTTATTATGGATGGCACTCTTTTTTTTTTAAGGCAGGGTTTCAATATAGTGTAGGCTGGCCTTGAACTTACTTATGTAGACCAGGCTAGCCTGAAACTCACAGTGTTACAGGCCTATGCCACCATGCCCATCTTGTATGGTGCTCCTTTAGCTAAATTCAGAATTCTATCTGAAAGCTTTTTTCCCCCTATCTACATTGCTTGGTCTTAGTACCAGTGATTGAACCCACCCACACTCTTACATTAAACTATGTCCCGGAGTGTCCTCCTTTAATTAATTAATTAGAGAAAAGGTCTTGCTAAGTTACCCAGAATGGGCTCAAACTTAGAATCCTCCTGCTTCAGCCTCTCAGAGTGATGGGATTATAGGCATATGCTGTCACGCCCAGCTTGATCATTTCTTGCAGTGCAGGTCTGCTTTGTAAGAATTGTCTCAGCTTTCATTTGCCTAAAACATTATTTTCCTTTCATTTTAAACTATCACTTTATGGTAGAATTATGAATTCTGGGGATTAAAGGAGAAACAATTAAAAATCCATTCTTTCAGTTGAGGTTGATAGATGATTTGGAAAATGGCAGAGTAAGAAAAAATGCAGAACAGGTATTACAAAGATAAAATATAAAGATTTGAAGTTTTATTCAGATGAAAGGAAAAGTTAGGTTTATCATCATACCACAGTGATATATGTACACCCTGTTTATAGCAGCGTAATTTGTAATAGCTGAAGTTTGGAAACAAACCAAATGTCCTTCAACCAAGAAATGGATAAAAAAGATACAGTCTTTTTATACAGTGGAGTACTGCTTAGCCATAAAGAAGGATAAATTTGAAATTTTGATAGGTAGATGGATGCAACTAGAAGCCATACTCATAAGTGAAATCAAACCCATGTGTGAAGCAGACAACATCAGATTGTCTCCTTGGCATGAGGAACTGAAAGAGTAAATAAAGGTTTAAAATGCACAATAAATATTGTGAAAGGGGGAAAGATTGTTCAAAAGGAAAAAGGAACTAGATTAGGGAAAAGAGGAAGGAAAAGAAATGGAAAAAATACAAGTTATACTATTAATATTTCTTAGTTCATTGAAAGAGGAAGGTTCGTGCTAATATTGATTGGAGAATTATTTGTCTTTATACTCTCAATAACTAAAGATAACAATATGCAATGTATTAACTATTGTTA
>NW_004524643.1:7405698-7407075 GCF_000260255.1 Octodon degus | reverse complement strand
CTCCCTAGATTTGCAGATGCTTTCTTGTTATGTGATTTGTCTTTTCACTCCATTGTTGAAATCTTTTGATGCTAAAAACTTTTGTTTCTTTTGTTTCCTGTGCTTTTGGTGACAATATTATAGTAAGTGCTATACTTTGGGCATTCTTTCATTTGAGAAGTTAAAGTTTTACCTTTATAGCATAAAAAATATTTTTCACCATATGATCTGTTTGGTTCCTGAGCTTGAATAGCACATTTTTAAAATTTGGTTCCTCAGTTTCAAGGACCAAATTGTAAGCTTATATATTTACTGAAGGATTTAACTAAGAGTGTATCCAAATCTACTCACATGCCAAGTTGGGATAGTGTTTAATGGATTTGTTAAATATATTTAACATATTTCTACTGCTGAACTACTAAGCTTAAAAATCAACATATGTAACATATCTTAGGGTGAGTTACTGAATTTACTTCATTTTTTTTTTCAGAGCTGGGGAATGAACTCAGGCCCTTGCGCTTGCCAGGCAAGCGCTTATTTAACAGATCTATTTCCCCAGCCCCCTGGGTTACTGAACTTAAAAAGCAGTAGGTGGGCTGGGGTGTAACTCTGCGGCAGAATGGATGCTTAGTGTATGAAGCCCTGGGTGCTGTCCCCAGCAACAAAACAAAACAAAAATCAGCAAATGACAATATCTCCCTTTTTAAAAATTTTGTATTTTAGGCAAAGGTCTACAGGGTGTTCAGGGTCTCACTACTAGATCGGACTCATAGTGATCCACCTGTTTTCAGCCCCCCAAGAGGTGGGATTACAGACATGTGCAACAATGCCCTGTCTCAGTTGCCATCTCAGCACACCCCAGGGGCGAGGCCGGCACAGCAGGCGCAGGGATTGAAGTCCCGCCCCCTGCACCTGCTTGCAGGTACTTTAATCTGCTGAACTATTTGGGGTTTTTTGTTATTTTTAAGGATTTCTTTTGGGGGGGGCGCGCTCAGGATGCCCTCAGGGCAGGTCTGGTTTGGCTTGAGGATGAGGGGATCAACCACAGCCTCCTGAGCCTAACTGCTTTGTTTCAGCAGGCACTTAAACACCTGAGCTAATGGGCCAGCCCTTCAGTATCCACTTTTAAATAAAAATTTCAAATTGTGTTGTCTGAATAACTGTTTTCAAGCTGTACAACCTGTTGTTTGTAATTGTCTCTATTTTAATTTCCATTTCTGCATTACACTTTTATTATACCTATTGCAAAATGTTGCAAAATAACTTCAAATCTAAGCATATCTCTTAGTTGTCAGACTTAATTATTGACTAGGATATTTATAGTTATTATTTTTTTTCCATAATTTTATTGAGAAACAAATAGCAATGACACAGTTTCAAATCAAATTGGTAGGACAG
>NW_004524643.1:7398004-7405024 GCF_000260255.1 Octodon degus | reverse complement strand
TACAGTACAAGTTCTCCTATGTCCTGGGTCTTAATTGACTTTGGAAGACTAGGGCCAAAATGTTGGCTTTCCTTGTGTCCCTCCTTTTTCTCTAATTTTGGTCTGCAAACTTAGGTTGTTAACCCTTCAGAATAGAAGCTTATTGTTATTACTGTACAACCTAGGCTGTTAAGCTTAACCTCACTATATGTCTGAAGATATTTATAGTTAAATTGTGTCATTTTTTTGATTATGTCTTTGTGTGTTAGAGGCAGCGGGTACTAGGAAATGAGCCAAATGCCTTTGCACTGAGTTATAATTCATAGCCTTTTATTTTTTATTCTCACTAGGTTGACCAGATGGGGCTCAAACTTAACAGTCTTTCCACCTCTTCTTTTCACATTATAAGCATGTATCACCAGACCCATATCACTTGATTATGTCTTTATTTTCTTTTTGACAGGTCACCCAGTTGACAGGTTTCTCAGATCCTGTATATGCAGAAGCTTATGTTCATGTCAACCAGTATGACATTGTCCTGGATGTGCTTGTCGTGAACCAAACCAGTGATACTCTGCAGAACTGCACATTGGAGTTAGCTACTCTAGGTGAGGAAATTTATCGTAAAGGAAAGGTATTTTTATATATTGTATCTTTATGATAATTATCAAGAGATGTGCATAGATTTCAGTATAAGTATTGTTTTGAGCCCTTTGTGATACTTTAAATAAAGGCTTAGTTTTATGTTTAAAATTTAGACTTTTTCAACTCTAGTTTTTCAATCATTGGCCATACTGACTGACTTTTGATCTTGACATATTCCAATGGGTTAAGTTCTTAGGTTTGATCTAGAAAATGTCAGTATGTTTAGCTATAACAGCTGTTTAAGGTATAGATTTACCAGGGAGCTCACTCCATTAAATTTATGATTGAATTAGTACAAAACTCATTCTGTTGTGCTGGCCAAATAGTTCAGCGGATTAAAGCGCCTGCTTAGGCATATTCAGGGTCCTAGAGTTCAATACCCAGGCCTGCTGTGCTGGCCACGCCCCCAGGTCACACTGAGACGGCAATTGAGATTGGGCATGGTGGTGCTTGCCTGTAATCCCAACTCTTGGGAAGCTATAAACAGGCGGATCATGACAAGTCCCATCTAGTAGTGAGACCCTGAACACTCTGTAGACCCTTCCCTAAAAAATACCAAAAGAAAAAAAATAAAATGGTATGATCAAAGTAACCCATACATGAACTAAACACAGATGTATTCCAGGATGTCTGTTATCTTTTCAAAGAAAATGTACAGATTGACATGCAGATTAAGACTGTTAAAAGAAACTTTATTTTGTTCTCATAATGCTTAAGTCATATTCTTCTCATGTGTCTTTTATATTGTTAGAAACTGCTAAGTTGCATGTACTTCAATGTTTTCTGGCTAATCTGTATATTCTTAATTTCTATGTATTTTTAACCATGTCCAAACCTTCCCCTACCTGTTCCCAGGAGATCTGAAACTTGTGGAAAAGCCTTCTCCTTTGACTCTTGCACCTCATGATTTTGCAAATATTAAAGCTAATGTCAAAGTAGCATCAACAGAAAATGGAATAATTTTTGGTAATATAGGTAAGGTACTGTTGGATGGTGTGTGATATATAAAGACTTTCAAAGTTGAGTGGCTGAATCTGTTTATAGAGCAGTTTATGGTACCAAGGTTGTGCTATGTACTGGATGTGCAGAAATGAGCCAAATAGAGTCAGAATCCTAAAGAAAACACAAGGCTTGTGCAGGTGTGGTGTTGCATCTTTTCATCTTGTAATTCTAGCTACTTGGGAAGGCTGAGGCCAGCCTGGGCAACTTAGTGAGATTGTGTCTCAAAATAAAATATAGAAAGGTTGAAGATGTACATCAGCATTCCCTGGGTTCAGTCCCTAATGTTAACAAAACAAAGAAGAAAAGAGGCTGGGGAGATAGCACAGTGGTCTAAGCACCTGCTTGGCAAGCGCATGGACCCAGCTTCGATCCCTGGTACCACAGGCTGTGCCGGCAACTGAAACCAGGCGTGGTGGTGCATGCCCATAATCCAAGCACTAGGGAGGCTGAGACAAGAGGATCACCGTGAGTCTGAGCTGCATAGCAAGACCCTATACCAAATAAATAAATGATTTTTTTAAATTTTTTAAAAAGAGAAAATCTGTGAGGCAAAAGGAAGAGTTAGAGAAGGAAGTATATAATTAGAATACAGTGTGATAAGAACAAGTTGATCTATAATATGCTCTGGGATTAAACAAAAAATACTAGCTGTGGAAAGCTTTATAAAGGAAGAGGGTGTGTTATTCAAAAGATACATGAAAAGAATGTGTACTTCTGTCCATAGCCATGAGAGTATATCAAACCTAGCTATTAGCTTTAAGGACATTCAGGCAATAAGCATACTGTCGGAGACAGCGCTACTATAGAGAGGAGGAAAAGATCTTTGAATCCAAATGGCTGATCATCAAGTAGGGAGAAGCAGGTGTATAAAATAGTACAGAACGTAGTAGTCAGTGCTGTTTGAGTTCATACTAGTAGCCTGGGAATCCATGAAGGAATTTGGTCCATTGTCAGAGTAGTGGGGAACTGAAAGGAAGGTTAGGAAGGCTTCATAGAGGAGCTTATTGTAGAGTAGGATTTTAAAAGATGAGGGTTCTACAGATAAGTAAGGATCTGGCCTGAACAAATAACAAGTGTGTTCCAAATACATGGTGTTTAAATTTTTAGAAATCTATTATAATAAAAGACATCATGCTATTGAACACCCTAACCTCAAACACACTGATTCCATCAGTTTTGCCACTTATTGAAGCAGTTCTGGAGGTCCTCTGACTCTTGTCTTTATGAGGTATGATCGAAAATAGGGCAAATGCTGCTGTTGAGAGCAATCCAATGATTTGTAGGCTTGTAAAACGATTACGGTACATCCTCATCTACCTTATTCACCAGATCTGCCATCATGTAAGTTCTGGATCATCTCCAAATGTCAAAATGACCATGAAAGGTAAACATTTTCAATCAGTTCAGGATGCAAAGCAGCCTTGACAGCACAACTAAAGACACAAAAGAGGACTTAAAGGAATGCTTTACAAAGTGGCAAGAACAATGGGACACATGTGTTCGAAGGGTGATTAATGATGATACATCTTTACTGAAACAGTTTTGTTTTAAATTGGAACAGTCATTGTATTTAGCATACCTCATACAAGTAGTGTGAGGAACTGGATGTTTAGAGTGAGTTGGAAGGTGATGGCTGGAACAAATGAACTTAAGTTGGAGTCATATTGTATTGCCATATTAAAGATTTCAGATTATCCATAAAAAGGAAGACAGTGAGGAATTATAAGTGAGCTACATCTAAAACAGCATTTTAGAAGAGGCAGGAAGATTAGTAGATTACTGATACATTTCTTTTTTCTTTCTTTTTTTTCTTACCAGAGATGAAACTCAGAACTTTACACTTGCTAGGCAGGTACTTGAGCCACTGAGCTATCTCTCTGGCCCTAACTACTAAACAGATCATTGACGAATAAAAGCTGATAGGTTTCAACTAATGGAGTAAAGGTTGGAATGAAAGGAGGACAAAATAGAATACATGTTAAGAAGTTACAGTTACTCATTAATGAGGAAATGGCTAAAGTAATCCTCATATCTCTAAATTGAGTTTGTTGGGCAGGTGTTTATATGTCAGCAAACCAAGGAATAATAAGGTGAAAACCAAATTTGAGGGAAACAGTTAAGTTTAATCTTCAGCAGGTTGGCTTTAGGGTATCTAAGATACCTTAACAAGTTGTGTAACCTTGAGCAACTTACTTTGTTTCTCTGCTTTTCATTTCCTGTAAAGTGGGAATTACTATCAGATAGGACTGGTGGGAGTATTAAGCAGGCACTAATTAGAATAGGAGCCTGATACATAGTATTTTATGAATATTTTCTAGCATCATAATTACTATTTAGATATATTAAACATTTTAAAATGAAATTTGCTGTTTTGACTGAGAATCTTTGGTTTGTGTTACAGTTTATGATGTTTCTGGAGCAGCAAGTGACAGAAATTGTGTGGTCCTCAGTGATATCCACATTGACATCATGGACTATATCCAGCCTGCAACCTGCACTGATGCTGAATTCCGTCAGATGTGGGCTGAATTTGAATGGGAAAACAAAGTTAGTTCTTCAGAGAGTTCCTTGTACTTCTTTATCCCGTTAGACTAGTTGAGGGGTTCTGTGGTGAAATCCCACTAAAAAGGGTCAGGGAAAGGCCAGGTCTGGTGACACACACTTGTCATCCCAGCGAGGGGAGGGACAAGCTTGAGGCCAGCCTCGGCGCAGAGTAAGTGCAAGTCCAGCCTAAGCTACACAGTGAGGCTCTGTGTCAAAAGAAACAGAAAGTTAAGGAAAGCAAATAGCCTTAAGTAGAAATCAAGCAAGTAGTTTGTTAACTTACTATTGTAAACTCAAGTGTAGAGTAGTTGTTGTGTAGCCAGTATGATTTAAGAAAACAGACAACTACTATACCTCTTCTGTGTACTTTGGCCTGCTGAGAAATTTCATTTGAGGCTGGATTCTTTTTTAACATTTTTTATTAGTGCATGTTTGTGGTACATAATTATTATATTTGTAGTGTGAAAAAAAGACCTCACCTAGGAATTTGTTTGTCAGTTTAGTGTTACTCTGTATAGTAGGAAGCTGGGACATCAGCCATGTGTAAGCACTCCCTTTCAGATGCTATTACATTTGTTCAGGGGAACGGATACATCTCTATATCATATCTTGATGAGTTTTGGTCGCCTTTCCCCACCTTCTCTTTCCCTCTTCCTCAGAGTCCTCTTCATCTCCAAAATGCCTGCCTCCCTGTTTCCTACTATTTCTTCTTTATTTTGTTCTTTATATTTTGGGTTTCTCATATAAGAGAAACTGTATTATTTAACCTGGTGTGTCTGACTTATTTCACTTAACATGGTGCAAGATCCATATATTTTCCCATAAATGACTTAAACTTATCCTTCTTTATGACTGTGTGTGTATATATGATATGTATGATATATATGTGTGTATATAATATACGTTGTGCTATATATATATATATATATATATATATATATAAAATTTCTGAATCCATTTATTTGTTGATGGGCATCCAGTCTGTTTCCTTAATTTGGCTATTGTGTTTTATGCTTCTGTAAACACAAATTCACATGTGTCACCGTCATATGATGACTTCATATCTTTTGGGAAGATACCCAGAAGTATAGCTAGGCCGGGTGGAGTTTCTATTTTTAGTTCTTTGAGGAGTCTCCATTCTGATTGTCATGTAGGTATACTGTTTACATTCTCACCAATATTCAGAGGTTTCTTTTTTCACATATCCTCACCAGCATTTATTATTTTTTGAATCCTTGATGAGAGCCACTCTTATGGGAATAAGATGACAGTCCAGTGTTGACTTGTATTTCTGTAATGGCCATTGATGTTAAAACAGTTTTTCATGTACTTACAGACCATTTGTTCTTTTATGAAGTCTCTATTCATTTGTTTCCCATTTTTTGACTGGGTCTTTTGTTTTGGGGAGGTCTGATTTTTCTTTTCTTTTCTTTTTTTTTTTTTTTTTGAAGTTAATGTACTCTGGATATTAGTTATATTTATCAGGAGTAGCTGGCAAAATTTTTTTGATCCTGGACCTTTCTAATTTAATATAATCCCGTTTGTTGATTCTTGGTATTATTTCTTGTGCAATTGGGATTCACTTAAGAAAGTTCTAGTATATGTTTTCAAGAATTTTACCTATTTTCTAGCACATTAAGTGTTTCTGCTTGCTAGCTTTTTTTGACAGTAGCAGGGATTGAACTCAGTACTTTGCAGTTGCCAGGCAGGCAGTTATGCCACTGAGCTATCTCCCCGGCCATCTGTTTTCTTATCTAAGTTTTTGATCCCCTTTGATTTAGTTTCAGTAAAGGGCAAGAGGTGGGTCTAGATTCACTCTTCTACACATAGATAACTATTTTCCCCAGCACCTTGTGTTAAAGAAGTTATCTTTTCCCTATTATTTGTTTTTAATCCTGTTGTCAGAGATACGATGGCTAAAAGTACATGGTCAGAGATCAGATAGCTAAAGATGCATGGGGCTGTTTCTGTCTTCTGTTCCTTTGGTGTATAGGTCTATTTTGTGCAGTGCCGTGTTGTTTTCATTATACGTGTTTATAGTGTAACTTGAAATCTGGAACTGTTGTGCCCACTACTTTGCTAAGGCTTGATTTTTGTTGAATTGCTCTCTATGCCTCATGTTGATCTTCTGTGAAGTTATTTATGTATGTCTATAAATTCAGATGCTAACGTATAGGTTGTTTGATTTTGCCAATGTTATTTATTTGTTGCCCACTCGTCCCTTAAGTATTTTAAAGTAGATTTTGATATAAAATATTAATGATTTGAACTTTTCCTTGTAGGATTTATGATCTCCTTTAACTTTTTTTCTCTTTTTCTGCAGGTGACAGTTAACACCAATATGGTTGATTTAAATGACTACTTACAGCACATATTAAAGTCAACCAACATGAAGTGCCTCACTCCAGAGAAGGTAAAATTTGACAGGGAAATTCTTAAATCTAAGAAAAGTACAGAAGAATTCTGGCTTTATTTTTTCTAGTGTATTTTTCTTATAATTCAACATAGGAAAACATTGTCATTGTGCATTACTTAATGAAAATTATCTGTGGAGCGTTTGAAACAGATTATTTTTTTCTGTTGGAATATATCATTCTACTGTTACCTTGTTACCCAGTTGAATAGTCTTTTTATTTTTTCTTCTTCTTTTCTTCTTACCCTTTGAGACAGAGGCTTATTCTAAGTAGTTCATATATGGGTACTGGGTTAGAAAATGTCCATGACTTCTATGGATGCTAATTGTAGGCCCAAGTATATGCTCAAATTCAGGACTGTTACACTATACTTTGTGCTATACCTATGATTATAAGGAGAAAAAGAAAGTCTGGGACCAGAGGCAGAGAAGCAAGC
>NW_004524643.1:7395403-7397144 GCF_000260255.1 Octodon degus | reverse complement strand
TATTCAGCCCAGTAAAGTTTTGGTGAGTCTGTTTTGTACATCTTAGGTTGTATTGCTAATGCATTGTCATTGAATGGAGGCTTAGTTTAGCAAGAGTAATATATTGGTTGTACATAAGTTCAATAATTATAAACATCTTCATTCTTTTTTACAGGGAATGGCCTTAAGTCTTGGAGATAAAATCAACTTGTCTCAGAAGAAAACTAGTATATAAGAATAAAATGTCCTTGAAGCTTTACAGTTAAAACTTAGGTATGGGCTTATTGAGCTCCAACATCTTTTGTACTCTTTAATGCTTCATGTTTATGTAGAATCTGAGTTCATGGTAAATGCATTCCAGCCAATAATTTATAGTCTTTCCTTTAAATCAAGATTGAGTTAAAATTATAGTTTGTTTTTTTTGTCTTAATAGTTCTGACTGCTTGTCCTCAAAGTATATAATGTTTCTCACATATACAAGACCATTTTCATAATAACAATAAACTGACCTATTCACAAATTTTTGTTATTTTATAAATAAAAATACTTACATAATTTTTGTTTTGTAGCAGTGGATTTTTTTTTAGTTGGGTTATGGATTCCCATTATAAATTTGAATTACTCTGAATTGTTGATATGTTTAGCTTTATTAAGAGAAGTTACAGGGGCTAGGGACATGGCTCAGTAGAATAAGCACTTCCCTGACAAGCGAAAGGGCCTGAGTTCAATCCCAGGTTCAACCCAAAAAAACGAGAGAGAAGTTACAAACTCAGTGATACAAAAATGAAACAAGCCTTGATTTTACTTATAGTTTATATTCTGACATCATTGTTTCTAAAAATGCCGTACCATGTTCTGAAGATCTTTTTATAAACTTAGTCCCAAAGAGAATGTATCAAAATAACATGAGAAAACAAAGATTCATATTCACTTTAAAAGAATTATTATGAACCTTGACTGAAATAGATAACTGTTTTCTTTTTATTTTAAAGAAAAATTTTTTTAATTTCAAAACAAGATAATAGCAAGGTAACAGTGGTTAATACGTTGCATATTGTTTGTTATCTCTAAGTTAGTTTCTCAGAGTACAAGATATCAGCATTTACTTGTCCTAACAATATTAGCACAAACCTTTTTAATTGAACTAAGAAAATTTGTTATTTTACTTTTTTTTTTTTTTTTTATTGCTTTTCCCTTCTTTTCTGTATTTCCCCCATCCTAGTTTCTGTTTCCTTTTGAAGTTTCTTCCCATTGTACGATATGTATTGTAAATTTGGGATTTTATTTACTCTTTCAGCTTCTCATACTAGGGAGACTATACAATGTTTACCCTTGTGCATCTGGTTTGTTTCACTTACAGTTTTGAGTTGTATCCACTTACCTATAAAAGTCTTCAGTTTATCCTTCCTTATGGCTGAGCAGTACTCCATTATATAAAAACACAACATCCTTTTTATCCATTCTACCCTCAGTTGATGAGTACTTGGGTTGTTTCCAAGATTTAGCTATTACAAATTGTGCTACCATAAATTTAGGTGCAGGTGTATCACTGTGCTAAGGTGCTTTTAACTCTTCTGCAAAAACACTAGAAGGGAATAACTGGGTCAACAGGAACCTCCAATTTTAGCTTTTTTGGGAATCTCCACACTGATTTCCATAGTGATTGTACCAGTCTCCATTCCCACCAACACTGGAGAAGGGTTCCTTTTTCTTGACAGCCCCTCCAGCATTTGTTATTGGTTGGTTGGTTGGTTGGTTGGTT
>NW_004524643.1:7380696-7391328 GCF_000260255.1 Octodon degus | reverse complement strand
AAAAAAAAAAAAAAAGTAAAAAAGTACTTTCCATGTCACCTCTTCCTCACTGATGCCTCCTTGTCACTTGACACTAGGACTGAATGCAGTCGTTCCCATTATGACTCCAGATGTTTTTGAGCTGAGTTTCCCAGCCAATTTTACTATTTTTTTTTGGCTCTTGAGGTTTTTTTTCTCCTGTATTTTAGGGAAGGGTCTACAGGGTGTTCAGGGTCTCACTACTAGATGGGACTTGTAATGATCCGCCTGTTTACAGCCTTCCAAGAGCTGGGATTACAAGCGTGCGCCACCAGGCCCAGTCTCAATTGCCATCTCAGAGCGCCCTGCGGGTGGGGCTGGCACAGCAGGCCTGGGGATTGAACCCCTGGCCCCTGCACCTGCTTGCAGGCGCTTTAATTGGCTGTAGCTCTTGAGTTTGATGGGGATAATTGGGGTAGTTTGATCTCTTAGGTGAATGTCAGCTTATACTATTTGTTTTCCCATCCAAAACTTCATCTGTATTTCCTGTGAGTGAATAGATAAGGTCTATGCAGAAAGAGAGGGGCTGGGAAGATGGCTCAGTAGAATAAGTGTTTGCCTGCCTAGTGCAGGGGACAGAGGTTCAATCCCTGGGCCTGCCATACCGGCCCCACCTGCAGGGCGCTCTGAGATAGCAATTGAGACTGGGTGTGGTGGCACATGCCTGTAATCCCAGCTCTTGGGAGGCTGTAAACAGGCGGATCACTACGAGTCTGGTCTAGTAGTGAGACCCTGAACACCTTGTAGACCCTTCCCTAAAATTAAAAAAAAAAGAAAGAAAGAAAGAAAGAAAGAAAGAAAGAAAGAAAGAAAGAGAATCTTTATATGCTAGGGAGATGGCTTAGTAGGATAAGCACTTGCCTGGCAAGCATAAAGTCCTGAGTTCAATCCCTAGTGCCTCCAAAAGAAAGAGCAGCATCTTCTATTTAGTGAGAATGCAATGTTTTGTTTGGAATGTGAGGAAATTAATACCTTGTATGATGGTATAAACTTTGAACCCACTTGCTTTTTTAATCGTAAACCACAGAAATACAGGACACTCAATTCCAGATCACTAGATCTTAAAACTAGTGACTACAAAATGTGAACTATGCAAGACACACAAGAAAGGGATCTGGTTGAGGCACAGAGACTTATGATGACAGCAGAGGAGCTGGTGCCGCTGCTTGGGAATAGATCATGTCTGCATTCCATTCTATTGAACGGGAGTAGAATTTGTTAGTGAACGAATGAGTGTCAGTCGTTTTATATCTATAAATCTTATGACAGTTAGGCAGCCCTACCTTTCCTGACAGTAGAGGGAGCTCTAAGCAGTTACTTTGAATTTTAGGAATTAGATATGATAGGTGTTTAAAGCTGTTTTACTAAGGGAAAAAAAAGCGAGTTAATTTTTTGTTAGTGAAAAAACTCATAAATAAGAACTAAGAGAAAGAAGTTAATAGTCATCAGATATATTAAGCAGCTTACTTAGCTTGACAAACAGATACTCCTTAGTGGGGTTTTTTTTCCACTTCCTTCCCCATTCAGTTTCCTTTCTTTGCAGAAAACATTGAAAACCTTTTCCCACTGTCTTTACACTTTCCTCAGAATTTTATATGTTCTTTGAATGCTTTTGTTTCAACATCAGTAACTTATTTTTAAAAAGCTGTGGCCAGGCGTAGTGGTGCATACCTATAGTCTCAGCACTTGGGAGGCTGAGGCAGGAGGATCACTGAGTTCAAGGCCAGCTGGGGCTACATATGAGTTCAAGCCCAGCCTGCACTGCATAGCAAGATCATTGTGTCTCAAAAAATAAATAAAAAACTGTGTTTTTTAGGAATTCTGTAACTGAGGTATCATTGACCCTTAACTTTATAACTGTTTGTTGTCTTATTTTAATAAGTTAATACTTTGCTTATCACTTTGCTGTCTTGGGTGTATGTGGCTGTTACCATCCATGTTCCTTATATGCTAGATTTGTCTACATAAACATGTGTCTTTACTCTCTGAATGACAGTCAAAGCTGATTCTTCAAAAACTGAGCACACTGGGGCTGGCAAGATAGCTCAGTCTAAAGCGCCTGCTAGGCAAGCCCAAGGACTGCGGTTCAATCCCTGGCACCACATGCCGCACCAGCCCCACCTCCAGGACCATCTGAGCAGGCCACCCAAACAAAACAAAACCCTGAGCACAGTGCTGTGTGATGTTTCTGTTGGCTTACTGTGATTAGAAGTGACTTCTAATAATCTGACCACATCCTCTTTATTTTTTCCATGTAGCAATGGCAGCATCTTTTTGAGATATCAATTACACAGTGACAAAAAGATGCAAGTGGAACTTGTGCCTTTTACCTGGGTTTCTCTGTGTTATGACAGGATTTTAAGAAAACTTTTCATTGTTTGTATTCTGAAATAATTATAAAACCAATATGATATACAGTAGAATACTGTATGGTAGACTGAAGTAGCCCTGAACAAGTCTTCCTAAGCTAACTCCTGTTTTGTACGTGGCTTTCAGAACGCAGATAGGTGTATCTGTCCAGGCTTGCCACCTTATCTGTAAGATGAAACAGTTTAGTTGGTGGACCTCCAGGGTTTCTAGCTGGAGCTGTTCTTATAGCTAGCTCTTCAACAAGCTTTATGATCAGTTGAGGTATCTCCACCTGGATGTTTTTGGAATCAGCACTATGAAATGGTACAGAGGGAAGGGTGCTTTCCTGGCATGTGCAAGGGCATTGGGCTGCCAATACATAATGTATGAACTGGAACTCATCTTTTCCTCTGTCTGTCCTCTTGACACCAATGCCAAAAACCCACTCGTCATCTTTGCCCTCAGTCTTACCAAGCTCTATCCTCCATTCAGCTTTGTTTCTAACCTTTCTCCCCCGCACTTAGTGCCCTTCTCCTGGCTTAGATTTTTGTCATCTTTAACCTGGTCTGTTGCCATAGCCTAATCCTAAATTACACACATAATTTAAAATGAAGTATGTTTGGAATCATTACCAGTGTAATGCCTGCACCTGTTCTGCCCCGTTCTCTTGTAGTGCTGTTTTGAGAGATGTACCCTCAAAACTTCCAAAGATGTGTGTGTGTGTGTGTGTGTGTGTGTGTGTGTGTATGTGTGTGTTTCTTTTAGTGCTGAGAATTGAACCAGGAATGTGTGTATGCTAGGCAATCACTCAAACATGAGCTACATCTCCTCTTCCTTCTGAATTTTGAAACAGACTCTTAAGTTATCCAGGCTGGCATCAAACTTGCAATTCTTTTGCCTCAGTAGAAAGGAGTAGCTATAAGATGAAAGGTATGTACCTCCACACCCAGCTAATAATATTTTTTAATAAAAAAGGATTAAAAATCAGCAAAATGAATATTGGCCGGCAAATAGTGTCATCTACAGTGTGCATAAAGTACACAGTAGGTAGGACCTGTTTGGTAAATGTTAACGCAAACAAAGCACATAGCTGTAAAGATGGTAGAGGGGGCTACTTGTGTAGCTCAGTGGTAGGGCACATGCTTAAGGGGTGCAGGCCCCTATTACCTAAATAGGGCTGTGGGCCACCCTGCACCATCGCCACGTGCCTGAGAACTAACATTAGGTGAGGAAAAGACCATTCTGTAGTAATGTACATCTCCTGCGTTGATGGAGGAGGCTGTGAGGTGGATATGCTGCCAGTTTTACTAACTGAATGGAAAAATGAAATCTTAGTCATATCAGTGATACAGCCTGAAAGTAAATGCTGTCTGCTCCTTCCCAGTTCCTGGGTGTGGCTAAGATATTTCATTGCTGCAGTTCCTGATTCCAGCTCTTGTGATTTTTAGATCTGTGATCTTGATCTGTTGAGCTTCAAAGTAGCTGAAACCTCAGCCTGTCATGGGCCCACCCAGGAGCTGGCATCCCCTCGTGAGGAAGCACTGCATTCTCCGCAGAGGGTGGGCACTGGCCGCCCCGCAGGACTGCACCAGCTAGGCGGGGGTGCCCACCCAGCTCAAGAGGTCTGTCTGGGAAAATTACTGAACTGTACTAATCTGTGAAAGCCGTTGCTTGAGGCCCGACAACATGAAAAAGTGGACTTCATGATTTATAATAAACATTTTCTATAAAGTTGTTTAAGGTCATCTCTTTTTTTATTTTTTAAATTTTTAGTGCCGTCTTGCTTTTCTGCTGGGCTAGGAGCATGGTTTCCAAACTGTCTCTGCTAGTATTCCACAAGCTAGACCAGTGTCTTCCCACAGTTAAAATCAGATAATGGGAGTCTTTTTTCCAAGTCCAAGAAAACACAAATTAGTACAATTTTGTTGATTTTATGTTTCTTCTCTATAAATGTTTTTAATATTTTCATGCCAGCTACAAAGTTTTAAAAGTACTAAAGAAGCATTATGGGGTTATTGGCTCACCAAATGTCTGTGGTCCAACAGCTTGTCTTTGTGGCCACATTACTCCTGGTAGTTTTATATTACATACATGTATCTTTTGCTAGTAAACTGCTCCTTATTCATCCTGGATTAAATGTATCAAAAATTCCATGCTGGCACCAAGGAACAAACAACTTCTAGCCCTGGCCTAAGTGTCTGTGTGAAGAAATACAACTTATAAAATCCAAATGCTTGTGTAATTTATATAGATCATGTGCGCATAGGCACTGTTCAGTGAACTAAGGTTTAGTAAAGGAAGTATAGATCTAGTAGCTCCTGGCTTAGACTTTCTGTGTAAAGAACTGGAAAAGCCCTGAATAGTACACCCCTGGTGGGGCCCTCAATCTGTAAGATTTACCCTTTATTTCTAGCAAAAGGTGCAGGCTGGGGAGGTACTAGCCTCCTTGAATTCTAACTGATTAAACCTCCTGTATGTCTAGGTGACATCCTATCTCCTGAAATTACTCAGAGTAAGGTATAATCTGGTGAATATTTTTAGAGGCACTCATCCAGCTAATCAGCACTGTTTAATGATTTTAAGTCCTAGAATGGAAAAATATGCCAACTGCTGTGAGAATACAGAAAATTAGGTGGGTATAAGGAGTCAGGCATTGTTTCATAAGGAAATGACATTTGAACCAAACCTTGAAAAGTACAGATTTGCCTGCTAATGTCATAAGGAATAGAGAAAGAAGGCAACAAAGCCATTCTAGCAACAGCCCTGTTTGGGTACAGTCACAGAGGTAGGGGACACAGAGAAGTGCTACTCAGCATAGGGTTTGTGGGCAGATAATGGCAGATGGTAAGGCTGGGGGTGGTAGCCAGGGTCAGATCAGAAAGGACAGGCTGAGGGATTTGAACTCCATCCTGTAGGGATGTGGCGGTACTAAGGGTTTCAAGCAGGTAAGTGACACTGATTTGCATTTAGAAAAAAAATGTTGGAGAACTGGTCAGAAGTGTGGGTTACCAGGTAGAGCCTGCTGTAGGAAGCACATCAGTAGTGATTGGAAAACATGATCAAAAGTGGGGTGTAGAGGGACGGGGGCAGAAAATAGATAGTAGTAGCCTTTGAAAGAAGGCAACTGCTAGGTTACTAAAAGTGTTTCTTCTCATAAAATGGAACCATATTTGTGCTTCCTATCTTCAAAACTTACTTTGAAATGATAATGAAATTAATCTATAAAGGTATATGCTAGGGGACAGTGCAGTAGCCAATAATATTGTCAGCATGATCAACTGTAGAACTAATGCCATGAGGTCCAATGAATTGGAGTTTCCTCTTTTATGAGTAAAAATATCAAATATCAACAATTTCCTATGGATCGCTTAGTTTTCATATTACTTTCAGTTTCCTTAAGGCCCTGTCAATTGCCTTTTTTTTTTTTAAGATGAGCAATACATTTCATCAAGGGAATTTCCAGAAATTAGATTCTCTTCTGTAATTGATTAACTATGATATTGAGCAAGTCTTCCCTTTTCTAATTTGAAAAATGGAAATATATAATGTGTACCTTCTATACTTATTCAATAAGAAAATTCCTGGCCAGTTAGGAGGTGGTGGCATATAAAATGTGTTTAAGGAAAGTACCAACTATGCCAAGCCCACGCCCCTCACTTCCCTGCTTAGAACTCTGAGTTACCTGCCTGCTGTGTCCCAGAAAGCCTGAGTGGTGTCAATGGCTTTTGGTGTCTGTGAGAAATGTTCTGCCCCCCTTGCTCCAAGCCTAGCTTTTAGACTGCGTGGCCACAGAAAGTGGCAGACATCCCATGGAGGTGCTCTGGTGCACGACTTTTGTCAAGTTTTTCCAGAATTCCTCAATCCTCATCACTTCTCACATCATTCAGGAAGTTTCTCATGTAGGCCAGCTTTCCCGTACACTCATACATAAAGACTGTGTCATAGCCCCTGGAAATGTCACCACCATTTTTTAAAATTGTGATAACTACTTTTTTTCTTTTATAACTGCTTTATTAAAAAAACAAAAACAAAAAAAAAAACTAACATGAAAAAGTTATTTGCTTAAGGCCCCCAAAAGGGTTTGGCTCCATATTCCTGTGTCCCAGTAGCACAACTGGATTTTTGCTCGGTTTCCTTTTTTCCATGCTAAGTAGGCATCAAACTAGGGCTTCATGCAGGTTACGCAGGTGCCTTGCCACTGAGCTACACCACTAGGCCCCTTTCCTGCTTGACATTTTTTATCTTCATCTATAGCACTAATATCATGAGGTAAAATGAATGGAAATTGCTTCTTTTATGAATTAAAAAAAGTCAAGTATCAGCAATTTCATATGGATTAGTTTTCACATTACTTCCTGTTTCCTTAAGGCCATAACAATTGCCTTTTTTGAAAAAAAAAAAGATGAATAATACATTTTCCTGATGAGGAATTCTGACTTGTGCATTAATTCAGTGGTGTTTTTTATACATTGAGTTTTTACATTTTCCAAGTGTTACTCATGTCACAGCATGTAGATGGTGAACAAGACAAAATCTTTTGCACTCATGAGCTTCTTGTGACAACCATATAAGGTATGCTCAGAGTGGATGCGTGCTAGGAAGGAAATAAATAGGTTTATGGGATAGATAGTGGCTAGTAGATAAGACGTAACTTAGAAAGGGAGGTTAGGGCACTACAGCAGTTTCAACAAAGACCTAAGGTAGAAACAAGTTTGGCATATCTTAAGGAAGAGAATGGCTGGGGTTTGTTTTTAGACAGGCATAAAGCTATAAAATGTCCTAAAAAAGGAAATAAAAGGTATTCTCTGTGCTCTGGTCCCCAGCTTTTCTGAAGGGCTGAGCTCTAGCCACTCTTTTGCTTGCTTGTGTTGTAGTGCTGCAGATCTAGCCCTGAGCCTGTGCGTGCTAGGCAAGGGCTCTACCCCCTGAGATACACCCTTCACCCTAGCAGGTCCCTTTAAACCACACCTCCCTTTACAGCACAAACGCACCTTCTAGAAGTCTGATGGGGCTGCCAGCCTCAGTCCCTCCATATTACATGTAGTCTATGGCCTTTTCCTGCCATCATAAATTTGCCATGGTTCAAATCATTAATTCTCCATTAAATGATTTTTTTTTTTTTAAAAAAACCAGGTATCGAACTCAAGACCTTGAGCTTACCAGACAGGCGCTTATGCCAGTGAGCTAGATCTCCCCAGCTTTTTTGTCTATTTAAGGAGACAGGATCTCACTATGCAGTTGAAGCTGGCCCTGAGCTCACTTTGTACCCCAGGCTGGTCTCGAACTCACAAGGATCCTCCTGCCTCTACTGGGATTACAGGTGTGCGCCACCATGCCTGGCTTAAATGATAACTTTTAAACTTAAAAATTAATTATTAACAATGTCCAGGGGCCGGGGAGATGGCTTAGTAGAATAAGTGCTTCCCTGGAAAGCGCAAGGGTTTGAGTTCAATCCCTGGTTCTGCCAAAAATAAAAAAATTAAAAAAAATGTCCATTGAGTGGATATAGAAAATGAAGAAAGGCTATAGAAACTATATAAGTACTGGTTAATATTTTTAAGATTGGGGATATAACACTTCAGGTACAGGTTTTATTTGAATCAAAGCTTTTTCTTTTTCTTTTTTTTTTTTTTTATTTTTTTTTTTTGTGTGTGTGTGTGTGTGTGTGTGTGTGGCCAGCTCAGCCCACCAGGGGGCGGGGCTGGCTGGCATGTGGTGCTGGGGGATTGAACCACGGTCTCTGTGCTTTGCTAAGTTGTTCTAAGTAGGTGCTTTAGACCACTGAGCCATCTCACCAGCCCCAAAGCCTTTTCTATATTGTGTACATATGGGTAGTATATACAGAACCCAGGGGTACTCTGCCACTGGGATACATTCCCAAGCATCTGTCAAGCTGGCCTAAAACTTGCAACCCTCCTGCTTCAGACTCCCAAATAACTCAGATCAGAGGTATGCACCACCATAACTTGATTTTACTCAATGGTACAAATAAGTTTAATGTCAGCATCTGTTTTTATAGCACTTTAGTTTCTATCATGTCGATATACCACAATTGATTCTACCCACATTTAGGGGACAAAGGAATAATTGACAGTCATAGTAGTTATTAGCCACCAAACAATATACGGTAGTCCCTCGCTATTTCATGGTTCCACTTTTGTGGATTCACTGTTTTGCAGGTTTTCAGAAAAATATTAATCTAAATTATTTATTTTGGATTTTTCACTATATTGCAGGATTTTGCAGTACCATACAGTATATTTATGTTGTTAAAATTACAGAGGTCTATGAGTTTAGAAGATAGTTAAGTACATTAGATATGTTTTTAAAAGTGTGGGAAAGGTTTACAAAGCCTTAAAATGTATATATAAATACTAAAATAAATGCAATGTCGCTACTTAGCTGCCTTTCACTTATTGCAGGGGTGTCTGGAACGTAACCTCTACGATAAGTTAGGGACCACTATATACATTAGAAACATTGATGGTTTTATACACACTGCCCCTGAGGCAAAGACTCTTAGGCGACTTCCCTAACGCCACCCAGATAGGAACAGACAGTGCTGAGTAGAGTTGGTGTTTGCTAAGCGCGTGCAGTGGACCACATCTGTGTTGCTCTCATTAGAGACTTAAGTGATTTGCCTTAAACCTCACAGGTCAGAACTCTGTAGCCCTTCAGTAACTGCAGAGGGAAACAGGCATGTAAATATTCACTCCCACTGAGACCACATAGTGTGAAAGCATTCATGAGGGAGGAAATGGGTGTTGCATGGCCAAACATGGACTGATGTCATTGTTCCCTTGCCTTAGCCTATGTCCTTGACTTATGCCTGGTCCCCCTCCAAGGTAGTCTCCCATTTGAGCCTCTCCCTTCCCCTCTTTGAGGTTCAGCTTCTCTGTCTATAAAGTGTACACACCATTGTTATTGCTGGTCACTATATAGCAACAGGGCCTAGCCCTGGGGGACCAAGTTTTGAGAATGAGGTGGGTGACTTGAGTTCTCTTCCCCTCTTTGAGGTTCAGCTTCTCTGTCTATAAAGTGTACACACCATTGTTATTGCTGGTCACTATATAGCAACAGGGCCTAGGCCTGGGGGACCAAGTTTTGAGAATGAGGTGGGTGACTTAAGTTCTCTTCAGTACCCTCTGGAAAAGGGTGACGGGAATAGTTAGTTTGGTAATCCAAGGGATTGAGTGAGAAGGGAACTGGACAGATGTGCCTGCCTCACCCAAGTTACTGAAGGAGACAGTGACAAGAGGAGGGGTGGTAGAAGGGCTCTTGGAACTCTGAGGTATGGATCAAGGACAGTATGTGTCATGACCACTTGAGAGTCCTTCAAGATCCTGCTTGTTTCCTGGTCCTGAAGCTCACAAGTTGACCTGCTGGCCTGTCACTGTCCCCACAGAAATCATGGCAGTCAACCAGTAGCAGATGGCATCAGGTAGTTGGGAAGAGGCTCGGAAGCAGAAAAGGCAGGATCGGCAGGATCTGAGCTGTGGGTTTACGACCTGACCGTTGTTGAGAGCAAAGTGAAAAGATTGTATTCCCAAGGCTGCCAGGCCTTGAGGGAAAAAGCAGGAAGAATATGCTCCCAAGGGTACCGAGAGGCTTCTTGTCCTTTTGGCCAAAGAGTACCTGGGAGGTGGCACCTGTGTACCTGTGGCACTGACTTCTAGTTGGGTCTTCATCACTAACTGCTGGGAGCAGACCAACTCTTCTCTTCTCTGGCCTCTTCTAGAGAAAACACACCTAGTGCTTCCTCTATGAAGTCCACCCTGGCTCAGAATTGTTTCTTTCTGGACATGCACACAGCGTTCTCTACCCCACGACCCACCCATGTGGCACAACACCACCCGTTGCTGTCTCAGACTGTGAACTCCAAAGTTATGGACTGTGTCAAGGTCATCTTACTCCTCCCTGGCCTGGCTAACTTACTGACGAAGAGTAGCGCTCAGTACCTGTTTTTAAATAACTGAATCTACCTTTGAGTCACCAAAGGAGAAAAAGCGCTTGCTCTTCTTTCTTTCTAGGACAGCTTTAAATTTAAAAGTCAGGAATCAAGCACTTTGGCTCAAATCTACCATGAACTTAAATTGCCATAGCTTGTGTGCAAGGCGTTTTATAGTGTAGAGTGCAGTTTCACACTGATTATCTCCTAGATCCTACTATAACCCAGATATTGCTTTATTACTTCACAAATGGGAAAACTGAGCTCAAAGAGATGGAGCAGTTAGCTAAGGTTGCTTAGCAAATACCTGATAGACG
>NW_004524643.1:7378392-7379791 GCF_000260255.1 Octodon degus | reverse complement strand
GTCTCAACCTTGCACCAGTTCAACTATCTGCCTTCTCCACCCCTATATGTGGGCTGCGTGTACAACGAGGCAGACTGACTAAGCGAGCCTGTGGTCTCCATCCTTGGCAAGGCTGTTGCAGGTATTGCAGCCCCTGTCATCTTTTCACAACAGGGAAAGATTAATGAACAATATTGACTAATCCATTGATTTATGTGACACATGTTTCTGTCATCTGTTACAGGCTGGGCAGTTTGCCATATGCTAAACACCTAACAGTGGGAAGAACAAACACAGTGCCTACCTTCCTAGGATTACAGTGTAGTGGAGGGGAAGGCCCTGGCCTACCAAATGCAAACATATAATTTTGAAGAATGCGGTTAAGGAAAACACTCCAAATAGCATAAAAGCGTATGACAGGGAGACCTAACCTGCCTAACCTAGCCTGAAGGGTCAGGAAAGGCCTCTGAGAAAGGGCCTTAGCCGAGTATAAGGAACAGCACAGTGGAAGTCCTTCGAGGGTAGAGAGAAGTCTCTGGCAGACCAGCCAGGAAGAAGGAAGGAAATAAAAAGGGAAGGCGCACAGAGGCCTAGAAAGCCTCGGAAGCCAGATCTTTGGGTCTCTCTAAGGATTTTAGACGAGTATGGGTTTTATGCCAAGCATGGCCGGATCTAATAGGCCTTGTCTTTTAAAAATAGCAGCCCGTGTTCGGTACGGCAAAAGGGTTTGAACAGAAGTAAGTAAATGACACAGGAAGCTATTGCAGATGAATTAAGGCCATTGCAAGGCTGATGGCTGCGTGGAGACAGAGTTGTGAATCTTCTCCCCACCCGGCAAGGCCCAGGGCCGGCTTCTGGTCCCCGCTCCCTGCACCGCCTCTACCGCCCCTTCTGGCAGCTGACTTGCTTCCTTCTTCTAAGGAAATTAAAAATATCAGGTGCGAACATCCTCGATTTCCTGCCTCCGCACCCACAAATGTAGCTAACTGTACTTCTCTCGCTTCCTTCCTGCCGGCCTCCGAGGGGCGGGCCCAGGTCTCCTGTCTGAGGCTCATCTTGTCCTTCCACTTTCTCCAATCCCAGGGGCCACGGCGTGGCCACTTCCTCTTGCCTCCGCACTCAGATCTCTTCTAATCCGAAAGGTAAAACACAGAACCTTCCCCTCCTGCAGCCTCACTATGGCCTTGTCCATCTCTCCTTCCCTCGCAACACATTTTGTCCTTTGTCTTGCAACACTTGGGGTGGTGTTACGTGCTAGGCAAGCACTCTAGCCCTGAGCTACATCTCTGATTTTCTTTCTTTCTTTTTCTTTTTTCTTTTTTTTTTTTTGCGGAACCAGGGATTGAACTCAGGCCCTTGCACTTGCCAGGGAAGTGCTTATTCTACCGGGCCATCTCCCCGGCCCTCACAACACATTTTT
>NW_004524643.1:7363112-7377742 GCF_000260255.1 Octodon degus | reverse complement strand
AAAAACAGGGCCAGCCAGATAGCTCAGCCATCTACTTAAAGCATCTGCTTAGGCAGAGCGCAGAGGTTGGGGTTTGATCCCCGGCTTGCCGTGCTTGTAATCCCAGTGCTTGAGAGGCTGAAAGTAGGAGGATCACTATGTGTCTGATCTGTGTAGTGAGACCCCATAGACCTTGTACTAAATACATTTTTAAAAACTTGAAAAAGAGAACACACACACACACAACAAAAAACTAATATAGAGCATTTACTGTCCAAATTGCCTCACTTAAAAGAAAAATTACTTCTGACATATTATTAGTCCTCCCTTCTATTTATTCAGATAGATGCCACAATTCATTTGTTGATACCTCAACAAATGGGAAAAAGTTGTGATAATTGTGATTGTGACTTCTGTGAATTATTTGATCCAGTTGGCTGTTGTGTTCTGGAAGCTTCTTCCTACTCTGGCTATAAAACCTTGTCCAAAAATAAAAAGATAAAAACAAGAACAAAAGCTTCCACACAAAAACTTGCATATGAATGTTCATAGAAATATTACTCGTAATTGTTAAAAATAAAAGCAATGCAAATGTCCATCACCATGAATAAAGAAAATGTGGCATATCCATCCAATGGAATATTATTTGGCAATATAAAGAAACACCCGGGCTTGCTTCGGCAGCACATATACTAAAAAAGCAATGAAGACCTGGTATAGCACAACTTGGATGAACCTTAAAAACATCTTGGAAGTGAAAGAAGTTACTCATAAAGGATTTCATATGCATCATCTGTTTATATGAAAGAATCAAACAGGAACTCTGTAGAGACACAGTAGATTTGTGGTTACCTAGTGATGGAGTACTGAGAGAAAATAGGAAGTGGCTGCTAATGGGTATAAGGTTTCTTTGGGGAACTGAGGCTGTAGCTCTGAGATAGAATGCTTGTCTAGCATATGCAAGACCCTGGGTTTGAATCCAGCACTCCCTGATAGAAGGTTTGAGAGTGATGAAAATATTCTTAAATCAATTGTGGTAGTGGTTGTAGAATTCTCTGCTAAGTATTATATATGAAAATAATTGGATATATTAAAATTATTTAATTGAATTTTATTTATTTTGGGTTTTGATACAGGTTCTAACTATGTAGCCCAGGCTGACCTTGAATACATGGTGATCCTCCTGCCTCAGCCTCCTGAATGCTGGAATTATATGCATGCAACACCATGACCAGCTGAACTGAACTTTTAAATGGTTCAGTTTTATAGTATGTGAGTTCTCTCAATTAAGCTCCTGCTCATCTTAAAATGTTAATGGTTTTGTTTTTAGAGATCTTAGAAGAGAATAGCAGGCAATAGTAGGGAAACAGGGAGGGAGTTACAAGAAAGAATACACACGGGGGCCAGGGAGATGGCTCAGTAGAATAAGTGCTTCCTTGGCAAGCGCAAGAGCCTGAGTTCAATCCCCAGTTCCGCAAAAAAAAAAAAAAAAAAAAAAAGGAAGAAAGAATACACAACTCTGGCCTAAGCACTATGAAAAAAAAAAAAAAAAGGATATATGTAATAAATTCATTGAAAGGACAATGGGATAGTTCATAGAATCCAATGAATTATTAAATCATCGAAACTTGATAGGAAAGAAATCAGGGCCGCTCTGGAGCCCGTGGTAGTAGGAGTGGGTGAGAGCTCTCTCCAGGATGCTGCTGTTGTCAGGGCTCAGCTGTAATGTCTCTTGGACTCAGAGTCTTATCTGCAATTTTAGAGTCCCAGAAGAGGGTGCCTCATTGGCCCACCCTGGGTTAGAAGTCTCTTCCTAGAGCAGTCATGCTCCGGGGACAGGGAGAAGGATCGGCGAGCTCAGATTTGGGCACAGCAGGCCTTTGCCTGTGTATCTGATAAGAGGGCAACAGCAGGAAGTGGAGCAGTAAACAAGGCCAAGAATTACTTATCGGAACTAAGTAAAAAAAGCAAGGTCCAGGGAAGTTGGTACCGTGAGACTCAGTTTTTAAATTTAACATTTACATCATGTGAAATGAAAACAGAGAGCACGTAAAGGACATACACATGCACTATACATAGCTGTAGGACTAGAGCCAAGCTAGACATGGTGGCCCCCGTGGGCTTTTCTTTTTGGTACTAGGAATCGAACTCATGACGTGATGCTCGCCAGGCAGATACTGTGCCCCTGAGCTACGTCCCTGGGAGCAGATACAACTCCTTTCCAATAGACTTTGCCCCACAGAAATGTAAGGCCAGTGGTGCAGGATTTTTGAAAGAAAGTTAAACACTTGATTTGTTGGTATTATTATTATTACTATTTTCATTTATGTACTCAGTACAGGGTCTCACTACCCAGCTCAGACTCGTGGTGATCCTCCTGTTTTCAGCCTCCCCAGCACTGGGATTGTAGGTGGGGTCCATCACGATTCCCAGTCCCGCATGCTGCGCAGGCCCCACCCCTGGGGCGTGCTGAGCTGCAACAGAGTCTGGGCGTGGTGGCGCACGTCTTGAATCACAGTGTTGGGGAGGCAGAAAACATGAAGATCATGAGTCTGATTTGCATAGTGAGACCCTGTACCAAATATACAAAATAAAATAAGAAAAGTAGACAATCAAAGAATAGCAAACATCCTTCCAATAGGAAAGGTAAAGACCAAAACAAGCAAACGTATAAAAGTAACTTGAAATAAACAAAGATAATGCAAGAAAAGGAAAACATTTTCTTTTTAAATCATTTATTTATTTATTTATTTGGTACAGAGTCTCACTAAGCAGCTTGAACTCATAGTGATCCTCCTGTCTCAGCCTCCCCAGCACTAGGATTACAGGGGTGTGCCACCACACCCAGTTTTGGTGTTCAGCTGGGTGCGCCCAAGCCAGGGCAGCATGGGTTGTGGTACTAGGGATCAAACCCTGGTCCTTGAACTTGCCGTGCTGGTGCTTAGACCACTGAGCTATCTCCCCAGCCCAAGAAAGGGAAAACTTCTAAGTGACCATCATTAATATGCTCACAGAAATAAGAGAAGATTTTTCTTTGGTATTTTTAAATAAAGGAACGTAAAAGAGGGTCCTTAGAAATTACAATCATCATAGCAGCTTCTATGGACAGCCCTGTACTATATTTTAGAACTGGAGGAAACTTAGAACAGCCAGTGTGTAATTTCAGAAAACCATGGACAAAAAAGAAGATTCTAAAAAGTCCCAAAATAAACAATAGTTTACCTACAATGAGGAATCAGAATGTTTTCAGGATTCTGAACAATATTAAAAGCAGGAAGAGAATGAAGCAATGCCTTAAACATCGGGCAGGCAGGGCTGGGGATGTAGCTCAGTGGGAAAGCGCTTGCCTAACATACGCAAGGTCCTGGGTTCCATTGTAGCAGAGCAAAAATAGAACAAAAAATCTGTACACAAATAGCTTCTAATAGATAGGTAGATAGATATAGATATAGATATAGATATAGATATAGATATTGAACTCAAGAGCTTTCACTTGCCAGGCAGGCATCGTGCCCTGGAGCTGTATCCACAGCCCATAATTATTCTATACTTCACCAAACTAGAAGGAATTATAAAGACAGAATAAAGCAATTTTCAGACATGCAATATCTGATATGCGATGTCTGATGTTCTCCCATCAAAATGTAGGAGGAAACCAAGAAAACAGAAGCTCCAGCAAGAAAAGGGGTGATGGGGGCCTAAAGAGTGACAATGAAAACAGATTCCAGAGTCCCAGCTTCACGCCAGGCCCGACCACAGCAAGGTGTACTGTCAAAGTAGAACGGAGAAAGCTGTTAGAAGACGTGATCTCCTAAGAAGGATGCAAATCAGGAGCGAGGAAGACACACACGCTGGGCTGCAAAGATGCCAACCCAGGAAAAGGCGCAAGAGAAGTAACAAGGATGAACAGCATCAGGAAGACGGCTGTGCAGGAGGGTGAGAGTACACAATCGACTGGTAGGAAAACGCCGGTCTCTGGGAGGTGTGACTCTAGAGAAAGGTTGACGCCGACAGATTGCATGATGTGACTGACCGTGAGGAAATGGTAGCGAAAGATTCCTGAAAGATCAGGAAGGATAATTAGGTATGGATATTAATTATGAAACAACTTAAGGAAAAAACTAAGGCAATTATTAATTTTAAGAAATTCAAAAGTAGGACAAGAAATATACTTTGGGTACACTTCAGGGTTTTTTGAGGGGGTTGAGACAGTCTCATTATATAGTTCAGAGGTCAGCCTGGTCTTGAACTCACTATGTAGTCTGGGCTGGTGTCAGACGCACGGTGATCCTCCTGCCTCAGCCTCCCAAGTGCTTGGATTACAGGTGAGCACCATGATTTTATTTAGTGTGTGTGTGTGTGTGTGTGTGTGTGTGTGTGGCCAACTCAGCTCACCAGGGGGCGGGGCTGGCTGGTATGTGGTGCTGGGGAATTGAACCGCGGTCCCTGTGCTTTGCTAAGCTTGTTCTAAATAGATGCTTTAGACCACTGAGCCATCTCACCAGCCCCTTGGTGAGCACCACGATGTATGACGCTTTTGGAATACTTCTAATAGCTTAATAAATAAGTATTGTGGGCCAGCGAGATAGCTCAGCAGACTAAAGCACCTGCTAAGCAAGTTTAGACAAGTGCTGGGATCTTGGTTTGATCCTTGGCACCACATGCCACTCCAGCCCTACTCCCAGGGTGGGCTGAGTTGGCCAGGGTCTGGGCAGAGTGGCGTATGCCTATAATCCCAGCACTGGGGAGTCTGAAAGCAGGAGGATTACTATGAGTCCGTGCTGCATAGTGAGACCCTGCAACAACGAAATACATAAAAATAAAAGAATGCATAAATAAATGTTGTAAGTAGTACTTCCAAAGCCATAAAATGTATATACTGAGAATTTAACTTTGTTTCAAAAAAGAATTCCGCTCTGAGTTCCTCTATAACTTTCTGCTGTTGCTTACTTACTATCAACGCTATCAATTCATACATTTGACCTGAGCTAGTATCTTCTGCACTTGTTCTAGATGGGCATTGGGTTTCCTCCATATGTTTCTGCATTTGATTCTTTACTGAAGATGTCATTAATTCAGGGATTTCTTTTTTCATTTCTAATCTGAGTTCCTCTATACCTTTCTGCAGTTTTTTCTTTATTTCATATGTTGTTGATTCATTGATTTCAGCTGTGTGATTCCCAATTTGTTCTGTGTTAGTCCTCTGCACTTGTTATGGGTGGGCTTGGGGTCTGAGATTGCATTTTGCTCCTTCTCATTGGCATTTTGTGTAGCACTGTCTTCTGACCTTTGTTGTAGAGCTTTGATGCAGTTATAACCTTAGCACCTACTGACATTCAGGTGCAGATCTACAAAGTTTAGATTTATCCAGCTGTGCCTGGCTTGGGTCTGGCTGCTGTGCTCAGTTCCTTCCTGCTGCTGCCCTTCCTTCCTGCTCACCCAGGGGGTGAACCTGATATGTCCCTCTGGCAAGATGTTCTGCTCCTGGACTAGCTGAGTCTGGAGGGGACAAGGTGGAGTAGGGGGAAGAGGCAGCTCTCCCACATACTCACCCGGCCTGGACTAGGACTGGATCTGGGGGTCCCAAGAATGCGGCAGAAATTCTCACTGGGCGGGCGGGGTGGGGGTGTTGTGGAGTGGTGAGGGGGTCTCAAGGGCGTGGAAGAGGGTCTCACCCATGCTGTGCCTGGGCTTGGACCTGCAGGTCCCACTGGTGCAGGGTAGCCAGAAGCTCTTCCACACACTCACCGGGCCTGGGCTAGGGACTGAATCTGGGGGTCAGAATTTAATTTTGATGTTTTTTATTTATTTTTGGTACTGGGGATAGAACTCAGGACCTTGCGCTTGCCAGGCAAGCACTTAAATCACCGAGCTATTTCTCTAGCCCAAATAATGTATATACTGACTACTGATTCAGCCAATAATTATAATTCTTAGGGAGAAGAGGGAAAAGATCTAACTCTTTTTTTTTTTTGCGGAACCAGGCATTGAACTTAGGGTCTTGTGCTTGCCAGGGAAGCGCTTATTCCACTGAGCCATCTCCCCAGCCCAAAGTGTAGGACCGGGGTTTTTTTTTTTTTTTGGCGGAACCGGGCGTTGAACTCAGGCCCTATGGTACTACTAGAGGGGTACAGTGTGGGTGAAATCTCTAGGAGGCGGGGCCTATGTGGAGGAAATGGGGTGCCTGGAGCTGTATCCTGAAGGGACACGCTAGCCCCTTCCCCCTCCCCTGGCCCTTCTTGGCCACCTGAGGTGCACGCTGCCGTGCACTCCACCTCGCTCTCCCCACCACAAGCACATCCTATGCCTCACCACGAGACTAAAGACGACAGAGTTAAGTGACTGACAGGAGCCAAAAGGAACCTTTTCTCCTCATAAGTCCTTTGCATCAGGCATTTTGTCCCAGCGGTGGAAGGCTGACTAGCGCAACGACTTTCTGCCTTGTGCGTGGGTTGAGAAACATTACCCGAAATGGAGAGGGCAGGCTGGAGGTTTCCTCTGTGGTAGAGTGTGCGCTCAGCGTGCTAGAGGGCCTGAATTCAAGCCCAGCATGAGAGAGGGAAGCGGGAAGAGAAGTGGAGACAGAAGCCAAAAAGAGAAAGAGAGCAGGGAAGTGTATTGAAGCCTACACAAGAAATTGTTTACATTAGGTATCGCTGCAGAGCGAGAGGAGCAGGATTTTATATCCTCCGTACAGTTCAGTTTTTTTTTTTTTTTTTAAATAGTGGTTAGGGGTTACTTTTATAACTGTAATAAAACCCATGTGCTGTCCTTCTTTGCTTTTTGCCTTCTTGGGCATTTCATCTTCAGTCTGTTGAGGCATCCAATGAAGTTCTCACTGGCACTGGCTGTCTCGGTCATCTTCCTTATGTGGGGGACAATATACCCAACACCAGTACCGGCTCACATTTCAGTCCACAGTCAGCTGGCTCCAAGGCAGAGCAGCATGGCAGAGGGGCATGGTGGGCAGCAGGCAGAGAGAAAGAGATGAAAGGAGGAGCCAGGGAGGGACATATCCCCTTCCGGGTGCTACCACACTGACCCCATCTCTGAAGAACGAGTCAGCTACACTGCCCCACAAGAGTCACCTTTTTAAAAGCCACCCCCTTCCATGCATGTGGGATGGGGAGGTGTCTTAGTTACTTTTCTCTCATTGCTGAGCCAAACTGTGGAGGTTTCAGGCCCCACTTGGCTGGCTCCAAGGCAGAGAGGCACGCAGCAGAGGGCCACAGCTCGTGGAAGTGGAAGACAGCGAAACAACAAGAGCAAAAAGAGAGGAGCAGGTGAGCGCAAGCCCCCTTCCCTCCCTTCTACTGCATGCAGGCTGCCCGCCCAGGGCAGGTGTGGCCCTCACACCCATAATCCCAGCATTGGACCATGAGTCAATCACAAACTCTAGAAGTCCACTTCATGACTACATGTGGCTTTGGGGGACATCTAGACCCAAACTATAACAGGGGACATCCAGATAGAAACCATAGCACCAGTCTCAAGCCCCGACTCCAGAATTATGTCCTAAAAGCGTGAATGATCGCAAAGCGAGGCTCTTTGGGTCAGTGCTGCGGTTTCTCTTCTGAATCTAGAGCCCATCTCAGTTTTTCACACACTCCTATCTTCAGGCCCTCTGCCAGGGGCAGGAAGCACTGACCCTCCCGCCGAGTTAGGCCTGTCCCCACTATCAGACCATGTGCTGCCGCAGAGAGTGTTTCTATCCTATGAAGTTCTCGCCTTCCACGCTCATCCTACTCCTGATAGACTGTCCTCCATCTTTGTGTGCTCACTTTGCCAACCTTGGAATAGGTATTTTTCCAAAGCATATCATCACTGTAGCTATTTAAGTTTGTATTGGACCTGCAAAAGACAACTCTCTAAAGTCAGCTTTGTAATGAGTGGTTACAAGCGGATGGCTGCAGGCGAACCTGTCCAATCTCCTCCCTCCACAATGACATTATCTGTATTAGAGCAGTCAGGAAACTAGTGAGCCCTTTGCTGTGGATGCTGGGAATGTATTTCATGGCACAGGGCTTGCCTAGCTCATGAAGGAGCGAGGTTTAATTTCCAAATCCCAGATAAAAAAGATATTCTAGATCAAGCATGATATAAAATGTATAGAAATGCCATAGAGAATTGTGTCCCAAGATTAATCCATAGAAACTATGACTCATTGCATAGCAATAGGTACACTATGCATAGAATGAATCTATCTATCTATCTATCTATCTATCTATCTATCTATCTATCTATCTAATCTGTATTCCAGTACACATTGTTCTCCTGGTTTTTGCTTTGTTTTGTTTTGTTTTTTAAGGACTTCATGCTTGCCAGGCAGGCGCTGCACCATAAAGTTAACCCCCAGCCCCTGTTCTCCTAGTTTTATTCCAGTCCTCCTGTATTAGTTACTCTCCTGTTGCTAGGGCAGGATACCCACACCCACAATTGAAAGAACGAAAGGTTTATTTTGCTCATGGGTTTAATGGGGTTAGTCCATGGTCAGCTGACTCTAAGGCAGAAATACTGTGGTGAAAAGGCCTGCACAGGAAAGCTGTGCATGGCAATCAGAGAGAAAGGAGGAGCCAATGACCAGAATATGCGACCTGGGTCCTGGCCCAGTGATCTTTCTCTTTTGACCAGGCCCCACTTCCACCTCCAAATACGTGAGACTTGAGGGACATTTTAGACACACACCGGAGTACCTTCCAAACCCTAAGAATTCTCTTCACAGTCTCCTTCACAAACTCCTTTTCTTCCACACATCCTTAAATAGTGATTCTTTCTTGTCCCTCTTCCTCTTTGATATGTATACTCTCCCTCAGTGATCTCGCCTGTTACCCATCACTCCAGTTGTCACCTATCTACTGAACACTCACAGCTTTATATTCCCCAGTGTCACCCCCCAGGGCTCAAGACCTGCGTAGCCAACTGCCTGAAGTACATCTCGACTTGGGCATTGCACGTTGTGTCCCACACAGAGCTCACTGTTTTCCTCAGTTACCTGAACTGTAAGCTCAGTGCATAATACTAGCATCCATCCTCCTTCCCAAGCTAGGAACTTGGCAGCCACGCCCAGCTGTTCCTTCTCCTAACCCCACACATCTACTGGGGGAACCTCATTTAGACTAGTTTATCTCCTACATATCTCTTCTATTCAACCCTTCTCCAGTTCTCCCATGCCTACTGCTCACTCCTTCACTTTCTCTCACGTCAACTCTTCCAACAGCCTCTTATTCGGTCTCTGGCTAAGTGCTGGATGCATCCTGGTCTTTGCAACACCAATGAGATCATGTTGTGTTTTTGTTTAAAGAGTGCCGATAATTTGCCATCTATCTAGGATAAAGTCTAACCCTTCAGCTTACTGTGCATGAGGCCCCCCGCATCCATCTCCCAGACCCTCTCTCTAGCCTTATGCCATGCTCCTCCCAAGCGCAGTGCTTCCCACGTGCATCTCCCGTTCTGCCTCTGAAGCTGCCCTTCGTCCTCTGGGACACTCCTTCCCCACCTTCCTCGACAAATCCCTTCCCGTCTTTCAGTCCATCTTCCATGTCCGCTTCTTCCCCTCTTTCCTCCCTGCTCTGCGAGGTCCTTCACCCAACCATCGCTGCGCTTGTCACAGTGGCCTGCGGCAGTGGCTCGCATCCTTGTCTCCCCACGTGTGCACTCTTCGCAGTGGCCGGCGTATGTCTTTCTGTGGATCTACCTCTGGAACCAGCATTCTGTACAGTGAGCACCTAATAGGTGCTTGCACAATTCTTGGTTTTCTAAGCTGAGGTGCGTGGGCAGGCTTTGGAGGGCTTCTGAGCTCTGTGATATCGTCTCATGTGAAATTGTTCCTGTGTATTTAGGGCATATGTTCCAAGAAAGATCCATTCTGGTCCCCACTGTTTCAGAGAGGCCCTAGATGCACAAGCAATTAAGTATCCATACCTTGAGAAAACTATAACCAGGAAGTTCTTTTTAGAAACCTGAAGTTCAGTCAGAATCTAAACTTCGCCACTGGAGTGGAGTAACCTAAGGCTGCTGCTGATGTTGTCAGTCCAGGATGAGAAGACAGCTGGACACGCAGCAGCTCTCCCCGTAGGTCGGAGCTCCGGCAGGCCCCCCTCTGTCCCTCCCTCTCTCCCTCCATCCTACCTTCCCTCACTTTCCACACGCATCGCCTGTTCTGCCTTTGTAGCTGCCCTCTCTCTCCCTGCTCTCCCTCTCTCCTCTTCCCCTCCCTCCATATATCCCTCCCTCCCCCTCTCCCTCTCTCCCTCCCTCTCTCCCTTCATCCCACCCTACCTCATTCTCTCCCTCTCTCTCCCTCATTCTCTCCTTCTCCCCTCCCTCCATCTGTCCCTCCCTCCCCTTCTCCCTCCCTTCCTCCCTCTCTCCCTTCATCCCACCCTACCTCACTCTCTCCCTCACTCTCTGCCCCCTCTCCCCCTCTCCTCTCCCTCTGTCTGTCCCTCCCCCTTCTCTCCCTCCCTCCTACTCTCCCTCCCTCTCTCCCTGTCTCCCTCCCCAGCTCTTCTTCTCCCATCTCACCCTCACATGTTCATGAGCATACATTCCAGCACAAAAGCAAACTCAAAACTTGAAGACGCATACCTCTGCACGCACACATTAAGCGCACACGTGTGTACACACAGAGCCAGAAGCACACATGCACACTCATCCACACGCATACAGATAAACATGCACAAACTGGCCTCACACAAATGTGTACCAGGATCATCGTGGCCCACGTGCAAATGAAACTGACACGGTACGGCCCCTCGTCCCCTCCCCCCCCAAGAGCGAGCTGCCCCTGGCATCAGGCCCGAGGAGACAGCCGAGTGGAACCATCTGTCAGGCTGAGGTTCCCGAGCACCGCCCATCCTGCCTGAGCTCAGGCGGTCGGCATGCTGGGCATGCAGCCTCTCTGTTCTCTCTGGCTGAATCATGCTGAGTGAGCTGGCGTGGCTAGAGTTTATCAAATCAGAATAGAATTTTGGCAAAACAGATGACTTGTGAGCTTGGCATTTGTGGGCTTGGGAGGTGAAGACCTGTGGGGGGTAGAAGAGGAATGAAAATTGCTTCTAGATATTCTGAAAGATGCCAAAGAACTGAATTCAAGCAACCGTGTGGCAGAGGGGCTTGGTACTAGAAATAACGTTAAAAAGAAAACCCAAATGATTCAAACTCAGCTTCGACACTTACTAGCCGTGTGACTTGGGAAGTGCTAATTGATCTCTTTGAACCTCCTCTTTTTTTATAAAGCTGACCTCATAAAATCACTGAACTCGATGGGCTGAGAACAGACTTTATGAGATCATATAAGCATCAGTGGGCACAGAGCCCTGGCACACAGTAAGGACGTAAAAGGTGGTACCTATTAGAGTCCAAGCACATGTAACTATGAAGAGACTTGCACACACCAGCTAGCCCCGTCTGCCCAGCCCCTTTAACGCACCAGGCCATCTGCGCTGAGTACCAGCCTTGGCTGACCTCCATCTGAAAAACCACATTCCCCGTCCCACCTGGCACTGCCCTGGCTGCTTGGCAGCTTCCTGCTTAGGGCACTGCACACTCCCATCTTGAATCTGGGCAGGAACATTGCTCCAGTGACGTCAGCGTTTGCCTCTGTGCACTTAGGCTGCCTCTGCCCCTGGCTGCTTCGTCCCCGCAGCTCCCACCAACCCCCTTCCCTGGTTTCAAATCATTAACAACCAGACACGTGTATTGGTGAGCTTTCCTGTTGCTGGGACAAAATACCCAGCACTTGCAACTTACTTGGACTTAAAGTTCCCCCGAATTTCAGTCCAGGGTTGGCTGATTCTATCTCGGAACGTCGTAGCAGCGGAGGGTGTTAGAGCAAAGCCGCTCTTTGCGTTGGCTGAGAAGCCGAACGCACGGGAAGAGTGAGAGAGAGAAAGGGGCCGAGGATCAGCTGTAGCCCTCAGGGTCACGCGAGACCCACCAGACATAGCCAGAAGGGTGCTCGTGCACTACAAGCAGCCCCTTGGTGTCTCTGGAGCCAAGTTGACAATAAAGATTAATCATCATACCATGGAATTTATTAAGCCTTTGTTATGTGCCCAAAACTTGCGTGGCAAATCTAATTTAATTTCACAACAACTGTAGATACTATTATTATCCTTCTTTTACAGCTGAAGAAATTGGGGGTATTAAAAAATCAAATAGTTTCTCCAATACCAGACATTCATTGTAACAACACACTACTATCTCATTGCTGTGAAATACAATGAAACAATTAAATTAATCAAATACCATGGCAATGCTAAGGTAGATCCTGACCTCAGAGATGTTTACAATATAAGGGCTGGGGGTGAAGCGAGTATATCATAGAATTAATGAAATGTGGGTCTACTACACTCAGAGTCACACTTACTGACCAACCGCATGGAACAGACTTTGTGGTAAGTTCTTCACATGAGGAATCTCACTCAGATCTCAGTATACATCCAGGAAAATAAGGATTGTTCTCCATTTGTTCTATTGCTGAGGAAACTAAGGTTCAGAGGTTATATCATTTGAGAAGGTAACATCCTGTCATCAAAGAGACCCCAGTTTCCAGACACGTCTGACTCGGGAGTCCTGCTCTTAATCAGCATACAAGTCTCTCCAGCTTCACTCTGCCCTGATGGTTTTTCTCATAATCTTCCCTGAAGTTCTCCTCAGGCTGAGGCTGGGGCTGAGCCACAGCTGCCATCCTGGTGGCTGCTAACTCCGCACTTCATTTTCTTGCTGTGTGAGGGAGGAGAAGAGGCCCAGTCCCAGGCTGGAGGGCAGAACTCTGGGCTTCTCAGGCTGCTCTGCTTCTGGGTGGGTTGACCCACAGCTCTTGTTGTTGCCCTGGGGCTCACTCACTCCATCAGTAACATGGGAGGATGGTACCGTTCTTGGTGCTTCCAGAGTCAGTGCTCTTGTCTTGGAGGTCATGCATGGAAGAGTAGAGGACTAAATAGAGTAGAGTATATTTTTAGGGTATGATCTAAGCCACCAATCAAAGTTCCAGCCTTGACCCCCAGAAGTTACCACCAAACATGGAAAATGGTCAGAAGGTCCTTGCCTTTACCCTTCCACGTATCTCAGAGGCTTCATCATCTTCAGCTGCCATAAGCCTGATATCCCAAAGACTTAGTGCTTGGGCTTGCTTCTGCTGGGCATTTCTGGGTGGCTGTCCTTGAAGTGGCCCACTTCTCCCACTTAAACTTTGACTAAGATTAAGGTTTGACTACTAAACCTTCAACTTTTCTTTCATTCTTTCTTCTTCCTTTTGCCTTTTTTAAAAATCTTCTGTTTTGTTGTTGGTGAGACACGGTCTCACTAAGCAATCCAAGCCAACCTCAAACTATGTGGTTCAAGCTGGGCTGTCGTTCACAATCATTCTGACTCAGCCTCCTGAGTACTGGTCTTACAGGTGAGTGTCATCATGTTCTTCTGACTATAAGCTCTTAAGACACGTATCCCTCATACCCTTGCCATACAGCTCATGTATATGGCATCTGCTTTATGGAGAATATGTTTTTTGCCTCCTGAAAATTCTTTCCTTTTTTTTTTTTTTCAGTACTAGAGATCAAACATGGAACCTTGTACTTTCCAGGCAAGCGCTTGTACCGCTGAGCTATCTCCTCAGCCCCTCTTTCCTCCTTCGGATAAGAACATCTTGATTTTGTTGTGGTGAAAAACCTTCCCTCATATTAATCCATATCATTTGGGTGGGACTGACCACACTGCCCAAACCCAGAGATATGCATGTGCCTTAGGTCTTTTTAATCAAAGTCCCTGATAGGTTCACTTATAGGCAGGCAACCTAATCAAAACCATTGAGGATTATTCCAGAGACTTTTGCTGTAACCATTAGAATAAAAAGCTCTTTTTTGTAAATGTGCCTGGATGTAAACATGGAGCTGTGAAGAAAAATAATTCCTCAGGATGAAGTCATCCAAGAGTGTTCTGTAGAAAAAGACCTAATCCTGAGAATAACATTGTTGGAAACTTGGATCTTCATTCAGCTGTTCCTGAAGCTAGAAATAATCTGCCGGGGCAAGCAAACTCCACATCTTAACCCACATTTTTTCCCTCTTAACTTAGTTTGGGTTGGGTTTCTATAATATATAATTAAGAGATATAAACACATCCTCAACTTGTTTATGAACTTCAGGAAGATATAGGTCGTTTGTGTGTGAGTGTGTGTGTGTGTGTGTGTGTGTGTGTGTTACCAGGGTTTGAACCAAGAGCCCTGCATGTACTAGACAAGTACTCTATCGCTGAGCTTGCTCCTCAGCCCAAGACCTGGTCTTTTTAGCTTTACATCTCCCCAGGGCCCAGCACAGAGCCTGTCTTAACAGAGGTTCTGCAATAAAGCAGGGTGACTAATGGATCTGTGCCTGCTGCATTTAAACTCACTTTTCCTGATTCTAAGCTAAATCATGCACCAGACAAAGAAACAGAACAGTCTTTCTCCTCAAAGAGTTCTAAATTTAATAAATTAGAGTGCAGCTTGGGCTGTGATAGAAATTTGAACAATTTTTCTCTGGGATCCCAGTGGAGATTTGGACATTTGGGGAGACATGGGAGGCTTCTCATAGGAGGTAACAACATCTCACATGAGTTATTTAGTTGTCGTTGTCATTCTTCAGGTGGGAAGTAGAAACCAAGGCCTTGCT
>NW_004524643.1:7360186-7362867 GCF_000260255.1 Octodon degus | reverse complement strand
CAAAGGCAGAGGAGTGGGCATTGGGAGATGGTGCTTCAGTGACAAGACATTCAGGCCAACAGAACAAGATTACATGTAATTTTAACACTAACGAGTACCACCAACTTTTCTTCTCCCTTTGGCTTCTTTGGCTCCTCTCTCTCTCTGTCTCTCTCTCTCTCTCTCTCTCTCTCTCTCTCTCTCTCTCTCTCTCTCTGCCTCACAAAACAATACAAATGTCAACCAGCTAAGAGCCAAGCTCTGAGCTCTGAAAGATTTGGCTCTGCCACTTACATCCATGTAACCACAGGGAAAAATCACTTACTTTTTACAGGTAAGGACAATGGCATTTGTCTTATAAGATTGTTGAACACAGCAGATGAAAGTATAGATATTAGGGGCCGGCGAGATAGCTCAGCGGACTGAAGCACCTGCTTAGGCAAACTTAGGCAAATGCAGGGACCGTGGTTCGATTCCCTGCACCACATGCCATGCCTGCCCTGCCCCCAGGGTGGGCTGTGCCTGCCAGGGTCTGGTCGGGTGTAGTGTCACATGCTTGTAATCCCAGCACTGAAGAGGATGAAAGCAGGAGGCTCACCATGAATCCAAGCTGCATAATGAGATCCTGCAACAATCAAATACATAAAAAAAGAAAGAAAAAAGAAGAAATTATAGATATTAAGAGTGCATCTACTACAAGGTCATTGTCAAGAAATGTTAGCTGCTATTATTTTTATTGGCAGAGTTCAGAACACTGAAGCACCAAAGAACAGAAAACCTAACTCAAGTCTCTGTGAACAGTAAGGAGCTTGTTGAAGGCATATAATGAGGGGTCTTGACACGAGCGGCTCCTGGTGCATAATAATTGCGGCTCTGACTCTATTTTTCTGCAGTTCTCCCCCCACTTCTTTGTATTGGCTCTGTCTGCAGGCTGACGCCCGTCATTGTCCAGGGAGTTCCGTGTCACCATGTCCTGGGCAAGTGTGACACGTGCTTCGTTGTTCAAATCCATCACTATGGAGAAAACAAAACCTCCTCACCAGACAGACATATAAATCTCCTCTTTCAATTGGTTTAGGCCAGCTTAGGTTACGGGGCTGCTCCTGGGCCAGTGACAGTGACTGGGGACTCCAGGTATCAATGGATTGAAGTCTGACTTCCTGGATCTCCCGCTGGTAAATGAGATAGGTTGCCATGATTGGCTTAGATAAATTGGGATCTAATTTGGAGCCACCTCTGGGGTTAGAGATGGGTCCTGCTTCCTCTTGATGTTGGGGCTGCCTCCTGGTCAGTGAGAAGGGGTTCTGATAAACAGAAGGAGGAAATAACTGAACGGTTGTCTGGACAATCAACAGCATCCCCTGTGATGACAAGGCTTCCAGACAGCCTCCTTCCAGAGGTGGCTTCCAGGTTCTTTCCCTCTCAAACAACAATTGAATGAGACAAAGAAACAAAGTGGCAAATTTTCACATTTATGTGAGGCAGGAAAAAGCTAAAGTGAAGAGTAAGAGAGAAACCAGCACTGCAGAGTAAACTTGGGCTGAACAGAAGAGGGAAAAATAAAAATAAAAACAAAGTACTCTCTAGAGGACACAGGGCCAGCTACCTTGAAGAGGCTCCATAGTGAGCTGTTACGGGCGTGTGTCCTTGATTTCTGCCTTTGCCATGTGGGAACCCGCAAGAACTTCCACATATGGGGTCTTGAGAAGTATTTGGCTTGTGTTTCCTGGGATGCTACAATTACAGGTCTCACTTATTCCCCCAGCCAGCTTTGCCACGCCCTACCTTCTTGTCTTAATAAACTTTTTTTTCCTTTTTTCAGAGACAGAGTCACTCTATTATCCAAGCTGACCTTAAACTTGGGATCCTCCTGCCTCATCCTCCTGAGTAGCTGGGATTGTAGGTGCATGCCTCCGTACCTGACTACCATTTCATTTTTTATATGCTCATTCACAGGGGTCTCTTAAGGCCTGGCTCCAGTGGCTCCTCTTCAAGGCCTTCCTTGTCCACACAAGACGTCACAGAAAATAACACCCATGCTCCCATTGTCGCCGCTGCCGTTTGCCTCTGTACCTCCTACCCCCCCTTGCTTGGCATTCATTTGATCTGAAGTCCTTACCACCACCTAGCACATCATCTATTTTTAGCTTTACTTGTTTATTGTATTTGCTTCCTGTAGAATACAAATATTGCAAGGGTAGAGGTTCTGGTATGTTTGATGCTGTTCTTCTAGTGCCCAGATAGCCTCACACATGGAGGCACGCAGCAGCCACACGCTGGGGTGTGATTTTAGCAGAGCCAGGCTGCAAGGTCTTGTCAGAGACTGCCACCCTGCTCCGGGCCAAGGAACCTCCCTGCCTTTGCAGCTCCTTCTCTTTCTCTCTCCCATTTCCCCTCTCCTTTCTCCCTTCTCCCTCTCTCCCTCCCCTTTCTCCCTTCTCTCTTCCCTGTCTCCTCTCCCTTCTCTCCTTTCTCCCTTCTCCCCTTTCCCCTCTCCCCTCTCTCTTCTCTCCTCTCTCCCCTCTCCTCTTTCCCCTATCCCTTTTCCCCTCTTTTCTTTCTCCCCTCTCCCCTCCTCCTTCTCCCCTCTCCCCTGTCTCTTCTCCCCTCTCCCCTCTCTCCCTTCTCCCTCTTCCCTTTTCCTCCTCTCTCTCTCCTCTCTTTGGGGCTCACTGACATGGAGATTGAGACTGGGCATGGTG
>NW_004524643.1:7359211-7360086 GCF_000260255.1 Octodon degus | reverse complement strand
AAAAGTGTCTTCTCTCCCAAATTATTCTACACATGTAATGCAATCCCAATCTGACTAGGTGTGCACCTGTGTGAAGACTTTCTAGCTGACCGTAAAATGTATTTGGAGGAGCAAAGAGGGCTGCGATTTCACGTTGGGTGCTTAGGAAGCTCCCTCAGTGGAATGACGTGTGACAAGTGCGACGTCCCAGCACACTGAGCCAGGGAGCTGAGGCTGCAGCTTTCTGAGCTGTTCCAAGAATATGAAGGCTTCAGTGTGCCTGGAGCAGACTGAATGGCCAGCAGAAATGAGGTCAGAGAAGGAGCCAGCGGCCTGATTGCTGCAGCATTTGCAGGCCGTGTGGTAAGAGCCTTGCTATGCACTGGGTGCTGAGAGTCGCTGAACAAGGAGCGACTCGACTGCTCCAAACGTTTAAAGACTTTGAAAGAGTTGAAGATGTCACAGCAGTGTATTTGCTAGTGGTTTAGAGATGCAGTAAAAGGAGGCTCTCAAAAGACTGGGATTTTGGGAATTCTTTATTAAGTGATTCCTTGGGTGGACTGATTTGGTCTTTTTAATCCAGCACGGCCCAAATAAAATGGGAAAGGAATCTCAGTTCTTGGAGCCAAAGAGGACAAGCTTATAGATGCACAGGCCGGGCCTGAGTCTCCTTCCTGCTGCTACGGCTTGTGGCTGACAACCCAGGACACTCTCCCATGCCTGGGCCTCCAATTTTGGTCTCCCCAAGAACCAGTCCTAGAAGCAGCCACTCTGAGAAGCTCCTGAAAAACATCACTAACCACAAATCTAGCGAAGTTTAAAGAAAGCCCAAGGGGGCCTGCCCCTTAGCTCAGTTCTTTAAGTGGCTGCTTCAACAAAGCAGTCAGGCTCAGGTT
>NW_004524643.1:7355188-7359111 GCF_000260255.1 Octodon degus | reverse complement strand
TTCCTACATAGTGTTGATTACAAATCTTTTTCTTCTCCTTATTTGTGCTGATTACCACTCATTTTCTACATAGAAAATAGGAAATACTTTGAAGTCAGATTATATTAGAAGGGCTGGTCAAATAGCTCAGCAGACTAAAGCGCCTGCTTAGGCAGACACAGGGGCTGGGGTTTGGATCCCCAGCCTGCTATGCCGCCCCCGCCCCCAGGGGTGCTGAGACAGTGATTGAGACTGGGTGTGCTGGTACGCCTGCAATCGCAGAGCTTACAGGAGAATCACTACAAGTCTATTTGTGTGGTGAGATGACATTAGAAAACCCAAGTACCCTCTATAGCCTGCGGAGAGGTATGACACACCCTCTCATATCTGAGAACCACAGTGACGCTTTGCCTGGGTGTCCAGGAACGCATGTGGAGGGCTGTAGCACGCGTGCTTCTGAGCTGCCAGTGCATGGCATCCTGACTTGGTATCCTCTTGGAAGTCTTCTTGGTGATGAATAGGTTTTTTAAATTTTAAGGGCAAAATCTTCCTCTTAAAGCTCCCCCACCCTACAATCTCTCCACCTTTCATAAAGAGATGTAGCATTCTTTTCCGGGGTGATGTTTTCTGATCTTAAGGGGATTTGGGGATGGGAGGCGGTGGTGGGAAAGCAGGACGTGGAGGGAGAAATAAAAATGATGAAGATGCAGTGTGTACACACAGCACTTCCCCAGATCACTGTGATTATTGTGTATCACAAAACATAATTTAAAAGGGGGGAAGGGAACGGATAGAAGAACAATGACAAGGGACTGGGAACGTGGCTCAGCGGTGGAGCACGTGTTCAGCAGGCTCCAAGCCCACTTCCAGACAGATAGAAACGGCAGCTTATCGTGGGCATTTGCCCGGCTCTGCACAAAGACCCAGGCTCATTTTTTTTTAAATTTTATTTATTTATTTATTTATGTATGTGTGTGTGTGTGTGTGTGTGTGTGTGTGGCCAGCTCAGCCCACCAGGGGGCGGGGCTGGCTGGCATGTGGTGCTGGGGGATTGAACCGCGGTCCCTGTGCTCTGCTAAGCTTGTTCTAAGTAGGTGCTTTAGACCACTGAGCCATCTCACCAGCCTGACCCAGGCTCATTGTTCCTTTCTCAGTTCTCAAATGGAGGATTTAGGCTTCCACGGTGTTACTTGCCGTAATTAAAAGGGACAGCCTCTTTGTCTTCTCCGCTCTGCTTCGTGGATGTAACCTCCATCAGTGGATTCACGCGTGTGCTCGAGATGTTTTCGCTGCATGTGCGGCATGGCCATCAGAGTGTCATCCTTCCAGAGGTGCAAATCATTAAAGGAAGCAGCGAGTGGGGCAGGGTTCCCATTGCTAGCGTCCGTGCATCCAGGTGTGGTCATGGGTATAGCTTCTGTTGGTGGAATGTGAGCATTTCTTTTTTTCTTTATCTTTTATTTATTTGTTTAAGGGTCTCACTCTGCAGCTTGGACTCATAGTGATCCTCCTGTCTCAGCCTCCCTAGCATGGGACTACAGCTGTGTTCCACCACGCCTGGCTTCAGTGGCCTGCATGGCAAGCTTGGGGTTCCAGGGCCAGCACAGCATGCCGTTCTGGGGATTGAACCCAGGTCCTAGTGCTTACCAGGCAGGCACTTAGGCTGCTAAGCTATCTCCCCAGCCCTGGGATGTGAGCATTTCTGAGCCAAAACTTTCAGGAAGTGATTTCTCCACTCACTCTCTCTCCCTCTGCCTGCTAAAGTCCTAGGGGCTGGCGGAACCGTGGGCTGAAAGGACCCTGCGTCTTTGACTCACTGAGAGAGAAAATGCCATGTGCTGAACAACCCAGTGTACAATGTACAATGTAAATGAGAAGAACTTCAATTATGTTTGAACTTTCGCGTATTTTGAGATTTACTTGTTACAACAGCTAGTAGTACAATAACTAGTGGAACATATACAAACTGCTCTTCTATATTATATTCAAGCACACAAATTAAAAGAGAAGAAAGCCAGGTGCAGTGGTACACCCGTGTGATCCCAGAACTCTGGGAGGCTGAGGCAAGAGGATCATAAGGTCAAGCCCAGCTTGGTCAACTTTGTGACTTAGTGGGACCCTGCCTCAAAACAAAAGATATAAAAAGATCTAGGGTTGTAGCTCAGTGTAAAAGGCCCTGCACTCAGTCCTAGTAAGAGAAAGAATGAGAGACAGACAGACAAAGAGACAAAGAAACAGAGAGAGAGAGAAAGGGAGAGAGAGAGACAGAGACAGAGACAGAGACAGAGAGACAGAGAGACAGAGAGACAGAGACAGAGAAAAGATCACATAGCACTGTGGTGTTACTTGGCTTTCACAGGCTGAGGGAAGTTATCTCAGAAATATGGGCAAGGGTTGAAAACGACAAAGTAGAGGCTGGGCCCTCAGCTCCAAGGCCCCTGCTCTTTCCAGTCCCCTCATGCAGGGTATTCGGCTGGTCTTCTTCCTTCTTGGAGGTACAAGTGCAAGAAGGTGTCATTCGTTAGCAGGCTGATGTGTCAAAGCCACTGCATTCTCCTCCAAGATGGGCTAAGCAGGTAGGCTCTGCCCACCAGTAGTCTGTGGCTTCCTGTCTTCTTTAGTTCAAGGGTTTCTCAGATAAAAAGGAGCTTGAAAAATGTTTGTGTTTCCCAGAAGACAGTTTGATTTGACAAGCGGCTACACAGGCCGCCTGAGGGCAGGAGCCCTGGTCCTGGTAAACAGCAGCGCAGTCCGAAAGAGCTCAGGGATTAAAGGCTGCCCTGAGCCCAGAAGCACTTCTTAATAGAGCCTCAGAGCTTGCAACTAGTGAAGCTGAGTCCCCAGAGCAGACTCCTTCCTCAGGGTCCCTAAAGCCAGCAGAGAACGAGCCACAGAAAGCCAGATGGTCTTAGCTCTCGCGGGCTTCCAGGAAACCTCGACAGTTCTCAGAAGCCCCATTTCCTGCTTCACCCCCACAGCCTGGGTCCTGGTGGGGACAGGCAGGGAAGCCTTCACTTTCTATGTCCTCTGTGTCCAGAGGACCCCACTGGATACAGCTGCTTAGAAAAACCACCTGGGGAAGCCAAAGGGCCCGCAGGGAGCCAGACCCAGGATCCTGCACCTCTCTGGGTGTCTTAGTCATTTTCCTGCTCACTGAGGCAAAAAGCCCAACACTCACAACTTAAAGGAGATGGTTTGGGGCTCATGGTTACAGGCTGTGGTCAGCTGGATCCAAGCCAGGATGGCCTGATGGAGAAAAAGGCAGAGGAAGGGCTGCTCCTGTCATGGCAGCTGTGAAGCGGAGAGAAGGAGGAGTCATGGAGATGCCCTTTCCCTGTCAGACCCTCAGGGACAGGTCTGTTCTGCCAGGCCCAGCCTCCTCACAGCACTCCAGCTATGGGCCCCATCTCCAGTCACTTCCCAACCACACAAGGCTTTAGGGGCCATTTTAGATCTCCTTACACTGGGCTTCCCTCTACCCTCATTTCTTCAAACTGAGGGTCCTTCTGTCACGTTCTGAGCCAACAACAGGTCCAGGGCTGGGTGAAGGCCGTGGATAGCCCAAAGGACATTTCATTGGTGAAATCTGGTAAGTCTGCGTTTCCCATTGTGCATGTCACATAACGGGTTGGGACATAAAATGATTTAAAATTTCAACACAGACACCAATGGTAAATGATATTTAATTACTCCACCTTTCATCTCTCTTCAATACTTTTTGGATTACATGACAAAAAAAATCATTATCTCCACTTAGCCCTAGATGGTCTTCAGTACTACTTTATCCTTTTCTTTCTTCTTTTTTTTAATGTATTTGGCTGTTGCAGGGTCTCACTACACAGCTCAGACCTTCAGCTTTCAGGCTCCCCAGCACTGGGATTACAGGCATACATCACTACTGGACTGTGGCTGGCTGAGCCCACCCTGGGGGCTGGGCTGGCATA
>NW_004524643.1:7328477-7352253 GCF_000260255.1 Octodon degus | reverse complement strand
AAAGCCCAAGGGGGCCTGCCCCTTAGCTCAGTTCTTTAAGTGGCTGCTTCAACAAAGCAGTCAGGCTCAGGTTGCTGTGGTTCGATCCCCACAACTCAAGCCAGCCAAACCTGCCCTGAAGGCATTCAGCAAAAAAAAAAAAAATCCTTCTGCCTAAAGAAAGCCCAGAAGGGCCGGGGAGATAGCTCAGTAGAGTAAGTATTTGCCTGACAAGCGCAGGGTCCTGAGTTCAATCCCCAGAACCATGAAAATAAATAAATAAATAAATACATACATACATACATACATACATACATACATACATAAAGGTCAGGGAGATGGCTCAGTAGAATAAGTGCTTCCCTGGCAAGCACAAGGGTCGGAGGGCACAGTGGCATATGTCTATAGTCTTAGCAATCAGGAGGATCATCAAATTGAGGCCAGCCTGAGACACACATTGGGAGTTCAAGGCCAGCCTGACCTACATTGTCCCTCAATCAATCAAGCAATCAGTGAAATAAAGAAGGCCAGAGCTTGAAGGGCCTCCATAGCAAGTAATAAAATTAATGATAATGTCCTGAAAGGAAGTCATTATTTTCCCTCAAAAATGTTTCCTAGTCCAATAGATGACAATGACATTATTTATTTATTTAGTCAGTCAACGAATACGCATCACGTATTGGGTTCACTGTGATGAGCAAAATCAATGGAGGCTCTGTCCTTATAGCGTGTATAGTCTAATGAGAGGGAAATTTAAGAAGCCATAAAAGCACTATTACAAAGTGCTCGCTGTGTTCAGAAAATTAAATAGGGCTCCGTGTTAGCGCAAGGGTCAGCAGGTTTTAGCTAGCTGGCAGATCAGAACTGCCCCATTACCTTTTTTTTTTTAATATTAAAGTTTCACTGGAGCACGGCCCGGCTCACTTGCTTATGAGTTGCCTATCTTGTTTTCATGCTACAGCCGCAGGCAGGAGACTTGTGGACTCTAAAGCCTAAAATATTTACTATTTGGCCAATTACAGGGTAAGTTTGCCTGCGACTGTTACACTGGAAAATCAGGAAGCTCTCTCCACAATGCCCAGTAGAACTGAAGTGGTGGTTATGTCCCGTATGCTGTCTGTCAAGGTGGCCACTGACTATGGAATATGGTTAGGAACAGAGGAACTAAAATCTTATCTTATTTAATTTTATTTATTTTAAATGTAAGTTGAATCAAGGTGGTAGTGACTGTATTAAACTATCATTCAGGACAGAAATGTAAAGGTTTTCCTGGATTCTTTCTTTCTCTTTCTCCTAAGAATCTCTTGAAGTCCCAAAGAAAAAACAAAACCCAAATTAAGATATACGCTAATGGCGGGCTGGAGAGATGGCTCAGTGGTCTAAAGCACCTACTTAGAACAAGCTTAGCAAAGCATCAGGGTCCGCGGTTCAATCCCCCAGCACCACATGCCAGCCAGCCCCGCCCCCCTGGTGGGCTGAGCTGGCCACACACACACACCACTCTCTCTCTCTCTCTCTCTCTCTCTCTCTCTCTCTCTCAAATAAAAAAAAAAAATAAGATATACGCTAATGGCAATTGAGCAAAAATATGTCCAAGGACATTCAGAAAGAAGTGTGTATCCCTCGGTACCATGGACCACCAGGCCCAGAACCCCCAACAGATGCCAAATCTGGGGATGTTCAAGTCTCTTATGCAAAATGGCACAGAATTTACATAAAACCTATACATGTCCTTCCATATACTTTAAATCATCTCTAGATACAATACCTAGTGGAATGTAAGTGTGGTACAAATGGTTATTATATTGTTTAGGGAATAATGACAAGAAAAAAAATCATGTTCAGCACTGATGCAATTTTTAGAATCTATAACCAATGGATGGAGAGGGACGATTGGTGTGTGAAAGCTGTAATTATTATAATTTTACTGAATGAGGAATCATGGTGGGCAACTTTATTTTCTTCTTCCAACACTGTCATTACTATTTAATCGTATTTATTTTAAAAATCTGAGATAAGGCTGTGTTTGATTTTTTTTGGTTGTTGGGAAGAGAAAAATCATTCCATTTATCTCAAGTAATGTGTGGGGCGAGATTGAGAAGGAGAGAAATTTCTCCTTGGATGTAAGGAGAGGGCACTTCCTGCATGGCTGGGCTAGGGGATTGGGAAGACTGTGTTGGATCTAAAGAGGCCCAGAGGCTGGGGAGATGGCTCCGTAGAATAAGCACTTGCCTGGCAATCTCAAGGGTCTGAGTTCAATTCCTGGTTCTGCCAAAAAATAAATAAATAAAGAGGTCTGGAGGACCTCAGAATAGGGCTTCTGTGGCCCTTCACCGTGCTGGGTGATCCATGTGACTCAGTTGCTTTCTCTGGGGTCTGGGGATAATGCTCAGTGGCACAAGCGCCTGCCTGGCAAGTGCAAGGTCCTGAGTTCAATTCCAAGTGCTAAAAAACCCCAGAAATCAGCAGCATACTCTGGACATCCACATGTCTTCTCTGTATCCGCGTAATTTGTTTCCAGGTAACTTGTTTGTCCGTAGTGCACCAGTGGCCTCACTTGCCTCTGCCATGATCCCCGGATGCCTGCTGCTGCGCCTCAGTGCTTCAAGCACTCCATATCCTTCTCCTTGTGTTCTCAAGTCCACTCTGTACAGTTCCCCAAGCTCCTCTTCTGTGACATTTCACCCTGTGGGCCACAGCCCCATTCCACTTGGGCTTAGCTTCCCACTTCCACCTATCCTGCCAGTTGTGGCCCGAAGGAGAGTGTCACAGAGTGAAAACAGGGCTACCCCTTGGCTGCCTCAAACAGGGACGATGACCAGAGCATTTTCACTGAGGAGGCCCTGTGGGTACCACTGCTGAGTTAACTTACACTTTTTAAAAAAATAATTTTCTTTTATTTTGAAGAGTAAAAACAAGAGCAAGAAAAACAAAAGACAGAAACAGAGTAACGTGTAACAATACATACGTTACAGATTTTCAAAACAAGAATATCTGATTAACAGGGATTGATATATTATCTCTTTTTATCATCAAATCTGTTGCTCAGATTAACAGATATAGTTACGCAATATGGGACGTATGATTGAATATTTCCACATGCTTTCAAGAAATCTTCAATTTTTGTTCTTGTCTAAGCAACTACATTGAGGACAGTGTGCTTGAAATACCTGTCATCTTGGTCTTCTAAATATGTACTGTTTCTAATGTCATATCAATTATTATTATGCTCTCTTTAAAGTAAACTTTAAAAAAAAAAGATAATAAAAGAAAATGAAAGACAATACTGACATTTTTGAACACCAACTTGTAAGGTCCGCAGGGCTGGGATCATCTGTAACTGTCTAATCTGTCAAATCTCTGATGGTCTCTGTCATGCTATCAGCCCACAGGGCGTTGGCCCTGGGGCACCTGGGTCTGTCACTCTAAACTGACTCTATAGCCGGAAGTTCTTTCTTTTTTTCTTTCTTTTTTTTTTGCTGAACTAGGGATTGAACTCAGGCCCTTGCGCTTGCCAGGGAAGCACTTATTCCACTGAGCCATTTCCCCGGCCCCCTGGAAGTTCTTAAATGGGTAGCTTGCTGAGTTGGGACAAACCCAATATTCCCCCTCTAGCCCCATCAGACTCCACCACACCCCTAATTTAGAGAGGGAGGGCCAACATGTGGGTCTCAGAGACACAGAAACAGCGCAGTCCTTTGAGTGGAAGGCTGCTGTCATGGCTGCTGGAGAACGTAAAGTCTTTGGCTTCAGGCCTCAGTATTTCAGAGATGATACAGCCAGAGGCTGAGAGATGCTTTTGTACTAACAGCCCTGAGAGCACTGGCTTGGGCTCTGGCGCTTGGGCCACTTCTGACTCAGAGCTGAGCTAAAGAATTAAATCTGCTGCCTCCCAAATTTGGCAGGGATGGAGATGGGTGTTGGCTGCACGGGCCCGGGGAACCTCCAGGGCAAGGAGAGTGGTCTTCATGCAGTCATGGAGACGGGAGGGAAACTTGGAAATTTTCCACTCCCAACACACTTTCACGAGCTGCACATGCACCTAAAATAAACCCCAGCTCCTTCCCTTACCTGGAAGCTTTGGTCTCAATTAAAATGCAGCTCCCTAGACTGCCTAAGTCTGTCTGCAAAGGTGGCATCAGCTCTAGAGGATTTGTAGAAGATGAAATTTACTTCCTTTCTTTCTTTGGGGTGTGGAGAGAGAGAAAGATAGCTGGAAGAAGTGGATCTCAATGGCATGCGTGCTTGTGTATGTGTATGCACGCTCATGTGTGTGTGCATATGTGTGAGTGTGTGTTGAAGGTAGAGGTGGGAGGTAGAATTGAAACATGCTCAGAATTGGGGCTGGGACACCACAGCACACAGAACTGGACTTCTTATAAAGGCCTGAGTCCTCACCTGGCAATGTTGAACAAGTTACCTACTTTCTCTGGGTCTCAGTGTCCTCATTTGTAAAGAAGTGATTAGGTGAGAGAGTCTCAGGGCCTTTCCTGCTCTGCATTGTGGGACCCGAAACAAATTTGTCCCAAAGGAGAACCAGAAAGAGGAGGAAGCTTCCTTGGAATCTCCCCCTCTGGCTTTCAGTCTGAGAAGCAGCATTCACTCATGCCTGGGAGGCGCAGCTAAGTTCTCACTACTCCAGCTACCAGGCCCAAATTCTAGCCCTCTTCCCTTCTTTGAATACAAGATCTCACTAGGTTTCCTAGCTGACTTAAACTCTCAGGTCGCCTGCCTCAGTCTCCCAAGTGCTAGAATTGTAGGTGTGCAACCACACCTGGCCTAGGTCCCTTCTCCAAGACCTTACAGCTGTCTGCCAGCAAGTCCTCTTAAAACCACAAACACAACATTGGCAACGTCAAGGGTGCTCAGGAGGTGTGCGGCATAGTCAGCATAGCCTTCGGCAGCTGTCAGCCAGGTCACTGCATGCTCTGCGCAGGGCGTGGGCTCAGGGGGTACTGGCTACCATGAAGACCAAGCTACAGGGCAATGGGTTGCACACTAAGAGGTCTACTGAAGCCTGCGTGACTCAGCAGGTCTGGGGTGAGCCCTAAAGATACGCATTTCTAGCCAGGCATGGTGGTGCCAGCACTTGGGAGGCTGAGACAGGAGAATTACAAGTTGGAGTTCTACCTCCACAATTTAGTGAGCCTGTCTTGGAGAAGAAAAATAAAAGATATATAGTTGTCACAAGTTCCCAGGTGAAGCTAATACTGCTTAACTGGGGACCACAAGCTGCGAGCCACATGACTGGGGGAGGAAGAAGAGGTCACACAGGCCAACTCCTTCCCTCTACCCTGAAGCCTTTCTTACCGATCAGGAACCTGAGGGAAGGGGAATTGTCACTACCACAGCATAGTGATAAGACTTCTTATCCAATCCACCATTCCCCAGGTGACCCTAGAGGTAGACAGCCCAGTATCCTCCCAGCCTCTGGAGGTCTTTGAGAAGAGGCATGGCTGAGTCGAGCTCCCTGGTGGCCTCAGCAGAACCTACAGGCCTCTAACAGACTGAGACTGGGTGGGGGGAGTGGGGGAGCCTGGACCACTAAGGGACGGGGTGGCCCAGGCACCAGCAGCTTGCTCCTCAGCCAGGAGACAGGAGCTTGTGTTCTGCACGTGAATGCCTTGCATTCTCTCCTCTCTCCCTCTCTCTTCCCTCTCTCTCTCCCTTCCTCTCTCCCTCCCTCCCTCCCTCGCTCCCCCTTTCTCCCTCTCTCTGTCTCTCTCTCTCTATCTCCTCTCCCTCTTTCTCTCCCTCTCTCCTTCCCTCTCCCTCTCTCTTCCTCTCCCCTTTCCTCTCTCCCTGGCTCCCTCCCTTGCTCCCTTTCTCCCTTTCTCTCTCTCTCTCTCTCTCTCTCTCTCTCTCTCTCTCTCTCTCTCTCTGGAAACTGAACTCAGGGCCTTATACAACCTGTGGTCAAAATGTACAATAAATATTTGAAATTTTTAGAACTTATTGCAGGAGTAGACAGACACACTTTCATCAATCCCTCCTTTCATAACCCTCCCCTTCACTTCAAATACACTTATCCTATTGTCCCCACCACTTACTTTCTGAAGCCGTTCTAGAGCCCTCCTCTGTGACTGTCTTTATGAGGTGTGATCAAAAATACAAGGAACACTACCTGCTATTTGGTGGGAAGACAAGCTGGTAAAAACATTACAGGGTGGCCTCAGCCACCTTCTTGACTAGACGTGGCAGTGTGACTTCTGGCTCTATCACAAACTCAAGATGACCATGGAAGGGAAACATTCTGAACTGCTTGGGGACAGCAAGGCAGCAGCAATAATGCGACTCAAGGCGCTCAACAGAAGGAGACCCCCAGAACTGCTTCGGAAGGCGGCCTGCGAGACAACTGGAGGAGGGAATTATGTGGAGGCGGTGACTGATGGTAGTGTGTGTTTCACTGTAATGAAATTTAAAAATTTCAATATTGACCGTACTTTTCTGATCCTATCTTTTGCATGCTGGCTGAGGACGCGCCCACAGAGCTACACCCCAATCCTCCTTCCCTGAGGCCCTGATTCACCCCAATTCTGCCTGACACCTGCAGTAAGCAGACGCCTACACCTTTCCAGGAGTCACGATTCATTTTGCTCGCCGACTTGGTTGTCTCAAGGAACAGCTAGGAAATTAGTAAAGCACGCGGCCAGGTTCTGTGAGGGTGCTTGCAGACTTGCCCTGAAGGGAGGCGACGCACTGGCCAAGAGGGTGGGACAAACGCAGAGAGAGGAAGAAGCCCACAGCACAGGCTCCCGGGCTCTTCTCCCTGCGCTGTGCCTCCCAGCCGCCAAGCCCTTGTGCCATGTTGTCCCGCTGGCTAAAGGCCCAGAAACGAGGGGCCCCGCCAGCCAGCCATGGGCCCAGAGCTCTGAAAGGGTGAGCCAAAAGAAACTCCACCTCCTTTGTTCTTGCTCAGATATTTTCTCACAGCCACAGAAAGCTAACGCACCTGATGTCATCCTAACGTCAGCTACCTACTCAGTCTTGGAGGATTTTTCCCTTCCAAGGAACATTTCCATTGATATGTAAGTCTTCCCTAAAGCCCAAGCCCCTCGTCTTTCTAAGACCAGAGAGCTCTCTTATGCTTCTCAGACAAATAGGTAGCCAATAAGTATTTGTTCAGAGTGAAATGGATGCAGTGAGGTGGACAGAGTCACCTTGAATGGGGCTGGCTGGCAGGCCTCTACTTCCACAGCAGCGTATTCAGCCTCAACATGACTCGTGGACCTCTGTGCCTTGACCTCGGCTTGCCTCCCTCATCTTCTCTGACACTACCCTTCCCTTCCCTTTCCCTCCTTTCTCTCCTTTCCCTTCCCCTGCCCTTCATGTCTTCCCTCCTTCTCCCCTGCCTTCCCCTCCCTTCCCTTTTCTCTCTCTCTCCTTTCTTCCCCTTCTCTCTCCCTCCCTTCCCCCTCCATTTCATTCCCCTCCCTCCCTCTGTACCCTTCCCTTCCCTTCCCTCCCCCCCCATCGGTTCTGGGGACTGAACCTAAGGCCTCTCACATACTAGGCAAGCTGTCCACCACCAACTCTAGCTTTTTTTTTTTTTTTACTTTGCCTCAGGGGCTCACAAACTTGCCCACACTGGTCTTAAACTTGTGATCCTTCTGCCACAGTCTCTCCTGTAGCTGGGATTGTATTTATGCATCACTGTGCCCAGCTCTCGCAGTCATGAGAATACCAAACTTCCTCCATTTTATTGTTGCACCAGCCCCAGAGCATCATCTTCGCCTGCGTGGCTGAGGACGTGCCTCAGACCCACACATTTTTCACACAAATTCAGCAAAGCTGCACGCTGCACATCTGTGATAAATTAGTCACAAGGCCACATCTAGTGGCAGACTGGCCAGCAGGTGGGTGGCCATTGGACTGTTCTCCATTGCTGGACTCCTATCATGAGGGGTCTTACAATAGAACATGAGCATTACTCGGGGGACAGAGGCTTACCCTGGATTAACAAGCCCACACACCAACTTCTACGGATTAATTACCAGAAAGACACGTTCTTCAGAGTTTTTTTAGAGAATGTTTCAGATTGCCATTCTACACCTGTTCAAAAATTAAACATAGCTGATAGCAAACCAAGAAAACAACTACATGGAAATGGGAAGGGGGTCTGGGGATGGTGAAAAATGAGGGGGGAAGGGAGAGGAAAAGGGGCAAAGATGCAATATGTGCAGGTACCCGTTCCCCCAGTGAAGGTATTTATTATGGATGACAATCTTGTACTAATAAAAAGGGGTGACTAGGTCTCTCTTCAAGATAGCAATATGTGTCAAAATTACAAATGCTCATACCCTCTGACCCAGCCTCACCACTCTTCTCTTGTCACTGTCCCTGCTGCAGTGACCCCTGAAGTTGCTGCCCTGCAGCCTAGGTGTCCTCTGTTGGTGACCCTTAGGGCCTCACAAGGGGAACAGGAACACTTCCATTTAGTTCCCCTACCTCAGGAGAAACCAGCCCTTGTGTACAGAGACGTGCCAGATGACCCAAGAATAAAGAAAGAGAAGGCTAACAACAGTCAGTGACACTCAGTGACGTGCACCCTGAGATACCCTCTGGGACTCCACACCCGTGCGTCATCCTGCTGTGCTCCAGGCGTAGCCACCATCACCAGAGCTCTCCAGGAACATTCTCATGTTAGAGTCCCAGCCAAGCAGGCCACAGGCCCTGCAGAGGGAGGAGGGAGTTTTCCTCTATTCCAGGCTTGGGGCGGATCCCCAGGCCAGAGGGCTGAGATCTTTACAGCATGACTAATGTGGAATACTTATTCCCTTCGAGAAGTGTTCCCTACACAGATACAGGAGTACAGTTTGGGCTTAGGTCTTAAGATAATGTGACATAAATTACTCTTTCTTTCTTTCTTTCTTTCTTTCTTTCTTTCTTTCTTTCTTCTTTCTTTCTTTCTTTTTTCTTTTGTATTTGGCACAAGGTCTCTCTATGCAGCTCGGACTTGTAGTGATCCTTCTGTTTTCAGCCTCCCTAGCTCAGGGATTATAGGTGTGTGCCACCACACCCAGTCTCAGTGGTCAGCTCAGCATGGCATGTGGTGCTGGGGATCTGTGACATAAATTTCTAATGTCTGATCAATCGAGATGTAGGTAAGAAAGCCAAATGATTGGGGCTATAAATTGGTGACCTAGGGTAACATAGAAAACTAAGTTCCTTCCTCCTTCTTTCCTTCCTTCCTTCCTTCCTTCCTTCCTTCCTTCCTTCCTTCCTTCCTTCCTTCCTTCCTTCCTGTTGTTCTGGGGACTGAGCTATATCCATTCCTCTTTATTTTTGAGGCAGGGTTTCACTAAGTCACTAAGTTGACCAAGCTAGGCTTAAACTTGTGATCCTCCTGCCTCAGCCTCCCAGGGTGCTGGGATTACTGGGTATGCACACTACTGTATCATGGTTTTGGCTACTTATTCATCAAGGTTTCTTTCTGTCTTTCTTTTTCTTTCTTTTTTTTTTTTTTTTTAGTTTTTCATCAAAATTTCAAACATCCTAGAACACTTCTTTCCCAGCATCAACTTATTTTCACACACACACACACACAAAAAAAAAAAAACCAAAAACCCAGAAACAGATACTAAACTTTTAGAGAAAAGAGAGACACAGTGGTACCAAGAACATTAGATGAGATCATCGTGGCTATTAAAGGCTGTGTATAGACTTGGATTCATGACCAAGAAAGAATGATTATGGATTGTGCAATTGTCCTCGCTTGCTGAGAGGATATTTGTCCATAGATATAAACTTGTAATTCAAGAAGAAATTCATCATAGATTCTTATATGGGGGGTAGGGAACAAGAAGACAGTGTCTTCAAGGCTGATAGATCGAAGAACTCAGAGGAAGACACAGCCATGCCTGAGGGGCGGTAATTCCCGAACTCCACAGGGAGGTGAGGAAGAAGAGGAGACTCCATGCTCATTGGAAAAAAAAGATGGCGGCATTAGAAAAGAGGGAAGTGAGGCTACCTCAGTGTCTCTGACAGAGATGGTTGGCTGTCCTGGGCCCAAGGATTGGGAGAGTAGTGTGCTAGGAGGCAAATAGTGCATGAGTCACACTCGACAGTCAGTGTTGCCTCCAGCATCTGTTTTCCACAGAATTGTGATGTGTTTGGCTTTTCATTTTCCCTCACACAGCCATGAGCACCGGGGAGACCACACTTTCTTGTTCCCACCAGGAGGGACATTCTGTGTTCTTCCTCTGGATTTGGGGTGACAACTTAAACACTTCCACCTATCTTGCAGCTTAAGGATGCTGTCCACATGGAAGATAGCACCAAGAGACCGGAAGAAAGCAGGATTCTTGATGACGTTTTTGAGTTGCTGAGTCAGCCAACCTATGCACTTACCTTACTTCTAAACTTCCTCTGACCTACAGTTACATGTTTTCTTTTATGGCAAATTTAACTTGGGGATTTGGTCACTTGCAACTCAAAGCATATACTGTATAAGCATCTCTTCAAACTTGAGGGCTGAGGGAGTCAAGTGGTTTTAAATAACACATCTTTATTCCCATGGTTCTTATCTCATTTACAGTGCAGAAGCACTGGCCATTAAACAACTGATTTCCCTATTAATTATTTAATCATAATAGTCTAAAGTGCTACGAAGGAGAAACTGCGAGAGAGGATGCGATCTTGTCTGAATCGGATATTCCTTTCTCAGCCTCTCTGGATTGAGCTGTTGAATTTCGACTGTGCTTCTTGTTGGAAGTAGTTTGCCTAGGATGAGCAAATCCCCCCGTGGCAGTACCAAAGAAATCCTGGGAAATGAGATGGCTGGAAGGGCTTGGGACAGAGTGGGGGGATTGTCCACCGCCATGCAATCAAATAGCAAGCACATTACATGTCCGGGTTATGTCCGTCACCCATCAGTGGACTTTTGATGGTATAAAAGCAAAATGAAGTCCTTTTCCTCCCCTTCTCCACTCAAAATCAGACCATACAAGCAAACACACTGATTTTTTTTAAAAAGCACAAACTCCATCTTTGATGCCATGGAGAGAAACCAGAACTGAAGACTGAAGACTCTCTCCTTGGAGGAATATAAAGAGGTCGCAGCAGGCATGCCTGGCCTTCCAGGTCTCCTCAGACTCCCTCCCTTTTCTGGAAGGACGCAAATTAATGCCACCGGGGACTGTCCTGAACCAAAGGGGATCGCAGAAAGCGTGTACAGTGCTTCAGGAAAATGTTTGTGTGCATTGCTGGGCATCGAACCCAGGGCCTCGTGCATGCTAAGCACATGCTACCTCCTTGGCCTCTTTTCTCTGCCTTATGCTTACGTTTGTTTGAGACAGATTCTCTGTTTCCCAAGCTGAGCTCAAGTGGTCCTCCTGCCTCGGCCTCCTGAATTGTGGGATTACAGGAGTGTGACATCATGTTCATCTTGAGAAGACAGTTCTGAAGTACATTATGTACTCTCCAGCACCCTGCCACAGCCACAGCCTTCAGAATACACCCTTACATTTCCTGTTCCTTCTTCTCTTCATTTGCTTTTCTCTATTTCTTCATTCCTGCCTTCTGAGATCACCATTCCCAAATCTCCTGTCTCCAGGTTTGTGTCTCAGACTTTTCACAGGAAATCACACTGGAGCAGGAGGTGTGGAGGAGGGAGACAACAGGAAAAAACAGACCCTGTCTCCTGGTTGTGCCCTGGAGCCTTAGGCACTGGATGCAGTAGACTCCGCATGGGGCCAGACTATGTTCTCATTACACCCCGTTAGGCGGCCCATGGTTTCGTCTGCCCACTGTTGATTATGTTCACTCAGATCATGTGAGTAAGATGGTATCTGCCAGGTTTCTACCTTGAAAAGCTATTTGCTTTCCCTTTGTAATTAATAAGTATGTTGTAACAGGTGTTTTGAGCTCATGCTACACCACATCAAACTTCCAGCTAGTTATTTACTCACTTACGTCAGTATGTGCTTAGATAAATAGGTGAACGATTCATTACACACAATGTGTTCACATAGTTATGCAGGCTGGGAAACAACTGGAAGACTGAAGGCCCAGCAGAGCTGAAGGTACAAGTTCTAGTCCAAGTTCGGGTTCAAAAGCAGAAATAGACTCATCTTCCAACCCAAAGACAGGCAGACAGAGATAGTGAATTCTTCCTGAGGCTTTTGTTCTGGCTGGGCTTCCACAGCTGGGATGAACGCTGCCTCTGCCCCATGCTGGAGAAAGCTGCACTGAGTTTAGTTTGACCAATACAGTGGTCAATCTCTGCCCGAAACACCCTCCCAGACATATGGAGAACAATGTGGATAATGGGCGCTCTGTATCTCAGCCAAGGTGACATGTAAAATTAGTTCGCTGTCACAAGTGGATCATGATCCGTTATTATCACTCTATTTTCAGGTGAGAATTGGTCTACGTTTGGGCAAAGGAGGTACCCAGAAGCTGACAGTTCCCCTTCACATTTGGGGTTCTTTTCACTTTCTGGAACATAAAAAAAAGTTATTTCAGGTCCCTCTTGCTTCTTCCCTGAGTGAGCCCTGGAATCCACCATTTCTCCAAAGAGCTTGGGCTCTTTTAAGTATAGAATGACTTTTAGGAACCAGGTCCTAGAGCTCAGGACTCATTGTGTGTGGGATGTCACTGTTTCCAGGACCTAATGGGCAGAGCTAGGAAATAAATTCACTTATATCCCAACACCAAAACAAAAAGCAACAAAGCAAAACAGCACATACACACGAATATGCATAACAACACTAATCATAGCTAAAAGACAGAAATGTCCAAATATCTATTAGCTGATGGATATATACAAAAAATGTCATATACCTCTACAAAAGAATATTATTGTCCTTTTGGTTGGAACCACCATCTTCCAGTAATTTGCCAAAATGACTAACACAAAGAGCAAGAGGAGGGGAACCCGGTATATGTTTTCCAAAGAGCAAGAGGAGGGGAACCTGGTATATGTTTTCCAGGCCTTTTAGAAAACATGGGGTTGTTCCTTTGGCTACATACATGTGAATCTACAAAAAGGGTGATATTGTAGATATCAAGGGAATGGGCACTGTGCAAAAAGGAATGCCTCACAAATGTTACCATGGCAAAACGGGAAGCGTCTACAACGTTACCCAGCATGCTGTTGGCATTGTTGTAAACAAGTAAGTTAAGGGCAAGATACTTGCCACGAGGATTAATGTGTGTATTGAGCATATTAAACACTCAAAAAGTCATGATAGCTTCCTGAAATGTGTCAAGGAAAATGATCAGAAAAAGAAGGAAGCCAAAGAGAAAGGTACCTGGGTTCAGCTGAAACGCCAGCCTGCCCCTCCCAGAGAAGCACACTTTGTGAGGACCAATGGAAAGGAACCTGAGTTGTTGGAACCCATTCCCTATGAATTCATGGCATAAACTGGGGACATTGCTCCGCCATTCAGTACCTAATCGGCAGCTTAGGTGTTCTAGGTCCTGTGTAAAAATAAAATCATCCTGTGTTGTAAGGGTGGTTTTCTTAGTTGAACAGATATGTGGTGCCTTCTTACCTCAGAAATATTTGCAGCAGATTTTCACTGTACCCAGTAATTGTGTCTAGCCGTTACTCTTCGGTATTTTCTTGCTGAAAGATATTGCTGAGGTATTGTGCAGGTATATACCCAAAAATTCAAATATTTATAAAGCATTTATATTGGCTTAAAGATCCTGTAAATCATCATGGGGAAAAAGATGTATCAAAATAAATGGAAGTCACTTCAGAAACAAACTTAAGTCCATTTCAGTTAAATAAATTGTTTAAAGCAAAAAAAAAAAAAAGAATATTATTTGGTAATTAAAATAATGGAACATCGATCCATGTTACAATATGGATGAACCTTGAAACATTCTATTAAATAAAAGAAGCCATAGAATATCTCTATTTCCAGCTGTAGCTCACTTATTTATCTTATCTATCTATCTCTAGAGAGGCCAGTATAGTACACGAGCAAAACAATATCTTCAATACAAAGCATAAAGTTCTACCTCAGAGATCAACCCTGAATGCTTTAGAACAGACTGGATATGGAGAATCAATGACAGCTTCATGACGTTGGTGATATTTGGGGGTCAGGTTTTTTGTTTTTTTTTTTAGACAGACAAGGTCTCATTATGTAGTCCAGACTGGCCTTGAACTCATGGTGATCTTCCTGGCTCAGTGTCCCAAGTGCTGGGATTACAGGAGTGCACCACCATGCTTGGTGGGGTCACTCTGATAGATGAGTATTAGCTAAAGGCTGAGGATGAGGAAAAAATATTCCCCATGAAATGGAGAGTATGTGGTCAACACAAAGATAAAACACCATCAAAGAAATATTTACCAAGCACCTACCCTGTGCCCAGACCCACGGTGAGAGCTGGCATTCTGCATTGAAACAGATTCAAGGACAAACTCAGGCCAGATGTCAGCCTGGACCAATAGCCAAAGATGAGAATAAAAACATAGGCAGAAACACGACTCACCCTTATGGTTGGGTGGACAGTTTCCATAAGGAAGATTTCTGTGTTTCTATATGTGTCTTCCTGATTCTATTAGGGTAAGGACTGCATGTCCCGGTCTCTCTTGGGAATCCATGCAGCACTGACATTTTCTCCTGGTCTTCTTTAGATTACACGTCCCTGACCCTCACAAAATATGATGCTACTCTTTGCTTCTGATTGCAGCGGGGGCATCAAGAGACAGACAGCAAGTGACTAGCCAGGGCAGAGGCTGTTCTGAGTGTGCAGGGACCAAGAGGGTGCACTTCTCTGGAAGCCTGGCCTGGGACAGTCGGGCCAGCCCCAAGGGAGGCAGGGGCGATGCTGCACACAGATGCCTCTAGCATAAATGGCTCCCTGCTGGCCAGCACAATTGTGTCTGATACATTTCCATGAAATTGCCACCCTGGAGCACTAATGAGGTGATGATAGAGACAGCTAGTATTTTACATAATTCCCAGGAAGCCTGTACTCAGTGGAGGCCAGAAAAGAGCCCCTTGAATTCCCTATGAACATTCAGGATGTGTGGGTGAATGTCATTTATGTGAAAGCAGAGGCTAAGGGACACCTGGAGGTCCCTGGTTGAGGGGCCAGCCTTACAGATCCAGTGGAATGGCAACTCTGATTTTTGGAGTTTTGTTCCAATATTGACTTACATCTGGGATGGGCGGTGTCCTGGAAGCATCTTCCTGGCCTTGGACTCTTTCCTTCAGCTGGAGAATATATGCAAGCCCTATTCCACCTTTATAATGAAAGTCTATCACCTCATTGTTCCATTATCTCTCCAAAGCTCTTCACAGTTAGACTTCTAGAAAAGGCACTATGTGTGCATCTGCTACATGCACTACCCCCCAGTGGTTAGCAAGGACTAAAGGCAGCTAAAGCCAACGCCTTACCTCCCTTTCTCTCAACATCCCCAGCCTCCAGGATTTAGCCTTTTCAACCACTCTTTGGAAATCCCCTTTGTTTGCTTTCTGAATGACCATGCTCTCCTGACTCTCCCTGTGATGTCCTTGAATCATCTCTTTCAGAGAATTCTCAAGTGGGCCTCATTCCTTCAGTGCACTTTGCTCAGGACTGTCCTCACCACTCTTGCCTCCTCACTCTGAGTGACCTCATCCATTCCTTTGGCCTTAACCAATCGCTCACAGGCTGACACTCCCAGCTCCATATCTCTTCCCTGGGCATCTGGTCTTTGTATGTCCTACCACTTGGCTATGCCACAGTTCCTAAACTCAGCACATTACAGGTATTTACCCAGTTGAGTTGATCACCAGCTCCTTCAAATATACTCCTTTGATAGCCTTCAGTTCAGTTGATGGCAAACTTTTACTCAGACACAAAACCTAGAGATACAAGTAGTCTTCTAGTCAGTCTTGGTGTTTAACGCCAGTGGCAGCTTACTATGTCCAATTCTCTCTGCCTTCCTTATTCCTAAACTCAGTGCCCCCCCCATCACTACCTCAGTTCAGGTTTCATCATTTCTCATGTAGATTTTTCAGCAGTTACAAGCAGCTTTTCCTGTTTCTCATCTTTTTCTCCCTTTCTCCCATCCTCCATGTTATTCTCTCAATGACCTGCAAAAGCCTGAAGCCTATGACTTTGTCACCTGGTTGAAAATCTTTTGATGGTTCCCAGTGCCCTCGGAATCAAATCCAAATCCTTGACTTTGAGTCAAGGGGTGAAGGTATGACCTGGGTCCTAATGATAGGAAGTCAAGAGAGGAGAATGTTGAGAGAGGAATGCCTCATGACTAACAGGGCATGTGCAAGAGCAGCTACCCTTCTTGGGAGATGAGCTGTCTGCTTGAGACACCTGGAAATGCTTCAGGCTTCTCTTAACCACAAGGTATAATACTGCATCTATGATAAAGAAAGGAGAGCAGAAAGATGAGGAGTCCCTGGGGTTATGGGTTAGATCTAGAATGACCCCAAAACTCCCATGCTTTCAGAGGCAGGGCTTTTGGAAAGCGAGCGGCTCATGAAGGGTGCCATACTCTTCATGGATGGATTCATCCACGAATGGGGTCAGCAGCTGAGAGTTTTGTTAGGCTGTGGGGCCTGGTCACAATGGAAGGGTGGCTTGGAAGGGAGTGTCTCTCTCCTGGCCTCCTCCCTTCGCTCTCTGCTCCTGGCCACCATGACTTGAGCAGCTTTCCTTTTCTAGCCCCTTCTTCCATTGCTATTTCTGTGTCAGACAAACTTTGAGCCAAACTAGACTTCCTCTCCTTAAATTGTGGGTGCCAGGAAATTTATCCCAGCAATAGGACAGTGGTTAAGATACTTAGGTCTTGCTGATACCCCTGAGCCAGTCACTGAACCAGCTGGGGAATGATTTACCTCCACATTTTCTGGGGCATGAGATAATAATTGTCCCAATTACAGATATTCCTTGATTTATAAGGGTATAGGATCCTGTATGCCCATCATACATTGAAAATACTATTAAGTTACAAACACATTTAATAAGCCTAACTTAGCTTAGCAACACTCTCTATTATTTGCTCTGATGGTTGTGTAGCTGACTGAGAGGCCACAACCCAGTGTCACAAGAGCATATCATGCCACATATCACAGGCAAGGAAAAGATCAAAATTCAAACTTTGAATTATAGTTTCTACTGAAAATGTTTCACTTTCCCACCATCATAAAGTTGAAAGGTCCTAAGCCAAACCATCACAAATCAGGGACAAGCTTATTTGTTACTTCAGTTAGGTTTCCTGTTACACATAGTTGACAGTACCTAACACATTTTGTTGCCAAGTTTCTCCTTTTTGAAAAGCAAAAAATAGTCACGGTTTTATAAAAATGGAGTCTTTTGTGATCCTTTTAGAAAGAGGCCTTAGGGCTGGTCAGGTAGCTCAGCGGATTAAAGCGCCTGCTTAGGCAGATACAGGGGCCAGGGATTTGATCCCTGGCCTGCCATTCTGGCCTTGCCAGGCAGGGCTCACTGAGATAGCCACTGAGAATGGGCGTGGTGGCATGTGCCTGTAATCCCAGCACTTGGGAGGCTCAAAACAGGAGGATCACTATGAGTCCGATCTGTGTAGTGAGACCCTATAGACCCTGTACTAAATACATGAAAGAAGCCTGAATCTGCATGTTGTTAACATAGCAATAGGCATCTTCTATTGTGCAATTCAGGGAAACAATTATTTTGTCTTTAGATATTTCTTAAAAATTACAGTCCAAAGTCCGTGGTGCAACAAACAGCCAGCGCATTCTCCAGTCCAGTCTCTCACCCAAACGCAACCTCCTCTGCTCCTCCTAGCCACATGCAGCCTGTTTTAGTCATCACACCAGGGCAAGAAGATAACAACGGCTAGGCAGCTGCATTCTATGGGGAGCTATGTGTCATCGCCCCTCTCTGCTCGCAGGTCTAGTTGTGCTGTTCTGTTGTCATGGAGACACAGCCACTGCTCTGAGCATATGGCCTAGAGCCTCCATCTCTCGTATTCCCTGTGAGGAAGAGGAGCTAGCACTGGAAAACAACGCAGGGCTGCCTATATCACCTGCTGTGCTTGCTGAGAGAACAGGGAGAAGGCATGTCTGTGGAGAGAGCTGGGTTGGAAAGGCCGTGTGCAATTCAAACTCAGTGAGTTCTGATTCTTCTGTGAATTGCTCCCGAGTAATGCCCACACACCTAAAATGCGTGCAGACGGATCTGAGGAGGCTGGAGGAGTGGTAAGGAGGAATCAGGGACACAAACACGTAATGAACACTCACTGTGTGCCGGATGCTGTATTACATATCACAGTGCACACAATAATGAGCGTTTTTGAACCCAGTTAAGAACAAGGTACTTTACACCACTTTTTTTTTTTTTTTTTTTGTGGTACTGGGGATTGAACTAGTACCATAAAAAATGCTTGCCAGGAGGAGGAAGCAGCGAGTTCCGGAGCTCAGCCTAGTCGGCCAAACCTTTGCTCCAGAGATCAGGGCTGCCGAGGATGTGGTGGCCACTGGCACCGAGCTGAACGAGCTAGAGAGCGGTGGGCTGCTGCACGAAATTTTCACGTCGCCGCACAACCTGCTCCTGCTCAGCCTCTGCATCTTCCTGCTCTACAAGATCGTGCGCGGAGATCAGCCAGGGGCCAGCGGCGACAACGACCGACGACGAGCCGCCCCGACTCCCCGCACTTCAAGCGGCGTGACTTCACCCCGGCCGGCCGAGCGGCGGCGTTTCGACGGTGCCCAGGACCCGCGCAAACTCATGGCCATCAATGGCAACGTGTTCGACGATGTGACCAAAGGCCGCAAGGTCTACGGGCCCGAGGGACCTTATAGAGTCTTTGCTGGACGAGACTCATCCAGGGGCCTTGCCACGTTTTGCCTGGATAAGGTAGCACTGAAGGATGAATACGATGACCTCTCCGACCTTACGCCTGCCCAGCAGGAGACTCTGAGGGACTGGGATTCTCAGTTCACTTTCAGGTATCATCATGTGGGCAAGCTGCAGAAAGAAGGGGAGGAACCCACTGTGTACTCAGATGAAGATGAACCGAGAGATGAGAATGCCCGGAAAATGATTACAGCATTCAGTGGAAGCATATCTATCTTTGTATTTTTCAGAATCATTTGTAACATACCAGTCCATCTTTAAAACATGGTGATTTCAATATTTAGAGAAGTTTGAACTTGCTGTAAATATTTAAATTAACATCACTAGTGACACTAATAAAATTAACTTCTGTCTTAGACTGCATGAGATGTTTGTATGTCACAAACCCAGAAAATGAATTACAGTGCTATAATGCAAATGTTAATAGTTTTTCTTCTATATGTAGTTACTACAAGTTGAATTTAAATTTGTTTTTTTCCAGAGCGACAGGTAAGACTCAGATATTTCCACAAACAGGTAAAAATGTTTGATGTGTATCAAGAATGAAGGATCAACTTGGCAGCATGATATTCTCTAAATAAATTCCTTTTAGTCAATTGAGTTAACTGTATGATTTTTGTTTTATCTACCTCTAAAGCAAATCTGCAGTATTCCAAAGGCTTTGGTATAAAGATAGCCATCTAGTAGCAGGAGAAAAATCTCAATGTGGGGCTCAATTAGGGGAAATAATCGCTGTGTTTCTGGACCACTTTGTTGTCTTTGTCCTCCTATAGACATTCAAACACAGTAATATACAGTTAGATCAAAATAAGACCTGAACATTTAAAAGACTGCTTTGGCAGAAAAATCCCTACACACACGAAGAAGGTTGTAGGACTGGTTTCCCAATCTCCATGTTCATAGCAAGGTAATGGTTATTTAAAAGCATGTTAAGCGCAAGAGGGGCATACAGAGTAGGACCAGGTGTGTGCTTTCCCAAGCGCTTGTGTTCACATCCTTGAAGAATGAGGAAAGAACATGTCAGTAGTCAAGTGGTTTTTAAACTATATTCATAAAGTAACAGTTTCCTTCTGTTGTTACAAAACTATAGCCACTGGGAAAATAGTAATCAAATGTCTAGGTCTTGGATAGTACTCTTGGTTAATGCTAAACCTAGCTTAAGTAGACTCTACAATTGTATAAATAACTCTGTAAAAGCATTTTGTGAACAAGTGAGGTTGTAAACTCTGTAATTGTAGTTAAATAGTTATTGTATTTTCTTGTGAGATGTGTTTTAATGGTTTTACCTCAAATCACAAAAAAATTGAAGTGCTTTGGTCATTTAATAAAATGATTTTACCCAGAAAAAAAAAATTCTTGTCAGGCAAGTGCTTATTCTACTGAGCTATCTCCCTGGCCCCCTACACCACTTTTTTTTTTTTTTTAAATCATACAGCAATCTCATGAGGTAGATACCATTATCTCAATTTTTCAGAAAAGGAAATAATAAATAATTGCAACTAAAAAAAATAATTGCAACTCATGCAGCTAGCAAGTGGAAACCAGAGAAGATGGTCTATCCTTAAAGTATCTGAAGAAACCCATGCAATACTATCTCTCTACTAAAATGAATGCTTTGAGTCTGCTATTTTTTCAAAGTCACATTGATATTGGACTTCTTAGTCCACTTACCCTGCTATAGCCAAATATTATAGAAGGGTGTCTTATAAAAAAATAGAAATACATTGCTTATAGGTGTACAGGCTGGGAAATCCAAAAGCAAAGTGCCAGCATGGTTGGGCTCAAGTGAGGGCCTATTTTTCCATAGGCATCCAACACTGTAGCCGTGCATGGCAGAAGATGTGAGGTATCCCTTTGAGGGATCTTTTATAAAGGCAATAACCCCATTCATAAGAGCTCTGCCCTCAGTGCCTAATTTCCTCTCAAAGCCCCTACCTCCCAATACCATCACCTTAGGGTCAATGTTTCAACATAGGAATTAGAGGAGCACTAACACACAGACCATAGCAATCTCACACCAACCTTAAACCTCAAAGATGCACTGGGAAGTGTTTCTCTGAAGTATCCTTACATGCACTAGGGGAAAGTGAACCACTGATTGTAACATTGATTGTTACATCATATAATTCTTTTTTTTTTTTAATGTGTGTGTTTGGTACAGGGTCTCACTATGCAGCTCAGACTGGTAGTGATACTTCTGTTTTCAGCCACCCCAGCACTGGGATTATAGACCAGATCTTGGTGGCTGGTGCAGCATGCACAGGTTTGGGGCCAACATGGCATGTGGTGCCTAAGCAGGCACTTAGTCTGCTGAGCTATCTCACCAGCCTTAACATCATATAATTCTAGCAATAATTTGGTAAGATAGGAATCATTATTTCCATTCTACAAGTGAGGAGTCTTATGCCCATGATGATTAGGCAACTTGTCCAAAGTCCCGTAGCTGAGCCTGGCATGGTGGCACACACCTGTAATTCCAGCAGTTGGGAAGATCTCTGTGAGTTCAAGGTTAGTCTGAAACATAGCAAGACCCTGTCACAAAAGCAAAACAAAACAAAAGCCAAAGTCACATGACTGGTGGTTAAGGGGGAACCAAAACCAACAGATGCCATTCCCAAGTCTATGTTCTACTTACTCCTTACTATGTGTTAGGGCCAGTTGGCCTCTGCCTGTCTTCTGTAGCTTCCTTCAGAGTTTCTTCCAAAGCTCAATCTTCTCTTTCACAAAAGGACCCCACTGCTTAAGCACCTGGTTAGGTTCGATCCCCATTGTGCAGTGCTGGCCCCGCCCCGGGGGCACGCTGAGATAGTGATTGAGACTGGGCGTGGTGGCGTGTGCCTGGAATCCCAGCACTTGGGAGGCTGAAAACAGGAGAGTCACTACACGTTCCAACTGTGCAGTGAGACCCTGAAGACGCTGTACTAAATACAAAACCAAACAAACAAACAAAAAAACAAAAGGGCCCCAACTACTTTCCCAATTCAGAGGAAAATCAGTTTTCTCAGACCAGACCAAACTAGCGCACAGCCACTACCACAAGAAAACCCAACCTGTCCTAAGTTGAACTAAAGATCAGACCCCCACAGTGACACCTTTTTCAATACCCTGACCTCAGGAAGTGACACCAGGATGCACTGTCTCTCATTACAGCCCCAAGGGAATTAACTTTATTTTTATTTTATTTTTAAATTTTATTTTTATTTGTGTGTGTGTGTGTGTGTGTGTGTGTGTGCGGCCAGCTCAGCCCACCAGGGGGCGGGGCTGGCTGGCATGTGGTGCTGGGGGATTGAACCGCGGTCTCTGTGCTTTGCTAAGCTTGTTCTAAGTAGGTGCCTTAGACCACTGAGCCATCTCACCAGCCCATATTTTTATTTTATTTTAATTTTGATACAGAAGTCTCACTATGCAGTTTGGACTCATACTGATCCTCCTGTCACAGCATCCCCAGTACTGGGTTTACAGGCATGTGCCATGATGTCTGGTTTCAGCGGATACTGTGGCATGCCAGTGTTCCGGGGTTAGCACAGCATGCGGTACTGGGGATAGAACTCAGGGACTTGTGCTTGCCAGGCAGGCCCAAGGAAGTTCCACCCTCTTCCATCCTTTTTTACATTTGATACATCACTGAGTCCCAATAGTTCTACCACCACTGGTTTTCTCCCCACTGTCCTAATCCACGTCATTTCCATTCCTAATCTGGATTATTGCAACAGCCACCTGTCAGGCCTCCAGGCCACCACTGTTGCCTTTTTCTAATCTGGTCTCTGTCACAGCAGTGATTACCATCACCCTTTTGCTCAGATGATTTCCTATTGCTCTTTGGAGAATATCCAAAATCTTCTCCACAGAGAAGATTATGTCATGTTATAATCTGGTTTGCATTTGCATAACATCCTCTATTTTTCCTCCATGGCACCATCCTGTACATGACTCTTGAGTTAATTATGCATCTGATTACCCACCTGGCGTGCCTACGCTGGAGTCTGGGCCTTGCCTTCTCTCCCCCATTTTCAGTGGTGGTTGCAGCAAGTGACAAGATTGTTGCTTTTGTGCCAGTGTCTATTGTAACCCTTTGTTTATGTGTCTGTGTCCTTTTCTGAACTCTGTATTCCTTTGGGAAGACCTGGGCTAGGAGCCAAGATTGTCTGACCTTAGAACCTAAATTTCCTCATTCTTGTAGTAGGACAAGAATTAGGAAAATAATCATGCAGATGTGGAAACCGAAGCCCAGAGTGACAAAGTGACTTGGAGTAGCCCAGTCTCACCCAGGGCCAGAGCAGGGATCTAGCTTCCATCAGCTGCACTGGGACTTCTAGATTGCAGAGTGCCAACCTGGTTCCATACTGGTGCCGAGCCCCAGGGGAGCGCTGGTAGTCCTCACTGAGGTACAGGAGCTTAGCAGTTCTGTGGGAAAGTGGGCACCTCTGGGTGAGGGAGACACTTCCCTTTCTTACCAGAGCACCTTTCTCATACTATCCCACAGGTCCTGACTGCCATAAATTTCCTTAGGGCCCATGGTGACTCTATGACACCTTAAGCGCATTACAAACCCCTGTCTCTCAGGAAGACACACTTTGAAAGTCAAGGCTTCCCCGGGGTCCCATAAGAGACCTCCCTTCTTCTGATGGCTCAGCCTCAGGTGGAGGACCATGGGCCACTTCCTTGGCAGAATTCTTTTATCAGGGACACAAACCGCCCAACCACAGAAGCTGGAGGCTGCGAGAGGTCTAAGCCTTAAAAACTCTTCCCTTCCTCTGGCTATTTCTCTTTATCTTGTATAATTTTTAGATTGAGAGTATTGAACACAGGGCCTTTTGCACTGGGCTACATCCCAGCTACTTTTTACATCTTTTTTAAAAAAATGTATTTGGCCAAAATCATTCCTGGAGGCAAGTATTATACCAATACCAAAACCAGGGAAAGACACAACTAAGAAAGAGAACTACAGGCCAATCTCCCTCATGAACATAAATGCAAAAATCCTCAATAAAAT
>NW_004524643.1:7318784-7321374 GCF_000260255.1 Octodon degus | reverse complement strand
ATGTGGAGCTGTAGGGGATTCAGGTCAACAATTTCTGACACTGCCAGTGAAGCAGAAGACCCAATACTATTATGGACTACTGGACTCTTAGAATATTTTGCTGAGTTCACACACCTATAATATTCAAATGACAGAACTAAACAAAAAAGGGTATACAGATGAATGTCCATTTTGTATCTGTGTTTTCAAAATGGTTAGGATGGATATATAGTTACATTCTCTCAATGAGTAGAGGGATTTGTTCTAATTGTGTTTGCAAATAGGATATCATGTCTGCATCTTGTACAGCAAATAACCACTAGGAAGAGAGTATGCAATGTGTTAATTATTGAAACCTACCAATTTGATTTGAAACTGTTTCATTGCTATTTGTTTCTCAATAAATTTATGGGAAAAAAAGAAAAATATCAAAGTAAATAAAAAATAAATTAAAAAATGACAATATCACCAGTGTACTGGAATAAATATATTATTAAAATTTTAAAAAATGTATTTGGTACAAGGTCTCACTATGCAGCTCAGACTCATAGTGATCCTCTGTTTCCAGACTCCCCAACACTAGGATTGCAGGCATGTGTCACCATGCCTGGACTCAGTGTTTTAGTGTACCCGGGGGTGAGGCCAGTGTGCATGTGGTGCTGGGGATCAAATCTCGTTCCCTGTGCTTGCCTAAGCAGGTGCTTAGTCCCCTAGGCTATCTCACTGACCCTTGCATTTAAAATTTGAGTTAGGGGCTTGCCACATTGTCCAAACTGGATTTAAATTTTTATCCTGCTTCAGCTCCGAGAGTACTGGGATTATATATGCCACCATCCCCAACTATATGCTGTGTGGTTTGTGCAAGACTTATCTAGAGGTCGGGAGACTCCAGCCTGTCCTTCCCAGGATGTGGGAGCTTCAGCAGGTCTGGTCCCTTTTCTTCCCCTCCTTCTCCATGAGAGCATCTGTAAAAGGAAAGTGCCCTTCATGATATCTAAGACTCCTGCCAATGTGGACACTCCATAATAAGCTCTGTAAGCATTCCAGGAGACAAGGAGACTAGATGGCCCACACCTGTAATCCCAGCAATGTGCAAGGCCGAGGACCAAAAGTTCAAGTCCAGCCGGAGAAACTTAGCAATTTAGGGAGACTCTGTCTCAAAATAAAAAATGAAAAGGTTGGAGACTGGGGAGGTAGCTCAGTGTAAAGGCCCTGGGTTTGATCCCTGGAAACACACAAACACAAAAAAGAAAAGCAAAACAAAACTCAAACAAGAAAAGAGGAGAATACAATTTTACAAAGTGTGATCTGTGGAGCTTGAAGATATGCATATATACACCTCAATTTTTTTTTTTTCAAATTTTATTCTTTTTATTTTTTATTTTTGTATTTAGGGAAGGGTCTACAGAGTGTTCAGGGTCTCACTACTAGATCTGACTTGCAGTGATCTGCCTGTTTACAGCCTCCCAAGAGCTAGGATTACAGGTACGCACACCAGGCCCCGTCTCATTTGCCATCTCAGCACACCCCGGGGGCGAGGCCAGCTCACCAGGCCCAGGGATCAAACCCTGGCCCCTGTGCCTGCTTGCAGGTGCTTTAATCCTTTGAGCTATTTGGTCAGACCTTCCACATCAAATTTTAAAAATTAGAGTAGTAAAGGAAATATATAACAAAATATATATTCTTTTGGAGTACTGGGGATTGAACCCAAGGTCTATATGACCAAACTACATCCTAGCTTTTCCTTTTTCAAACTTGGGACCTTGCACTTACCAGGCAGGTGCTTATGCCGCCTCAGCCCCCAGCTTTTTATTTTGAGACAGAGTCTCCCTGAATTTCTCAGGCTGGCCTAGAACTTGTGATTTCCCTGCTTCAATCTACCAAATAGGATTATAGATATGTACCACAGTGCCCAGAATATAATATATTCTAAGGAATGATTTATATTTTTTCTTAGGAAATATCTTTTGTTAGACTGTTCTAAAGAAAAACATATTCATGAACTAATAGTACATATGGCATGTAAATACAGCGAAACACATGGGGGTAGAATGTAAACAACTGACACTCCAGCAACATGGATTTAGAAAATATTCCATGCCACCCCAAGCTTTTAACCTGCTCAACTTTCCCTCTGTGCTAATCTTTTCAAATCATGAGCTCAGGATATCTCACTATGGCTCCTTTTACACCTTGTCTGATATGAAACACAAAACTAAATTCAAAACTCAGTCTCAGAAATTTTATTGCCTCTTGAGAATGATTTTTTTTTTTTTTTTTTTTTTTTTTTGCTTACTCAGACTGCCTTAAGTGCTAAGGCAGGTGGAGGTGGGGATCGAACCGTGGTGTCCTGCACCTGACTATATTTGCATGAGCAGGCGCTTAAACAACTGAGCTAACCAGCAGGCCCCCAAAATTTTATTGCTTTTTAATGCTGGTAGATTCATGCTCTCTTTTGCTGATTATCCTCCTACTCCTGAATTATAATTTCATGGTGGTCCTCCAAGACAAGTAAAAAGGGATTGGGCAATAGTATATACAAAAAACGTTCAAAAATGATGGAAAAATTAAGTCCCAAAAAGTATATATCTGATGAACAGGTCCTGGCTCA
>NW_004524643.1:7314466-7318628 GCF_000260255.1 Octodon degus | reverse complement strand
CTCTCTCTCTCCCCCCTCCCCCATCCCCCCAGTCCTGGACACTGAACGCAGGGGCTTTGCACTGAACTACCCTGAATACATTGCCAGCCCTTTTACATTTTTTATTTTCAGACAGGGTCCTGCCAAGTTGCTCTCAGAATGAGAGGGAATTTTGCATCCTCCCAGACTGCCCGGCTTACAGGTGTGTACCAGCACACCTGTCTCTCACATGTCCTTTCTAACACCATTTTTGTCTTCATTCGTAAGCCTCAATGCTCCTAATTAGAATAAACACGATTATTAACCCCACGTGGGCCACGGGGAAATTGAGGCTTGCAGGAGCAAGATGACTCAGTCACAAGAGTGTTGCAGGTCAACAGATCTAGCCCCTCTCACTCCCATTTCTATATTCCTCCAGCGGCACTATAATTCTTCTGTTTCTGTTGTTTTAAAATAAGAACGACGTGGCCCTGGGTAGGTGGGGAGGGAAATGTGCAGCCGGTGAGGCCGGCAGGCTCGGCAGAGGGCGGTGCATGGCCCGCGCCCGCCGGCCGCCCGAAGGCTCCAGGAGGCCTTTCTCCCGCTCCGCAGAGGGCGTGGGCACAAAGGCGTCCTTCCGGCGGCTGGCGTGGCTTTTCCCGGTCTCGCGGCTTTGGATCTCTCTGTCAGCGCAGACTGTTAGCGCGCCTGCGGCCCCGGGGCGCCCACTCACTGCCCCAGCGCGGCCAAGTTCAGCGTCCTTCCAGGGACAGCACAAGCGTGGTGGCCAGGACTGGCCCGGGCAGGGGTTGGGTGAGAGCCCAGGCAGAGAGCGGTGTGCCCGCGCCCGGGGCGGCCAGCCTGCCTGCCCTTCCTCAGCCCATCACTCCCGATCTGTCACTGCCCTCCGTCCTTGAAGCTACCTGCATGGGTGGCTCTTGATCTGTGACTGAGTTCTACTTTCCCCAAGCTCCGGAGACGATGGTCATTGGATATCAAACAATATTTTTTTAAGAAATATTTTTCTGCATTTTCTCTGATTCTTAAGCTGGGGGGTGGAGCCATAGCTCGGTGGTACCCCGTGCAAACAAAATACCATGCACAAACTCCTTAACAGTGGTTTTTATTTCTTCCTGTCCCTTTCTTGTCTATGTGCAAAGACATTTTCATAGTATTGCCTTCACTGCTGTGTTAGGATATAACTGCTAGAACTGCATACATAAATTAACTGCAGGGTTTAAATGCAACCCCTTAGCCAAAAAGAGAAGGAGGAAAAAAAAGTAATTTAGCAACAGGGGCTGGAGTCCAGGGACTGGATCTAGAAAGCTGCTCTGGATCCAAGGCAGGCAGCTCTTGAGACCTCAGAAGCAACACTCTTGACGCCCTGCTGGACCTATGTCAGCTGCCCTGGGCTTTCGCTTCATGTCTACATCTTGCCAAGCCAAGGTATGTGATTAAGAGCCCACAGTCATTCTTTCGTGCGTCCCTGCATCACGAGCAGTAATACTACGGAAGCCTCTGAAGGTCACCATTCTCTCAGCAGTAGTGTTACACGCACCTTGCTGTTCTTGTCCTGTGAAGTGCAAGTGCTTTCAGTGGCCTGCCCCTCTGCAATTATCTCTTCCTATCTGTGTTCAGTACCTGGTTCTTCAGCTACCTTCTGATTTAGTCAGCCTCTGAGTTTTCCTAGTCCACTGCTTTATTGTTTAAGATAGTCAAGAATAGTTGCTATGCTAGCTTTCCTGACTCTGAGACACGGTACCCAACACCCCCAACATAAATGAGAAAAGGTTTAACCTGGCTCATGAGTTCAGGGGAATGAGCTCCTGGTTGCCTAACTTCAAGGCAGAAACCTCATGGCAGAAGTTCATGGGGGAGCAAAGATGCTTAGCTTCCAGTGGCTGAGAAGAACAGGGTGATAGTGACAGAGAAGAAAGTGCACAGGCCATAGAAGTGGTCCCCAAGGTCACACCTTCATGACCCACCCAGATGTACCCAGAAGTGCGCTTTACTACTCCCCTACCAGGTCCCAAGTCAACCAAGTTGCTAAGCCTGATGACCGGTCGCTCTGCCTACAGCACCAAACCCTGGTCATCACACCCCGTCCCTAGCTGCTCGAGAGACAATTCAGCTGAATTTCTGAAATCGCAAAGAGCACACTTTAAAATCTGCTGCCCCAGGATAAATTCCTTGGAAGGAAATTGAGGGACAAAGGTACAAATAGTTTAAAGTTTCTTGATAATTATTGCCAAATAGCATTCCAAAAGTATTGTGTAAATTTACCTAACCACAGAATTTCCTATTATCATTGTTTTAGTTCTTGCTAATATAACAGTAGAGATGGCTCTTATTAATATTTTAATTTGCACATTTTCAAGACTAAGACTAAACGCTTTTCTTTAGCTTGGCTTATTGCTATATTTTAATGTATGGGAAGATATTGTTTATTCAAGCTTTAATGTCACCTGATACGAACTTTATACAATTCAGACATCGAATCTTTGAATCCTTACTGCATTTTGTCTAGTCCATCTTTTTATCTTTTTACTCCTTTGTGCAGAAGCTTCATATATTTATGTAATAAAATCTGTTCATTTTTTTTCTTTGTGATTTTTTCTTTTGCTTCAGTGCTTTAAAACTTACCACCCCTCCAAAGATCTGATAAAAAGTGAATTCAATTTCCTGCCAGTTTTTCTGTGCTTTGGCTTTTATATATTTAACTCTCTAATCTGCCTGAGTTCTATTTTTGTGTTTGGTATAAATGTATAAATCTAAATTATTGTGCTGGCTTTTGGACTCATATGCATTTGTGACTAAGTGAAGCCTCTAGATGTTTTGTTGTTGTTTTGTTTTGTGTTTTAATAATGCAAAGAAAAATTTTCCAGGGAACCCCCAGCTTGTTTTTGAGAGAAATGTGAGTAAAATAGAGAAAGAACTTTAGATAATTGAGATAGAAACAGAGAAAAAAACTGAAACAGAGACAGAAGGGCTGAAATAGAAACAGAGAAGGGAAGAATCAAGCAAGAAGCCAGTGGGGGTCTGGGATGGCAATGACTGACCTCCCTCTGTCCTACTGTCCCCATTAAATTTCACCCTGTTCTGTGGATCTGGGGAGGTCCTCCAAACCACTTGGGGATCCAGATTTCCCCTTATCCTCCATTGCATCCAGGTCTGGGGGACTCAGGACCCAGAGGAAAGTCTCTCCTCTCTCCAATCCCCGTCTTCTTTCTCTCCAGCCTCGCCCTAGGCACACAGTCTGGGAAGGGTGAGGTCCTATAGTGGAGGCTGTGAGGTGCAGAGAGCTCAGTCGGACTGCGGCCCCAGTCTTCCAGCACCCAGTTCCCTCTAACTCCACTCCCTTCCGAGCTCAGCCCCGGAGATCTCTCCCAGAGTGTCAGCCTGTGCCCTTTCCCTCCATGCTGCCTTTGCTGAGGTGAGAGCCTGGGCTCTGTAGTATGAGCAGTGGAGAAATAGTTACTGAACATCTACTAGGAGTCAGGCATTGGCTTAGACCCTCAGAATAATCCACTTGATTAATTCTTACAATGGCCTTTTGAGCTATTATGAAAGGTTAAGGAACTGTGCCCTCAATAAAGGATCAGTTTGAGATTTCAAACTTGGTCCTAATTCCAAACATTGCAGTTCATTCCCTGCAGCAAGATATTAGACATGGATCTGGGGTATAGTTTGTTGACAGTGCTTACCTTGAATGCTTGGGGCCCTGGAATCATCCCTAGTGGCAGTAAAATAAACAACTTGCCCACATTTACTCTTTCTCTTGTGTCTGATTACACTTTGCAAAACTTAGCCATGAAATATTTATTAGTGGTGTGTAGTTCCAGCTACACAGAAGGCTAAGGCAGAGGATTGCTTGAACCCAGGATTTTGACAGCAACCTACTTGACATAGCAAGACCATATCTAAAAAAAAAAAGTGGGGTGCAGTGGCATGTAACTATAATGCCAGGATGCTAGCAGGCCAAGGTAGGAGGATCTCAAGTTTGGGTCCTGCACAGACAGTTTAGCAATCTAGCAAGATCTTATTTCAAAACAACAACAACAAAAAAATTTAAAGGATTGACCATGTAGCTTAAATGTTCTGGGTTCAATCTCCAGTACTACAAAATAGAAGGAAGGAAAGAAGGGAAGAAGGAAGGAAGGAAGGAAGGAAGGAAGGAAGGAAGGAAGGAAGGAAGGAAGGAAGG
>NW_004524643.1:7305320-7314366 GCF_000260255.1 Octodon degus | reverse complement strand
AGGGAGGGATAGAGGGAGGGACGGAGGGAGGGAGAAAAGGAAGGAAGAAAGGAAAGGAGGGAGGGAGAGAATAGGAAGAAAGGGAGGGAGGGAGGAATAGAGAGAGGGAAGGAGGGAAGGAGAGAGGGAAGGAGGAAAGAAGGAAGGGAGAGAGGGAGGGAAGAAAGAAGGAACAAAGGAAGGAAGGAAGGAAAAGAGAGAGAAGGAAGAAATTCTTTGTTTCCCAATCTATAAAATAAAGAGTAAATAACCTCTATTGTTTCTACCTGCCCAGAATCTATCTATCACAGTACTTCAGTAACTGTATCCCTTGTTGGCTTTCTCTCCAAGAGAGCTCAAGTGAGGCGCTCTCTCCTGATTTTCCAGGTACTTTTGGTGAACTCAGGAGACTTCAGGACCCAAGCTTGGGCAAGAATAACATCACAACAGTTCCTGAATCAGGGATGGGTACAAAGCCAATTCAAACCCATGAAACTTAGTTCCAGGCCTTATCTTCTGGTATTTGTGCTTTCTTTTGATATGAGATGAACAGCTGATGGAGGGACTCTCCATTTCTTTTCTTCAGAAACTTTCTAGAGCAATTGTTCTCAAAGTATGGCCTCAGACCACCTGGAAATTTGCTAGAAATGTCATTTGTGTAATGTCACCCAAGGTTTACTGAATCAGAAACTGCAGGGGCAGGGACCAGCAATCTATGTTTTTGACAAGTCCTGCAGGTGATTCTGATTCAGACTGGAGTGTGAGGAGCGCTGGCTTAGGGAAGAGAATGGAAGTGGAATCCTGGAATCTACAGCTAAAGTCAGAGAGGAGAGAGCTGAGACAGAGAAGAAGAGAGGCCTGAAGATATCGGTGGACTTTCTTGGTCTAGTAATTGTCAAACTTTCATTGCCTATTGTGTCATTTATTTACATTAACCATTCAGTACTTTTATTTTATTTTATTTTATGATGGGGTTAGGTCAGACATGTCATTTTGTGGAAGAGCACTTGCCTAGCATGTGCTTGGCCAAAGCTCTGCGCTTGGCCCTCACCTCTGAAAAATAAGAAGTAGGGAGAGGAAAGAGGAGAGGCAAGGGGTGGGGGTCTCACTATGTGACCCAGGCTGGCCTACAGCACCTGGATCACACAGTGTTCTTCCTTCAGCCTTCCAGGAAATGGGGACCACAGGAAATTCTCTTTTAATTTCAGTTTAAGTCAAGTTGGTTACTGGCAACCAAACGAGTCTTGGCTTTCCAAGAGGAACATTTATTTATTGTTATATTTCCAAGTATAAGTATTCCTTTTGAACACCAATTCTCAATGCGTAATCCCTAGACAATCATCACCAGGGAATTCTTTTATTTAAAAAAAAAAATCCTCCCAGCCCCATTCTTGATCTGCTAGGCAAGTGGAGGGCTCAGGAAGGGCTCCATCACTGAACTAGGACACTGGGCCCGCACCAGGGGACTGACGCCCATTAGAACATGACTGTCCCACTACAGTGGGACACCTCTGTGGAAGGAAGAGGTAGGCACGCTCAGTTTAACTCTTGCCTGTGGGAGCTAGCCGAAATAGGACAGCCACTCCAGATCCCCACAAGACTGTGGTTTTCCCAGCCCTGCCTGCAGTTTTGTTCTGGAAACCATGTAAGCAAATACCCGGAGCCTCACATCTAGACCCATGTTCGCCACTCTAGCTCTTCTTACTACAACTGACATTTTGATCCCCACCTTTTGTTTTCTCATGTCTTATTTCTCAGTTGCTTCAGAACTCAGGTGAGAAGAAAGCTGTTATTTGCTAAGTTTCCTAATGTCTCTACCTTGACTAAAAGAAAAGGAATGCAGAAGATCTCTCAGACCTCTTCCTGATAGGTTATGGCCCTAGTATGAATTGCTGAATTATTATGGTGGTCATCTAATATGGCTGAAGCCCTTAAAACAACAGTTTATCTTCCCAGAAACCACCTCCCGCCTTCTTCTCCAACTCAGCCTAGGGTGCAATTTCCTTTCACCTTTCCTGCCACCTCAGGGAAGGCCCCAATCAGCTCTTCAGGTATATCTAAACATCCCCCTCAAACCTCACCCCTGGCAAAGGGCCATAAAAGCCTCAGCCTCCCTTTCTTCCAATCCAGAGAATTCCTTATCTTCCCAGATTCTCTCATTGTCCTCCAAGGTAATAAAGCCCCTTCCAGACTGGGCGTGGTGGTGCGTGCCTGTAATCCCAGCTCTTGGGAGGCTGTAAACAAGCGAATCACTATGAGTCTGATCTAGTAGTGAGACCCTGAACATCCTGTAGGCCCTTCCCTAAAAAAATAAAAATAAAATAAAGCTCCTTCCCCTTTTTCCTTTTGCTTGCTTCTCTGCTGCAACACGGTCAAAAACCTATTATTCCCCCTCCCCCTTTTTTGTTGTTTGTTTGTAGTACCAGGGATTGAACTCAGGACCCTGTGATTGCCAGACAGGTGCTTATTCTACTGAGCTAACTCCCCAGCCCCCCAAATATATTTTTTAAATTTTTTTGCAGTACCAGGGATTGAACTCAGGACCCTGTGATTGCCAGACAGGTGCTTATTCTACTGAGCTAACTCCCCAGCCCCCCAAATATATTTTTTAAATTTTTTTGCAGTACCAGGGATTGAACTCAGGATCTTGTGCTTGCCAGGCAAGTGCTTATTCTATTGAGCTATCTCCCAGGCCCCACTTCCCTTTCTAATATTTGTACGTTAAAGAAATTGGATTCCCTCTTTGCACTCTGCTAGTTCCAGTTTTCCCAGTTCTGGGGACTGAACCCAGGACCTCACATTAGGTAACTGATCCAGCAGTGAGCTGCCTCTTTATCTCCTATACCCGCTCAGCCTTTAAAATTTGAGACAGGGTCTCACTAAAGTTCTCACTGAATTTGCAATCTTCCTGCCTCAGTCTCCCTAGTAGCCTCTAGCTGAGATTACAGATGTGTGCCACCATATCCAGTGTGTTTGTTACTTTTTCTTTGTAGCTGGGACACCTGACACCTGTAAGAGAGGAGAAAAGGTTTACTTTGGCTCATGTTTGTAGCCCATGGCTGGCTGACTCCAAGGTGTGAGAGCACGGCAGGGAGATTTAGGGCACGAAAACCCGCTCCCCTCAGGGCAGCGTTGAAGAAGAAACTGAAGGGACGAGCGAGGAAGAGTGATGCACCTTCTGGGCCACGCTTCCAGTAGCCCACCCCTGCTGACCAGACTCCACCTGCTAGTGGCAGATCAGTTATACCACCTTCATAATCGAATCACTTTCCAAGGAGTACTGCCTCTGATCACATGAGACTTTGGGAAGAACTCTAAATATAAGCCATAACATCCTGCCCTGAGTGCCCCAAAGTCTCTTGTACACCTCTTTATGTAAAATGCATTTAAGCCATCTCTAAGAATTGTCAAAATCTTTTTTTTTTTTTTTCAGGGTCTCACTACTAGATCAGACTCGTAGTGATTCTCCTCCCAAGAGCTGGGATTATAGGCAAGCACCACCATGTCCAGTCTCAGTTGCCACCTCAGCATGCCCCAGGGGCGAGGCCAACATGGCAGGCCCGGGGAATTGAACCCCCAGCTCTCGATTCTCCTTGCAGGCACTTTAATCTGCTGAGCTATTTGGCTGGCCCTTTTTTTTTCTTTTTGAGACTGGGTCTCAGTATGCAGTTTAGGCTTGAGTTCTTAGTCTTAACAGTTCCAGCACTGCCAAGAAGTCCAAAAAGTCCCTTCTGAGACTTAAGGCAAACTCTTAGCTCTACACCCCTGTGAAAATCAAAAAGAAAGTTAAACATTTCCAACATACAATGGCACAGGATAAACATTCTCATTCCAAAAGGGAAACATAGAGAGGTAGAAAGTAAGACTGAAACCCACCAAGGCAAACATTAAATCTTGCCTTTCCATGTCTAATCCCGGAGGTAAAGATGGAAGCTGCAAAAGCAAGGGTAACCCTACTCCTATCATATGGCCAGTGATTTTAGCCCTCATAGCTTCTGTTTGGGGGGCCACTTTGCTCACTGCCCATAGCTTTCTTCAGATATTCCATGTCCTAGGTTCTCCAAATTTCTGATGCTGCTGTTGCATCTTTAGCTTCAGCTTCACAGCTTCCTGTACCACCATCTCAGGGGGACAGTACCTTGCCTTCCAGGACATTCTCTAAAATCTGGTGGAATCCTCTCTGACCGCACAACTCTTATATTCTGCACACCCATAGACCCAGCACCATGTGATGACATCAAGTTTGGCCACTGGCTCCAGAAGTACCTAGGCCCTTTTGTATCCTGGGTATGGAAGCTATGAACCAAATATCATAAAGCAATTTCCCAGGTAACCCTTCTTAAGTAGGGTGCTCTGGGGCTCTCCTCAAAGAAAAGTCTCACTTAAAAAAAACATTTTTTTATATGTTTGGTAGCTTGGACTTGTAGTAATCCTCCTGTTTCAGCCTCCCCAGTGCTGGGATTACAGGTGTGCAACACCACACCTGGTCTTGGTGGCTGGCTTGGCACGCTTGGGTGGGGCCAACATGGCATGTGGTACTGGGGATTGAACCCTGGTCCTTGCACTTGCCTAGGTAGGTGCTTAGACCACTGAGCTATTTCTGTGGCCCCAAGTCTCTGTTGTAGATCAAAGGGTAATTCTTGCTGTTTCCACACATGCTCTCAAGTGATCCTTCCCATTATCCTGACTCAGTGTTTGACTTCTTTTCAATCCTTTCAGCAACCAGTCTCTCTTTGACCAAAATTTTATAGGTCCTAACTTTACCAGAGCTTCTTTTATAGTCAAACCCAAGACTTCTGAAATCAATGGGCTGGGCCATTTGCTCTTGATTTTCAGTATAAGCCTCACTGAAAACTGCCAGAAGTACCCATGCAACACCCTGAATACTGAACCTCCTTGAAATTTCTTCCAACAGATTAATTAGTCTGCCACTCTTGAGTCTGGTTCTTACCATTTGTTTTTCAATTAGCATTCTGATCTTCTAAACTCTGACAAGACTCTCCCACGCCAGTTTATAATATTCTAGGGCTGCTTTCTAGCCAGAATCTCCAAACCTTTCCAAACTCAGCCTCTGCACCAGCTCCAAAAACTTCTGAACCACACGGTTAGGTAGCACCACAGTGGCTACCCTACTCCTTATTACCAAAATCTGCCTTAGTGACATTCCTGTGATAAAATACTTGGTATCTTCAATTTAAGGGAGATAAGGCTTATTTTGGCTCATGTTTGCAACCCATGCAACTGGCCCCGAGGCAGGGGAGGCATGGCAGATCGGCATGGCAAGGGAAGAGCTGCTAACTTCATGGCAGCAGTGAAACACAGAGAGAGGAGGAGCGGGGGAGGGAGATACACCCTTCCAGGTCGTGCTTCCAGTGACTTACAGCTTCTGACCAGACACTACCTCCTGGCAACAAGGCAGTGACAAGCCCAGTAATCTGATCACCTTCCCCAAAGTGCTGCCTCTAAGAGCATGAGGTTATGGGGTCACATAGAGGTACAAACCCTACAGCCGCCTTCTTCTAGGTCCTTCAGTTGGACTACCAGCCAAATTGACATAAGACAGATTAACAGAAGAAAAAAAAAAAAAAAAAAACCACAGTTGTGCATGGGAAGCCTACATAGTACAAGACCTGTCAAAGGGTAGATGATTGAATCTGAGAAGAAGGACTAGGTGCTTGGGAGTGGAATGGCCTTGTAAATTATGGGAGAATGAAAGGAAGAAACACAGCAGAGGAATTCTGTCCTGTTATGTAGGCAGAGTTTCTCAGGTAAAAGGACAGTAGGAAACGGATCCCTTTCCCTGATACAGAGACTTCATTAACATAGACTTTCTGTCTAGATGTAGCTTTCTTTTGTACAAAGACAGGTTTTCAGAGCTACTCCTATATCTTTGGTTTCTCAGAACAACCAGATCAAAATAGCCGAATGATAGGCTGTATTTATTTGCAGGTGGCATATTCTGATCCACTGTCATGTTTAGGGGTGTTGTGCACATTCTAGGAGGCCGTATCTGCTGCTGTCTCTCCAGGGATCCTCAGCGCTCTGCTGAAGAAGACCACCTTTGTTCTCACCACGCCACTGCTATGGCACCTGCAGGAGTGAGCGGGCCTACCAGCGCCCCACAGGCCACAGGAGGGATGATTGCAATCACAGAGCATTTCCTTTCAGCTTTGCCTGAAACAGTGTGATTCTGTGGAGCAGGGATGGTGTCTAAGAAGCCCTGTGTTTTACAGGGCTCCCCAGGAGCTGCCCATCTTTGCCTTATCCTCAGGTTCTGCCAGCTGTCTAACCTAGATCCACATGGCTGCTCCTGGAGCTATGCCTTTCTGTCCTGGAGGCTAAGGAAAGCCCACTCTGTCACTTGAAGGAAGAAAGGACTCTCTTTTCTCCCTTCCACTCATCAGCTCTTTTTCCTATTTCTCACGCATCTTTTGAACACCATAGTCATGATCCTGGTAAGGCATGTGGAAAAGATGAGCATCCATTAGGAACTTGGAGAATCAGGCCTGGCTCTGAGAGGGAGCTCAACTTATAGGGCTGAGATCACCAGAGCTGCAGTCGTGCCTCTCGGAAAAGTATCTGCAGGAGAGTGAGAAGGCCTCTGGGCACAGCACCTGAGTGACGAGGGTGAGAAAAGTGTTTTCTCTCTACTGACACTCATTCTTTTTTTTCTTTTTCCATAATTTTATTGAGAAACAAATAGCAATGAGACAGTTTCAAATCAAATTGGTAGGACAGTTTCATTAATTAACACATTGCATACATTCTTCCTAGTGGTTAATTGCTGTACAAGATGCGGATATGATATCCTATTTACAAACACCATTAGAACAAATCACTCTATTCATTAAGAGAATGTAACTATATATCTATCCTAACCATTTTGAATACACAGATACAAAATGGATATTCATCTGTATACCCTTTGTTTGTTAAGTTCCGTTATTTGAATATTATAGGTGTGTAAACTCAGCAAAATATTCTAAAAGAGTCCAGTAGTCCATAATAGTACTGGGTTTTCCTCTTGACTGGCAGTGTCAGAAACTGTTGACCTGAATCCCCTACAGCTCCACATAACAGCATGGCTTTACTTCTTATACTTCGTTTTTATACTTTTTTGCTGTATGGTTAAGATGAAGGTAAAGCAGGACCTATGCAACAAGAGTTGTAGCTTTTGGGTCTGATAAGGTCAGTGAAATCCCCTCAGGATTTACCCTGAGATCCTGTACCTCAGATTGTAGAACCTTTGTCAGTGTCAGCCATGTGGATGAGTCACGGCCATTGCTTGGCCAATGTGCTCTCTTCTGACACTCATTCTTAATCTTCCTGCAATAGTTAGTTCTTTTTTTTCTTTTATTATGAATTTAGTACAGGGTCTACAGGATGCACAGGGTCTCACTACATACATCAGACTCCTAGTTGTTCTCCTGTTTTCAGCCTCCCAAGTGCTGGGATTACAGGCACATGCCACCATGCCCTGTCTCGGGCGGGGCCCAGCACGCACCACAGGGATCGAACTCAGCCCCTGTTCTCTGCAGAAGCAGATGCTTTAGTCTGCTGAACTATCTGGCCAGCCCAATAGTTAATTCTTTCTAGATAACCTAACTACCATTGTTTTTACATGGTTAGTTTGTACATATGCAACTCTGGCTCTGTTTGGCCGATATAAACATTTTTTCTAAACATAATTTTTCAATGTTTGATCTCATTAAAAATGGAAGTAAGACTATTAAAATTGAAAACATGTACATAAAGGAACACTAGTAGAAGATTGGAAAGATAACCTCAAGAATGGGAGAACCTATGTAAGAGACACTGGATAAGAGATTACATCTAGAATAGACAAATAATTCCGTAGCGGGGTGTGGCAATTCACACCTCTAATCACAGAATCCTGGGTGGCTAAGGCAGGAGGATCACAAATTTAAACCCAGTCTAGGCAATTTAATGACTAGTGAGAACCTATCTGAAAAAGAGAAAGAAAGAAAGAAAAGAAAAGAAAGAGAAAAGATAGGGGACTGGGGATATAGCTCAGTGCTGAGGCCCTGGGTTCAATCCTCAGTACTAGAAAATAAAAATAAATAAAAAATAATAATAAATAAAATACAAAGAACCCCTAACACTGAACAAAAAGATAAACAACCTGATTGAAAAATAGGCCTATCCTTTTGGGTAGGAATCTAGCTGCTGAGAGCATGTTTGCCTAGGACGAGGTGTGAGAACCACAAGACACACTGCTACAGAAACAAACACACACGAGTATAGAACTTAAATAGATATTTCACCAAGGAAGATACACAAATGGCTGGGTATGACGCTGCACATCTGTAATCCCTGCACTTTGGAGGCTGAGGCAGGAGGAGCATTGTGAGCTTGAGGCCAGTCTAGCTTACTTAGTAAATTTAAGGCCAGCCTGGATTATATCAGAAGATACTGTCTGAAAAACAAACAAACAAACAAATTCAAAAACAACAAAAAGGCAGAGTAGAAAGATGTTGATTATAGGTCAGTTGGGAAACACAAATCAAAACTACAATGAGGTAGTTCACACATCTAGAATGCCAATTCAAAAAAGTGAATGAAGGGCCGGGGAGATAACTCAGTAGAATAAGTGCCTGCCAGGCAAGTGCAAGGTCCTGAGTTTAATCCCCGGTACTGCAAAAATAAAAAAATAAATAAATAAAGTGAATGAACAATAAAGGAGTACTTATTAAAGGCCTTGTGTTCAACCTTTTGCACTGAAAAAAAAACCCACAAAAAGGTCACAGACATAGAAATTAAAGTTTATCAGGATCTGGGAGGACAAAAGTGAATGGGGTATTTTTTAAGCAAAGCAATAAAGAAAAAGAAGTAAAGAAAATAAGACTAAAAAAATTACCTGTGATTCTATCATCCAGGATAACTGGGTGCCCTGCCAGTCTTTCATATTATCCTCTGTCTGTCTGTCTGTCTGTCTGTCTGTCTGTCTGTCTCTGTCTCTGTCTCTGTCTCTGTCTCTGTCTCTCTCTCTCTCTCTCTCTCTCTCTCTCTCTCTCTCTCTCTCTCTCTCTCTGTATTTGGTACACGG
>NW_004524643.1:7295002-7305091 GCF_000260255.1 Octodon degus | reverse complement strand
TCTCTCTCTCTCTCTCGTATTTTAAGGAATTTGTCTACAGGGTGTCCAGGGTCTCACTACCAGATCAGACTCATAGCGATTCACTTATTTACAGCCTCCCAAGAGCTGGGATTACAGGCGCGTGCCACCACGCCCAGTCTCAATTGCCATCTCAGTGTGCTCTGAGGGCGGGGCTGGCATAGCAGGCCTGGGGATCGAACCCCCCTCCTGCCCCTGCACCTGCTTGCAGGTGCTCTAATCCACTGATCTATTTGACTGGCCCTTTCTTTTTATATTTATGTTAAGTATAAGAATTCTGGACCCCAAACCTTTATGGTTCAAGTACACACTCTGTCATTTGCTAGCAATAGGACATCTCTACATTATAGTCTTTGTAAAATTGTACATAGTAATATAGCTCAATCAAGTGGTTGATGTGTGGATTAAATTACGTAATGTTTTAGTGGTTAGCACATTGCCAGCATCATGGCAAGTGCTTGCTAAGTAATAGCATATCTATATCTATCTTTATAACTATAAATAGCGGCTCAGGATGTAGCTTAGTGGTAGCACATGTTCCCAGCGTGTAACAGGCCCTGGGATCAATGGCATTACTGCAATCTTTTTTTTTAAAAATCATTTGTTACTCACTTTTATTTTCTAGTTACAAAAATGCCCTTTTCTGTAGCCGAAGTGTTTTTTTTTTATATGTTAAGTGAAATGAAAAAGGCAATATGCTGAAATTATATTAAATTAGTCATGTTTTTCAAATTAGTACTGCAAGCTTTAAAAATTAAATGATCTGTGAATGTATTATACTGTTTGTAGCTTACTGCACTTGGCCAGTCAACCTGCTATCACAAAATATGGGAGAACTCTGAACTGCAAGGATGTCCTGCAATGCCAGCAGCACACATGACCCACTACTACAGGATCACAGCTGGGCCAATGGCTCCTCTTCCTCTTACTCCCCCCCATCCCTCTCACTCTCCCCCACTCTCACTCGCTGCAGGATTGTGAGTGATCCTGTCCCCACAGCAAGAGGCTATAGAGCAGATCTCATCTGCTGACCAGGAGGAAAAGGAGGAAATCCTCACTTCAAACGAGCTTAAGCGGGCCGGGGAGATGGCTCCGTGGACTAAGCGCGCCCCTGGCAAGTGCAAGGGCCTGAGTTCAATCCCTGGTTCCAAAAAAAAAAAAAAAAGAAAAAAAAAATAGCAAAAATAAAGATAGAAAGAAAGAAAGAAAGAAAGAAAGAAAGAAAGAAAGAAACTAACATGCATACATTTGATTACATCGCATTGAGATTTATCAAACTGTCTAATTGTATATGATATTAATACTGAGTGGTATTCTAAATGAGCTTAAGGAGTTACATAAAATGTGACAAACTGCAAAATTTTGTGGAAAAGCACCACCCAAAGAAGGCTGAAGCAGTGCAAGCAATGAGCCTGTTTAATGACAACACAATGTCACATGTCCACAAAATCCTCCAAATGGGGCAAAACCAAGTATCATTGGGTAGGTCCCTTGTTAGGGTTGAAAAGAAAAAGATTGTGCTGAGCCAATGCTGTGGACAGTAGTGATTCTGTTAGTGGTAGCGAAAATCACCATACACAAGAAACCTCCTTTCCAGTCTCTCACCCCAGCCGCAAAAGTAAGAGGTAAGTGCAGGTTAAATTGTTTATTTTGAGACTGGTCGTGGTGGGTCATGCCTGTGATCCCAGCTCTTGGGAGGCTGTAAACAGGCAGATCACTATGAGTCCGATCTACACAGTGAGACCCTGTACACCCTGTCCTAAAAAACAAAAAAAAAGTTTATTTTTGTTTATATTTTGCACTTTATTGTTTTGTAGTATATTCCAGTATTGTAATGAATCATCTGAGTTTCCATTACTTCTATGGAGAAATTTGCTTACAAATGCTCTGGATTATAGTCATGTTTCTGAAACAAATTATGCTCCCATACTAAGATTTTACTGTACCTTACATTGCGTAATTTATAAACAACAGACACTCATTCTTACAATTCTTGATCTGAGATCAAAACACTAGCAGGCTGGTCTGGTGAGGGCTCTGGGCTTCATGGTTGGGGCTCTCCCTGTGGACTGTTGAGGGAAGGGGGCCCTCTTCCACAGCAGCAGGAAACCTGTTCATGAGGACAGAGCCTGATCACTTAGCCACCTCCTAAAGGCACCCGCCCCTTGCTATTACCCCACTGGGGATTGGGAATGTCCCACCTTTCCGACCATAGCACCTAACTGTCTCACTTTTGGTATTAAGCAAAAATTATTTCACTGACTAGTATTTTAACACTACGGCGATAGAATCATTCACTAGCCACGTCCTTGTTATTGAATGTGTAGGTGGTTTTCTAATTTTTCATTGTTTTAATAATGCAGTGGTGCTACTCTTTGTTCGATCCTCCCTGGCAGTCCTGTTATGACGTTGGCCCTACCCTGCCGCAGGAGCCCCGGAGTCCCCAAGCCAGTGTGCCCCACTGCACCTGAAGCTGCAAAGTCAGAAATCTGAATTCCAGCGCTGCTTGGGCTCTGTAGCTAGAAGATGCTGGGGATTGCGCTGCTGGGCCTTTGCCTCCCCCTGTGTAACAGGAGAGCTCCAGAGGGCGTGATCCCTGGTACCTTTTCTGCTGGGAGGCTCTGATTATCGGACAATCCTCTACTAAACTATGGATTTCTCCAGTCTGATCCTAGCCTTCCTCAGGGCTGTGTGCACACTCTCCAGTGAATGTGTTTCAGCTTCTATTCTTAGCAGCGTGATCTTTAAACAAGGAATAGATTTGTGCTTCTGTCTCATCACAAATGCATGCAGCTCCTGCTGGGCTGTTGTTATTCTTCACCAACCATTCATTCACATTAAAAGCAATGGCCCATTAAGGAAATAAGTGGATGCTGCTCCTTCATCAACTGAGATAAGGACTGTAGCTCCCTCCTGGGGAAGAGGGGGGCGGTCCACACTCCTGCTCACTGGGCCTTAGCTTGGGCTGACTCTGCTGCAAATGAGGTCAGGGAACCCTGGTTTCTGTAACCCTCTCCCCAGATGGGCCAGGGATGCTATTTTCTCTGGGATGGGCCAGGGATGCTATTTGGTCGATAGTGGTTTTGATGGTGATGAGTAATTAGCGTTCCAGACAAGAAGGTCATTGTTTATCCTGAAATGAAAATGGACAGGGATGAAACTCCAATCCTCCAGGAGCTCTCAACCTTAGCCATGACTCAAAGTTACTTCGAGTATTTTAACGTACAAATTCAGATTCTAGGTCCCCAGCCTTAGAGATTCTCAAGTATGGCCAGAGAATAATGTCCCTTTTTTAATAAAAACAGCTGATGATTGAACTCAGGCCTGCATGTGTGCTAGGAAATCACTCTACTACTGAACTATATCCTTAACTCTTTATTTTTTATCTTTTGAGATAGAGTCTTGCTAAATTTCCTAGGCTGGCCGGGATCTTGCAAAACCTTTTCAGCCTCATGAGTAGCTGGGATTACAAGGCATGTGTCACACCCCTGACTTTGCATTTCTTCATTTTATTTTATTTTTAACTTTTGATACCTGGAATTGATTTAGGGAGAAAAACTGATCTTAGGTGGGTGACCTCCAAATGATACAGGGAACCTCCAAATGATATAGGGAATAAACGATCTCCCGACCTGACCTGGACGAGTTTGTGTTTTCTAAAACCGAAGAATGAATTTTAGAAACAAATGGAGGTTATGAGCAGAATACATTTATTGAGGGAAAGAAAGCTCATGTTTGAGAGAGGGACAGGATGGGGGCCCAAGTGGGTTGTCCTCAGGAAGCTGTCTCTTCCAGGGACTTTTAGAGTCATATCATGCCATGAGGCAAGTCTAAAGTGGTGGAGAACATGAGAACTTGCTTAGGTGGGCATGAGGTGGGACAAAACTACAGAGATTACATTGGTTGTAATCTCAACCAAGGAGATTACAAGCATCATTGCTCAGCTAAAATTGATTAAGTCCAGGACCAAATGGGGAAGGGAGTCACATAGCAAGCAGTAATGAATGTAGAACAGGACTTTATCAGGTAGCCATCCAGTAGCAGTCGGATTAATGATTCTTCAGGCTCTCTCAGGGTGATGATCAATCTTGGATGCCAATCTTTAGGGAGGTCAGCATTTGTTTGATCTTTGGTCTTTAGTTCTGGCTCACAGCAGGAGCATCTGTCCCTCCCACAGCTATAAGGTATCTTGACTTCTGTGTCTTCTGTGTTATCTCCTTCAAGGGCCTGGCCCTGTCTGACTGCCTATAATATTTGTATCTAATTTGGCTGCCTGCAACAGAATCAAACTCAAGACCTTGCAGTTACAGGCATGCACTGCACCACTGAGCTATAGCCTCAACATAGTTTCTTCATTTTAAAAGACATTAAACTAAAATAATAAAAAATAAAAGACACTAAACTAAAAGACACCAAAGGAGATTAAGATACATGTGCTAGGGGGGCCTGGCCTTAGCTCAGTTGTTTAAGTGGCTGCTTCCACAAAGCTGTCAGCCTCAGGTTGCTGTAGTTCGATCCCCACAACACTCCAGCCAGCCAAACCACCCCTCAGGGCATTCAGATAAAAAAAAAAAAAGATACATGTGCTAGGGGCTGGTGAGATGGCTCGGTGGTCTAGAGCATCTACTTGGAGCAACTTGGCGAAGCACAGGGACCGTGGTTCGGTCCCCCGGCACCACATGCCAGCCAGCCCCGCCCCCTGGTGGGCTGAGCTGGCCACACACACACACACACACACACACACACTAAATAAACAAATAAATAAATTTAAAAAAAAGATACATGTGCTACAGTAAGGACATAGGCATATGGTGGTATGATCTGTGAGTATTTTTTTGTTCCTTCTCCCTCAGTCCCTTGGGGTTTTTTTCCTTTTCCTTCTTTCTTTTCTTTTCTTTTTCTTTGATGGGAATCAAACTCATAACCTTGTACTTGCCAGGTGCTGTGCTGCCAAGTTACATCCCCAGTCCCCCCAGAACCTCTTCTTTTTTCTTCTTGTGCTAAAGATTGGACCCTGGGCCTCACACAGGTGAAGCGTGTGCTCCATCACACGCCACCCCCTTGGCCCGAAGCTGTTGTTGAGGCAAGTGCTCCCTGTATTCCTGTGCTGTCCTTGCTCTTCTCCTATCTCAACTGCCTAAGTAGCTGAGGTTTGAGCCACTGCACCCAACCTAAAATATCCTGTTTTAAAATACTGGCAAGTACTTCAACATTTCCATGGGAAGGGTAGCTCAGCAGTCATGCACTTGCCTAGCATGCACAGGATGCTGGGGTCTTGGGTTCCATCCAGCAAAACAGCATCATCATCATCATCATCATCATCACCATCATCATCAGCAGCAGCAGCAACAGCAGCAGCAGCAGCAGCCACCACAACTCAAAAAACAAAAGAACCCCCCCCAAAAAACCAAAGTATAGACCAAAGAATAGTTACTGAGCCAAAATAGCCTGAATGTGCCCATTGAAATGTCTTTACAACATGTTAGCTGGACAGTCGCTCAATCTAAGTAAAAAATGGTGCAGTCAACAGCTCATTCAATGGGCCACATCAGACTCTCCCGCTGTGAGACTCTCTGGGGCTCTGGATGAAGCCCCGCGGGGCATGCCACCAAGTGCTCTAGCGGGGAGGCAGGAAACCAGCATCCTAGTTCCTGCCAGTAACTTGCTAGGTGACACGGGGAAAGAAATCCCCTCTCCACTTGCAGGATTTCTTTCTGTAAGGTCTGGGGGTAGAGCGTGGGAGGGTGATTCCCAGCCTTCTCTCCAGGGTGCTTCATTTTTCTCATGAAGATCTCCCTATTATCCACAAGCTACTTGAGAAAACTTTTCAGATTAAATTGCAAGTTCAACTTTCTCTCCCCACCCCACCTCCATCTGGTGGTACTGGGACTTGAACTCAGGACCTCACATATTCTAGGCAAACTCTTAAGCTCTGAGATACTGAGCTACATTCACAGCTGTTTGTTTGTTTTGAGACAAGGTCTTGTCTAGGTTGGATTTGAATTTGTGATTCTCCTGCTTTAGCCTCCTGTATACCTAGGATTATAGGCTTGAGCCACCACACTCAGCTCTCTCTCATATTCTGTATCTTTTGTGATTTGTATTTGCTGGGACATACCTTTGTGTGGAAGGCTTTGGGGGATTTTCTTGAGGAAAAGCATTTTGGAACAGAACTTCTTGGTGAGGTGGAGCATGTAGGCTTCTTATTTGCTGAACATTCTATTTTGGATTACAATTTTTAAAAAAGGAATAGAGTTGTTATTGGGGAGACTTTAAAGTAAAAAGTGAGTTCCCTTATAGTTCACTTGCAACTGTATCTTTCTCCCCATAGATTTATTCACATATAATTTACATATAATAAAGTTAATCCATTTAAAGGCTTTTTTTTTTCTTTTGGCACTGAGGACCAAACAGGGCCTTGTACATGCTAAGCACAGATTTTACTACTAGGCTACTCCCCCATCCCCTGAAGCATTTTTTTTTTAAATCAATGGTTTTTAGTATATTTACAAACACATGCAATTAATACCATTATCTGATTGTGGAACAATTTCATCTCCTAAAAAGAAATTCCTTATTTATTTTTATTTGCTGTTATCCTGGCAACCATGCTATACTTTCTATATTTCTAGAGTTGCCTATTTTGAACCTGTGGCATACATGGAAGAACACAGTATGTAGTCTTTTGCGTCTGTCTTCCACCACCTAGCAGAATATTTTCTCTCTCTCTCTCTCTCTCTCTCTCTCTCTCTCTCTCTCTCTCTCCCCCTCTCTCTTTTTGTGGTACTGGGAATTGAACACAGGACCCTGTGCTTGCCAGGCAAGCACTTATTCTATTAAGCCATCTCCCTGGGCCCAAATATTTTCAAAGTTTGTGACCTCATTCTTTTTAATTGCCAAATAATATTCCATTGTATAGATGCCACAGATGTTTATCCATCTGTCTTAGTCACTTGTTATTGAGACACCATACCCTATACTCACAAGTTAAAGGAGGAAGGGTTTCTTTTGGCCAACAGTTTTTTAGAGGTTTCAGTCCATAGTTGGCTGGCTCTCAGGCAAGGATGGTATGACATAATGGTATGGCAGACAAAAAGCACAGAATCAAGGGAGAAGTTGGGGAGGGAGATAAACCTCCGTAGGCCTCCTAGCAAGTCAGCTGTCAAAAGCCCTGCCTTTGAGCATACAAGGCTCTTGGGGGAGTATCTAGATATGAACGATAACATTCTGCCCCTAGCCCCTCAAAAGGCTCATTTGCATCTCTTTATGAAAAATGAATTTAGCTGATCTATAAGAGTCACCAAAGCCTTAACAATTCTAGCACTGCTGAAAAGTTTAAGTCCAAACACTGCTTACATACGATGGCACAGGATAAAGATTTGGATTCCAAAAGGGAGGAAAAGAAATGCCTTCTGAAAACTGGGCTGAAGCTTCTCTGACCGCACAACTCTTGCATTCTGTATGCTTGTAAAAGCAACACCACATGGATGATACCAAGGTCTGCTTCCAGCTCAAGCAGTAGCCAGGTCCTTTTGTAACATGGCTGCAGAGGCCTTTGAATGCCTAGAATGTTGAGCACTGTGAAGTGTAATTCCTAGGAACAAACTCCCTCTGAAGCTATTCTGGAGTACTACTCCTTGGGGCTCTTTCTCAAAGCAAAGTCTTTTAAAGTATTTTAATTTTGAGCCTGCCAGTGGTATGATTTTGCCGATTCCTAACATAGCCTTAAGTCATTTTTTCCAATTGTCCTCATCCAAACTACTGGCTTTTTTGTAATGGTAGTAATTTCAGTAACCACAGTTTCATCTACTTCATCTATTCAGATACATCCTTTCTGGTGAAAATGAAAAACCCTTAAAGTGGGATTTTGGTTCTAATTTTCAGAAAAACATGGCTGAAAGTCCTCAGCAGAATTCATGCTACAGGCTCAGCATTGGGATGCCTTGAAATTTCCCAAGCAAATTAGATTGCTACCTTTAACTTCAATCTCCTGCAAAGTCACAGGATGAGTAACATGTAGACAAATTTTCTGCCAAAGCAAAATACATGTGGCCTGGAGTCCAGGTGCTCATGGAGTCCTTCTTTGCATCTGAGATCTCTCAATCTTTCCTGATTGCATTACTTTCAGTATTCTGGACCTGTGGGCTCTGACCACAATCTCCCATCAAGCCCAAGTCATGGCAAGGGATACTTCTCCACCAGACTCTCCATACTTGTCCAAGCTGCTCCCTTGGCACCAGGCATGGTGGCCCACGCCTGTAAACCCAACATTCAGGAGGCTGAGGCAGGAGGATTGCTGTGAATTTCAGGGCAGCCTGGGCTACCTGGTGTGTCCAGGCTAACCTGAACTATGCCGTGAGACCATCTCAACAAAATAAAACAAAATACAGCAACTAAATTCCTCACAGGAACCAGTTTCCAAGGCTTCTAAACCACATACTTGAACAGTAATATAGCAATGATCCTACTCTTGTTAATAGTACCTATCTTAGTCACTTTCCTTGTTGCAGAGACACCATTCATCAATTGATGAACAATTAGGTTGTTCTTATAGTTAGCCATTATAAATAATGTGGTAAACAATGATGTATGAGTTTTTGTGTGGACATATATTTTCATTTCTTTTGGGGATAGGCAACTGCAGTAAAATTGTGTTCTACGGGAAGAGTCTCCATATGTTTAACCTTATAAGGAGCTGTCGCAGTTTCTTGCTTGCTTTTCTCATTGCTGTGACACACCTGACATCCAATGTTAAAGGACGAAAGGTTTATTTAGTGCCCAGTTTGTAGTGGCTTCGGTCCAGTGTTGGCTGGCTCCAAGGATGGGAGCCATTACAGAGGAGAAACAATTCATAGTGGGCAGAAGACAGCAAAGCAACAAGGGACCTCAGCAGCTTCTTTTTGTCCCTTCTACTCTCTATCTAGACTATTGGGGGTTAGGACAGTGGCAAACCTGTCAGTGGGCTGACTTAGCAATCACACACCCTTAATCCCAGCATCACACACTCTAGGTTCAGCCACATCTGAAAAAGCCACATTTGTGACCACATGAGGCTCTGGGAAAACATCTAGACACAAACCATAATGTTCTGTCCCTGACCCCCCAACACACAGGTATATTCCTTTTACAAAAAGCATTTGGAAAAACAAACAAACAACAACAAAAATGTACTTGGTCCATCTCCGAGTTGCCAAAGTCCTAACAGTTTCAGCATTGCCGAAAAGTCCAGGTCCCAAGTGTCCTCTGAGATTTAAGGCAAACTCTTATCTGTGAGCCCCTGCACCAAGGAAGAAAAAATTAAACTCTTCCAACATTCAATGGTACAAGATAAACATTTCTGTTTCAAAAATTGCAAACAGGGAATACAAAGGAATGGGACCAGAGGAAGTCCAAAATCCATGGTAAACACTAAGTCCTATAGTTCCATGTGTAGCACCCAGAGTAATCTGTGGCAAGATGTGAACTCCAAAGGCTCTACCCCATAGTACTTTTGGTGGCTGTGGCTCCTGTGGCTCTCTTGGGGCAGCTCTGCTCACTCTTTGTAGTTCTTCTCAGACGATCCACATTCTTAGCTTCTCTAATCTTCTAGGGTTTCCACTGTACCTCTGGCTTCACATACACAGTTTCACACACAGTCCTCTCAGGAGGACACTACTGGCCTCCCAGGCCTTCTTCTGAAATCTGGGTGAAAGCCTTGCTGACCCTACAACTCTTGTGTTCTGCAGGCACATAAAAACTACTTCCGTGAGGATGATGCCAAGGTCTGCTGCCAGCAGGAGCAGTAGCCAGGCTTCCTTCTGTCTGGGCTGTAGGGGTCAAGTGCCTGGAGCACTGAACACTCTAAAGCCAATTCCAAAGGAATAAATTCTCAAGGCCACTGTCATTCTGGAATATGTTGCTCTGGGGCTCTCTTCTCAGAAAATTCTTTTACCTCTGTAACTCTGAGGCTGCAGAGGTTGGGGTCCTGCTAGTTCTTGTATGTTCTCAGGCCATCTTTTCTATTGTCATTTTCTGAAATACTTGGCTTTTCTTTGCTAATTTTTCCAGTGATCAATTTCTCCGCTGTTCCAT
>NW_004524643.1:7286331-7290177 GCF_000260255.1 Octodon degus | reverse complement strand
CGCTGCGCCTGGGCTGGGACTGGTCCTGCCGGCGCAGGGTAGCAGGAAGCTCTCCACACACTCACCGGACCTGGGCTAGGACTGGGTCTCCATTCCATCTTTTCCAAGGTGCAACTTTACTGGGCCTTCCGTTCAGGCCAAATTCACAGCCTTTTGAATCATTCTGTTTGGCTTGATCTTGATTCTCACCATAGACCTGGCTAAAAGCCCATAATAGTAGCCATGCCACAGCAATAACATTAGACCGCCTTGAAATTTCTTCTTTAGGATTAATTAGTGTGCCACCCTTAATCTTAGTCTCAGGCAAAGTCTCTGAACATGAGCAAAATCCAGACAAACTTTTTGTTAAAGTATAATATTCATTGTTTGGAGTCCAACAGCCAATGGAGTCCTTCTTCCCAGCAGAAACCTCCCAAGTCTGGTCTTTACCAGCAGGATTCCTATAAGCATCTGGGTCTTCTGGTCTCTGTCAAGAATCTCCCATCGAGTATAGCCTAATCTGCTCTAGCTCTACTGTTTCATCTAGCATCTCCAAACCTTTCCAACCTCTTCTCCTAAGCTACCTCCAAAGGCTCCTAAACCACATGATCAGATATAATCACAGAAAATGCCCCACCTCTCTGGTACCAAGTTTTGTTGTAATTACTTTTCTTGGTGCTGTGACAAAATACCTGACAACCTAAGTTAAAGGTGGAAAAGTTTATTTGGCTCACTTTGTAGAGGTGTTAGTTCATTATCAGCTGGTGCCAATGAGGGATGCATCACAGAGCAACAGTTCATGGCGGGCGGAAGGTAGCAAAGCATGAAGGGACCTTAGCAGCTTCTGGCTGCTACTTTCATGCTCTATCTAGGCTAATGGAATTACGATGGTGCAAACCAATCAGGCTATTGAGATTAGGATGCTGCCCAACCAAGCAGACTGATTTAGTAATCACACAGTCTTAATCCCAACATCACACAGTCTAGATTCAGCCACATCTGAAAAATCCCCACCTATGACCCCATGAAGCTTTGGGGGAGGGACATCTAGACACAAACTGTAACAGTTTCCCAAAGCAGTGATACTGTTTTACATTTCTCCTAGCAGCACATGAAGCTTCCAGTTTTTTCTTACGATGATTTTTTGATCCTTGTGGATGCTAGTCGCATCTCAGTGATAACTATGGGTGATATTCTTATAGCTTTGATCTTGCAGTTCAGTCTGTTCCTGACTGTTCTGATTTTGTCAGTGAAGTTGATAATCTGCTCCCCTGACCCTTCAACTCACTATATAGCCCAGGCTGGCCTCCGATTCATGGTGATTCTCCTGCCTTAGGCTCCCAAGTGCTGGGATGGCAGGCATCTGCCACTACATCCAACTGGAGTTGATAATTTTAAGTGGATTTGGTTTAACCCTCAGATCTGGAGTGAGAGTAAGTCACTTTCAAATTATAGAGAGGGAACTCAATGATACTGTGGCACTACCCCATGCACATTTTAGTTACCTGTGTGGTCAGTGAGATAACATTAAATGAGAATCTCCAGAAATTAATAACTTGTAAGTTTTCAGTTGCATGTCATTCCAAGGAGCATGATGAAATCTCACCCTATCATGCTCTGTCCTATCTAGGATATGAAACATAGAACTAAATAGCACATTTTGGGTTTGGTATGCTCCAGGGTTGAGGTTGAGACATCCACTAGGGTTGTTGAAACTTATGCCCTGAGCATAAGGATCCTCCTGTACTACTTGAAAGAGGATGGAGAAATGGATGTCTGGTCTGTAGTCAGCACAAGCTTTCTATAGGTTGGGTGTGGTAGCTTGACTTCGGAGTTGGATTGCTTGTACATACAGGGAATGTAATGGTTCCCAGCACGATGGAAAGAGAATCTTGCTTAGGGCTCAGATAGAAAAGCAGCTAAGCACACAGTTCCTTGAAATAAGATCTCCTGAGAATGAATTTTCTTCCTGAAAACGCTGTAGTCACCAGGCACATAGATGCTCACCAGTTTTATTTATAACCACCTCCTCCTCCTCCTTTCCTTTTATTGGTTGAATAATCATGAAGGTTAGGCCCTGTCAGTGTTCTTCCACCAGATACAGTGTCATAGAACACTAATTATTGCTTTAGAACCAACACCTGATTTCCCTGAACCTAAATGGTTTTGGTGGGTATAGATGTTTTTGTTCTGTTTTTCCCCTTCTCAGGAGATCTTTTGCTTCATTTACATATTCCTGAGAGTTAATCTTCATTTCTAAGTCTTCCTGAAAGAAGAACGCTTTGGGCCTCTTTGATCTTAAAGGCTTATGGGAAATTGCTGCACTGGGTACACACTGATAGGCATTATGGGAAATATACTTGTCTCTTTTAGGAGGTCTTTTCTTCCTTTGTTCACATTGGTAATAATATCTGCTATTGAGGCTTCTCTAGCTATTACTACAGTGTTACAAATATTCAAAAAATGCTGCTAGGGCTGGGGGGTGTGGTTTAGTAATAGAATGCCTGCCTAGCATGCATGAGGTCCTGGGTTTCATCCCCAGCAATCACACACACACACACATACACACACACACACACACACACACACGCATGCTTGCTTCATAATTTTATTATTTTGTTCATAATTTTGTGGGTCAGGAATTCAGGAAGGACTGAGCTGGGAAGTTCTCTTTTGGAGTTCCTCATGCAGTTGCAGTCAGATGCCAGCAGAGGCAGCATCATCTGAAGGCTCTGTAGGGCTGGATGTCCCCAAGGTATGGCTCACATGGCTGGCAGTTGATGTTGGTCCTGTAGTGGGGGCTCAGGGAGACTTTTAACTGGCATGTCACCACTCTAGAGCGGTAGTTTTATGCTAATCAGATTTCTTTGATTCCCACCGCAAGAGTCACTGCACAACAGGTGAAAGTATTCCTTTCCCTAGAATCCAATGACTTAAGTACCAAGAGTGTCTGTTCTTCAGGTCTTTTGGGAAGCCTTGCCTGACCACCCAACTCTGGGGTGAAAGCTTCGCCATTTGTCCGTCCACATGTTGCTTCTGTAGTTTTAGCTCTTATCACTATGCCTAATAACATGTGTGTTTGTCCTGGTCGTCTCCACTGGACTCTAAACTCTCTGAGGGAAGGGATACAGTGATGTCCACAGAAGTATCTGTAGAATGCACCAAAGTGCCTGTTAGGTGTGTGTCACTGAGCACAACTAAGTCTCCCACACTCACCCTCCTCAGAGGCAGTTACCACACATTTCTCATATGGCTTTAGCCATGAAGACACAGTAGCAACGCACACAGAATCTATTATATTCGCTCGTGTCCATGTAAGCCAATCACTGTGATTTATTCCCTTTGCTAGGTCATTGTCACATTCCTCACACCCTGTCACCACCCGTAGCCTGTCACACACGCTGTTACTGTGACAGCTCTAATCCTCATTTACGTCTGGATGTTGTTTTTTTCACAAGCATGGTCACCACCTGCACTCAAACTAGGATACTCTCCCTTACAAGTTGAGCTAATATGACAACAGTTCTATTTTTCACACACACCCGTCACATGGCGTTATTTTTCATCCACATAATCCCTGACATATGCAATTATGGTCACACACCGTCTCGCTTGCAGTCTTCCTCCCAGCGTCCCGGCACTGTCTGCTTCCCCGTCTCACGCGCGCACCCCGGCGAGCACGCGGGCTGCAGGGCCGTGGGGTGGGCAGCGGGTCGGATCGCGACTGCCAGCCCGCGGGCGCGGCCGCGCCCCGCCCCCTCATGCATATGCAGCACCTCCGCCCGGCGGCCCGGCCCCCAGACGGCCATTTGTAGCGGCGCTGGAGGCTGCGTGCGGCAGGCGCTGCGGAGAAGCGTAGAGCAGCGC
>NW_004524643.1:7281104-7285556 GCF_000260255.1 Octodon degus | reverse complement strand
CTCCGCGCGCCCGCCAGTGCGAGCTGCCTGTTGGAGCAGGGGTGCTTTTTCTTTGTGTGTGTTTGCGCCTGGTTTACAAGTAGTCTCTTAGGTAATATATCCGGGTGGGAGTGTTTGATAATGCTCCAGGGAAATGGTGGCTTCGAGGAAGTTAAAAATGTGCTTTGACTCGGGGAGACCGTTTCCTGGGAATTCCTACAGCCTTCCTGCTGCTGCTCGCCGTGCCAAGGTGAAGTTTAGGGTGAGCCCTGCCGGGCGACCGAGTCGAGCGTTGCGTTTCTGACCACCCTCCCCCTGCTCCTACCCGGGGTGTCTGTGGTTGCTTGTTGTAGAAGCAAACGCAGAATGTGTTGGAGGAGGAGGAGGAAGAGGAGGAGGAGGAGGAGGAGGAATTCTTCTTTCTTAGAATTTGCTCTTGGTGAGAGGCTTAACAGATATTTTCTGAGATTTTAAAAAAGAAAGAAAAAAAAAAAAAAGCCAGATACGTTTCTGCATTTGTCAACCTAAAAGGTGTGGCATATGCTGGGAGAAACGTAGTAACCGGCTCTGTCAGGTAACAGCTGTTTGTATTTTATTCAGTATCGATGGTGAAGTGTTTTTTCAGATTTGTTTCATCTGCTTGTCATTATTTGGGCTGTTATAATATTCCATGGGATTGAGAACTGCTGCCAGAACATTTGTATCCAGGAAGAGGGATGTTTATGTAATGAGCATTTACAGTATGCTCATAAATGGGTTAAAAATATCAGTGAGAGGTGAGATTGGTTTAAGTTTAGCAGATGGAATCAGGGATTATGTCACGTTGCTATTTCCCAAAGACGAAGAAAGATTTTTAAAATAACCAATGGCAAAGCAAAACAATTTATAGTGAACCTCTTCCTTGGCGACTCCTCTGATGGTTAGTGTTTGAAGTAGTTAAGTAGTAGTAAAAATCGTCTTGGGTTCCAGTATTACTGAATAGTATTACCTAGCGGTTTTAAATCATGGTTTTTGAGGGAGGGGCCATCTGAATTTTAATTGAATCCATAAGTTAATAATTTAAATAAGATGTTAGAACTTTGCTTTTAGTTAATTGTATTAGAAACTATTAAGAAATAGTCATTGCTGTCTTCCTAATGATTTCATGTGTTGAAGAAATGCGAGATGCTTTAAATGATACATGTATATAAAGTGTTCTTGAGAAACGTGTTTGTACACACACAGGGTAGGTAGGCACTTTTAAGTCATGCAGACTTGTGTGTGTCTTTTGCGCTGTCGTTTTTTGGCTGTGAGAATGTTGCCAAAATTATTCAGCCTCTCTGAGCCTCAGTTTTATCAAAAAAATGGGTCTCACTGTCCATCCTTTCTAACCGAAATTCTGAGAAAGATCTTGGCATTTTATTTAGCATGTGCACCCTGCATAGTGGTAGCCGTTTTTGTACGTGGCCGCATGTACAGATCTCTAACTTGAAATGCAAAGGGAATTCAGATTTGGAAGTCGGTGTGGGAAGGATGTGTAAAAGCGCTGTGGGGCTGGGGATGTAGCTTAGTTGTGGAGCAGTGCCGGGCATGTGCCAGGTCCTGGATTTGTGCTCCTGCACCTCACATAACCAGAAGTGTAGGTAGGCTTGGTGAGGGGAGAATGAAATTCATCTACTAGGACAGCTCAGAGAGAGGAGGCAGGCGCGGTGGGGATCAGGGTGTGGGGGCAGCTGACCCGGGCCAGTGACACAGGAGCAGAGGTGCTGAAATGAAGGTTTCCTGGCAAGCAAGGAAACAGACACCTGGATAGAGACTCAGCCCTGCCACTGGGTCCATGTGTGACTCTTAGACAAGACGTTCAACGTCTGCACCTCAGCTTTGCTCATCTGTAAGCTGGGGAAATATATAGGCTTGAAAATTAAAGGAATAACAGAGGTAAGGACTTAGGACATTGTTTAGTACACAGTACAGCTGCATAATTTTTTTTTACACTTAGATAATGAAATTATTGACTATCATTAAGTAATTGGACTCTGTGAAGTAATAGAGTTGCTGTTTATTGTCTGACTCTGGAGGACTTAAATTTCACTCTTGTGGCTGTAGCAGTTTGGTTCTCTTTGGAGGTGATTAGCATGGCACAAAATGATCCTTTTTTGGAAACTCCTGAAATAGTATGATGTCTTTATAGTTTTTAGCATATATATAATTTTTTTTTTTGTATTTTAGGGGAGGGTCTACAGGGTGTTCAGGGTCTCACTACTAGATCAGACTCCTAGTGGCCCACCTGTTTACAGCCTCCCAAGTGCTGGGATTACAGGCACATGCCACCACGCCCAGTTTCAATCACTATTTCATCACGCTCCGGGAACAGGGCTGGAACCCCAGTCCTTGTGCTTGCTTGCTGGCGCTTTGATCTGCTGAGCTGTTTGGTTGGCCCTTAGTGTATTTTTTTTTATTAGATTATCTTGAGCAGAAAAAACATGATGAAGTTGGAAATGATTTTTAAAACAACTTTGCCATTAGCCCTGCCTTTGACTTTAGATTTAGTTATTACCTGCTGTGCATATGATGGGCATCACAATTAGGAAAGTGGGCCCAGTGAGATAGCTCAGTGGACTAAAGTGCCTGCTTATGCAAGCTTAGGCAAGCTCAGGGATGGCGGTTTGATTCCCAGCATGACAAGCTGTGCCAGTAGTACCCCCAGGGCGAGCTGAGCCAGCCACAGAGTCTGGGTGGGTATAGTGGTGCACGCCTGTGATCCCAGTGCTGCATAGTGAGACCCTGTGACAACCAAATACATTTAAAAAAAAAAAAAAAAGAAATTGTTAAATTGAAATACCTTTTCTACTGTAAAAATAAATAGAACAAATCAAAGCATGTGTGATTAAAAAAGTGAAGTCTTTTTTTTTTTTTTTTTGGCGGAATGGGGAATTGAACTCAGGCCCTTGTGCTTGCCAGGGAAGCGCTTATTCCACTGAGCCAACTCCCTGGCCCCAAAAAAGTGAATTCTTATTAAGTCTACATGTGTATACATGATCTCCCTGTTTCTGTTGCTTATAATTTTTTGAAAAACATTTTAAGTTCTGTTCAATTCAAGTTAGGACATAGCTTTGATGTTGTACAGTGGAAGAGAGAGATGGACATAGGACTGTCTTCTTACCCAGTCACTCTTGAAGTATTTTAGTATCTAATCTCTTTAATGGCTCAATTTCTTTTCCATAAAATATTGGTCAAATGAATCTCTGCACCTTTGAATTTCTGGGATTCTATCTTACTCAGTTACATGTTTCTGATCAAGTTTCTTAGGTTCCCTAAGCCTCAGTTTCCCCAACAATAGCATCCTTAGGGTTTTTTGAGTAGATAAAATAATGCCTGCAAGTCATTCAACACAGTGCCATCGGCTGTGTAAGTAGATAATAGTTACCTGTTTTTATGTCATGTCCTACTTCTCTATTTTGATGTTCTTCTAAAACAAATTTGCAATTTTTCCTTACATGCAGTTTATTTCAGGGCTTTCTCATCCCAACCCCGTACTTAGGCTCCTCCCCTCTGTGCTGTATTTGGGTGATGACTGTTGATTTCCTTTCTAAGTTTGGGAAAACAAGTTTTTATCAGTTAGAAGTTGATACTATGTATAATGGGACGGGGGCTTGGCTCGGTGGTGGGGCATGTGCTTAGGTATGCCAAGCGCAGGGTTCAGTCACTAGCACCAAAAGAAGAAAAAAAGAAAAGAAATAATGGAGTTAAACGATTGGTGTTTTGGGTTGTTGCTTCATCTGGCAACTCTAAGAAGAGAGAATTTAAAGAGAGAAAGTTCCCAGTTTCTTTCTTCAGCATCTTTTTTTTTTTTTTTCCCCTTAGCATCTTTTTTATTCATCAGTGTTTCAGACTGAGCTGTGTAGGGGCTGGCTGAGTTCTCACACCTTGAGTTTTTTTTTTTTTTAACAGGGAATTAAACTCAGTACCTTGCACTTGCCAGGCAGGCACTTGTGTTGCTGAGCTATATCACCAGCCTTCATCTTGAGTTTGGTCTGACCTAATTCGGATACTGCTTTTTTAACCTAGAAGAGTTTGTCTCCCGCTGAGTGCCTTTTCAGTGCCTTTCCTGGGGCAGGAATTCTAGCGACATTTCAAGACCCCTTTGCCTATATTGATAGTTACTTGACATGTGTACCAAAGTTCTGAGTTTGTATTCCCGAGTGGCCCTTCTGCTGCTACGTCCAGAGGGCTATTCCTGCAGTTGAAAAGCATCTAAACTGGTAACTTTGGTCATAATGAAAAGCTAGTTTTTTTTTTTTTTTGAAAATTGCTTTGTTTCTGAGAGTATCACAATTTACAAATGAATTGCTAGCATTGAAAAATAAGACACTTCTCTCAATGATATTAGTGCTAGAGGTTTACTTATTTTGATTACAGTTGAAATGGTCTTGAAGAGTGGGCCATGATTCAAATTCTAGGTATCTAAGGAAGATATCCCCTCCCCTCCCCTCC
>NW_004524643.1:7217770-7280639 GCF_000260255.1 Octodon degus | reverse complement strand
TTTTTTTTTTTGGTGGTACTGTGGATTGAACTCAGGACCTTGTGCTTGCCAGGCAAGTGCTTATTCTACTGAGCTATGTCCCCGGCTGTTTTTATTTTATAAAGAAAAATGTGCCTCAGAAAAGCAAAGAAATATGTGTTGTCTAAAATGTTACTATTGGAGACAGTCTGAGTTTCTTGTTGTCTTGTAATCTATAGTTTAGGTTTTGTAAGAGCTGAGTGATGATTGCAAGCATTAACGACATTACTTTAATTCACATATGACCAGCTCACATAATGTTGCCAGCAAGCATATCGTTACCACCTTGCGTGTTGTTTTTACCCCCAGGAGAAAGAGCTCTGTGTGAGGGTGAGGGTTTAGTGCCACAGTGTGTTAAAATGGTGTCTGATGTTGTGCCCATATTTCCAGATGCTAATATTTTGCTATATTTGCTTTATTCTCCCCAAGTGTACACATTAAAAGAACCATTTGAGCATAAATTGAAGACGTGATGCATCCTCCCCTGATTCTTAAGTACCGCTCATGTTTTGTCTTTTTTTTGGTGGTACCGGGGATTGAACTCAGGACCTTGTGCTTGCCATATAAGCGCTTCTTCTATTGAGCTATCTCCCTGGCCCCTGTACCACTTATATTTTCTAAGAACATAGCATCATAACCCAAATCAGCAGTACCTATTGATTTTGTCAATTCTCTCAATAGTGCCCTTTATAGTGAAAGAGAAGATTGCGCACTGCATTTTAGATCCCTGTCACCTTTAACGTGAAACAGTGTTTTTAGCCTGTATTTCAAAGAGTACAGATTAGTAGTTCCCTCCACCTGAGGTTGACTGGTGTTTCTTCATGATTAAGTTTAGGTTATGCGTTTCTTGGGGGCATGGGGAAGACTAACAAAGGATATGGTTTTCCCTGTGCATTTCACTAGAGACAGATAAATGTTTGACTGTTTACTTGCTTACCCTTTGGCTTAGCCATCGCAAGGCTAGGTATTTACCCTGAGAAGGTACCCTTCCAAAGGTATGAGACTACATGTGCAAGAAGTTGTGACATTGTTTGCAACCACAAAAATTAGAAGCTGCTTTGTGGTAGTAGATGGGTTGGATACCATATGATATATTCACTCAGTGGAGCATTATACAACAATAAAAAGTATGGGCGAGGTCTCAGGGCACTGTGTAGTGCTAAGGTACCATGTTCAGTGAAAAAAGTAAAATTGAAAAGTACCTCATATATAGAAGAGGAAGTAAAAGGACATGTGTTTGCGCCAGGAAACAGTAGCAAATTAAAACAAGGATAGATGAGAGGTTGATGTAATGAGGGTGAGTAGGCATAGAGTGGAAGCGATACAGGGAATAAGAACAATGACCCTTCTGGGATACTGTTTTCTGACTTTGGAACCATGTTAATGTTTCACATACTCAATATGTAAACAGCAAGCGCAGCAGTAAAGTCAAATTATAGAAGAAAAATCTTGAGGTGAAATACAGACAAGTGTACTGAACCTTATTTCAAATGAATCAGTCATGTTCAGTGGGTGAAAGAAAACTAATTTAGATAACATTTGAACCCTGTATTTGGACTGTTTGCTCAGGATAGAAAGAACTTGACGCAACCATTGAACTCTAGTTGATGTTTTCTTGTTTCTTCTTACTGTTGGAGAGAAGCGAAGGGCAAAGGTTTGAATGAATGCTGGTGTTTGCAATTGAAGATATGGCATGAAAGCACACAGATGGATGGGTGTGGATGGACACGTCTGTGCGTTGTCTTTCTACCTCTGCTACCAGGCCCCACAAGAAGTGATGCCCTAGTAGAGGAGTGGTGAGATCACCTGGTACCAGAGTGTCTTTTCTAAATGCTATTCTCCACTAGAAGAAGCCATAGAGAAATGTCTGATTTTAGAGTTGGGGCCAGGAAAACAATAAAAGATGCACTTGGAGTAGCTTGTGATGTCAGGAAGTACAGAAGTATTGAGAGCACTGATGGGGACATCTGAGAGAGACAGGAGCCAAGTTGGAAGAGCACCCACTCGTCTGCTCCTTTGGGGTCAGTTTAATCATTGAAATGAAACAGGTGATTCTTGCCCCTGAATAAAGTAAGACTCTGGCTTCATGGTGACAAGTAAATTATTGAAAACTTGGTTAAGGTGGAATTCTGGCTGAGGAACGAACATACATTTGGCAATCAAAATAATTGACTTAGGTATCAAAAGTGAATGTTATAACTAGTTGGTAAAGGTTTGAGAGTAGGTGGATATTATTGTCTTAAAGTATGTTCCTGTAAGCTATTATTTATCAGGGAGAAAATAAGAACTTTACAGAGGAGAAACTGGGGTGCCATACACCTTTGGTGATGGTTTGGTATTGAATTGATTTCATTAAGTGTTGGATTAAATCAAGTGTAGTGCGTGCTAGGTTGAATTGTGATTTAAAGAATCCTTTCAAGCACTTTTGTGGAGTTTGGTTTCACATGTCTGTAGGTATTTCTCTTTCTCTCTTTTTTGTATTTTACGGAAGAGTGCAGGGGATAGATATTTTTGATTCCTACTTAACATGCATCTGGCAAGTCGTATGCATTTTTTTGTTTGTTTTTGGCGGAATCCGGGATTGAACTCAGACCCTTGTGCTTGCCAGGGAAGCACTTATTCCACTGAGCCATCTCCCCGGCCCCTGGCAAGTCGTGTGTATTGGTTGAAATACTTTCACCTGCTATGACTGCATGGACACTTCATTTCTCCGAATGTTTTGGATTAGTTGATCATTCTGTATTTTATTCACCTTAGATTGTTTTAAATCCTAGAAATGCTAGAATATAAACAAGTATTTTAGTAGAAGGCTTTGTATCTTTAGATTGCTTGACCTGAATATATACCACTTAATTGTATTTGTATATTTTATTCTTCATATTTAGGTTTTGAGAATCATAGACTAGAAATATATTTGTTACATAAACTAAACACTTAACAAAATAATTGTTAATATCTGTTGATTGCTGGTATTGTGTCTTAAACAGGACATAGAAAATAGTTGAGGAAGTAAAGATTTTAGGAAAGATGAATTGGATCTGTTACAGTTTCATAGCAGCTAGTTAACTGAAGAGGACAGAGAATTGGCTTTCGTTTTGGAGTTCAGAATTTCTCTGTAATGAAAAGGTGATATATGGCATATATATGTTTGAATCTTGAGTTTTAGAAGTTGATCTATAAGCATTCAGTTTTATCCCAATAATCTTTGAACAAGACAGTCTTATTTTGATTTCTGTTTTTTTTTTGGGCCGCTCAGCCCAGCCCACCCCGAGTGTGGGGCTGGTGTGGCAAGTGGTGCTGGGATTGAAAGGTGGTCCCTGTGTGAGCTATCTCTCCGGCCTTTATTTTGATTCCTTTGTGGAAATCTTGCTTCAGGAAATGTAAAACAGCCTTGAGAATACAGTCTTAAAGGGTTTCTTACTGCTTTTGTCTTATTTCCTGGTAAGTTTTTTTTTTTTTTTTTCTCCCAAAGCTTTGTTTTTGGTTAAATGATGACATGTGGTTGAGATTATTGTACTCAGCAATTTGTTAGCTGAGTGGAAAAGAATACTAAGCAAGTAGTTAAGTCAAAACTGTAAAGAGGGACTTACAATGGATATTAACATTTAAATTTTTAAAATGTGGAAAAGATATACAACTATTAAATTTGTAATTTCATCCCTTTGCCTCTAAAATTAAAATGTGTCAACTAAATAAGATAGGGAATTTGCCCTAGACCCTTAGGCATATATACATATACATAATCAAGTGCATAGCCATGTGTGTTAAAATGAGAATAAAAGTAAATTTAAAGTTACAGAGGTGTTAGAGAGGGGTTTTTGTTGTAAAAAAAAATGGGGATAAATTGTACAACAAAGATGTTTGTCAGTGTAATTTAATAATGAGTTCCAGATGGTTAGATTGATAGCTTCATAGCCTACTTGAAAACTGCTTTGGTAGTTTCAGGTACTGGCGTGGAATTTCCATGCCAACAGCTTGGTTTAAATGAACTACTTTTTGTCAAGTGCCTTTATGTGAAAAATTTCTTAGAACCACTGCTGTGTTTCCTGATGAAGCACTTTCGTGTAGTCAGATGTTAGAAGTGGAGTGGGAATGGTGAGGTTGCAGCAAGTAGTTCCGGTTCATCAAGTGTTGGGTCTTGGGGTCATTGCCTTATCATATGAAGTCTGAATGGTTTGCAGATCATAATTTCATTTACTTATTTTTGGATTTCTATAGGACACGTTTTGCAGTCTTGCCCAAGCCAGTCTGCACCCCCTGGGCTCAAATACTCTCACTCTCACCTTGAGTACCTGAGACTATAGAGTGCCAGGCTTCTGATCATTGTTTCAGTAGCTGTGAAAATAGTGTGGAAACCTTTGTTTTCTGTTGCAATATGAGCTTGTGATGATTCTCAGTTTTTAATTTTACCTGTAGAGTTATAGACAATCTGTATTTTTTGCTCTTCACTAAAATCATTGCAAATTATGCATTTCTGTATTTAGAAAGAAGCCTCTGGCTGAGCTGATTGGCCAAGTGAGGTTGTCTGACACGGGTTACTTTAGTTTGTGGTTTTAGAAGAACAGTACATGGCGCACAGCTGCTGCTCCAACAGCTTTGTTCCAGCTGTCCTACTTGCCTGTCACAGAGTACCCCACATTCCTTTTTTAATTTTTAACAGAATTTTTTATAATGTTATATATTCTATTAAAATGGATCACCATCATTTGACTTCTCTTTCATGCCTGTCACCAGCTATCTATTTAGATGATGCCAGCATGGATTACGTGTAGCAGAGTTAAGCTTTGCCTGTTTATAATTCTTTTGTTGTGAAATAGGAAGTGAAGCTGCGCTTACAGTGTGCCTTTGCCTCCCTCTCTGCGCCCTCTCCTGCCCTCTTGTGATCCTTTTTCCATGGCTTCTACCAGTGCTTCTGTGGTTACTCACTGCTTGTTCTTCCCCAGCTGACAACCCCACATTGCCACTTGTTGGACCTGGTGAGGCTCGTACTCCTCCTGATGTGTGTCAGGCCTCCTTCCCTCCTTTGCAGTATGTTTCAACTCAAGTTTGGAGAAACAGGATCCAGTTTAGTCACAGTGTGTGTGAAGTCTACACAGGACTGACTCTTCTGAAGCATTCTTCTTTCCTGTTACCCCATTAATTCTTAGTCCTCTTGCTTGCTGTGGCCCAGCTTTTGTCCTGCACGCCTTTCCTGAGAATGTGTCCAGATTGGATTAGGTGCCCTACCCTTGGGCTCTCCTTGTGTCCTGTGTGCTCTTTGTGTGCTTGCTTGCTGCCTGCCCTGCCGTGACCCCCCCCTTCCCTGCCCTTCCTTGCCCGCCCCCTTTTTTTGGTGCTGGGCATCAATCTCAGGCTATGTGCATGTCAAGCATTTGCCCTACCACTGAGTCACCCCTCCAAACCTTTCTGTCCTTTTGGGAGAAAGTTGCAGAAGTCACTCATTGTTCAGTGTTAGTGTCAGTAGGAGTCATTCATAAGGAGAGTTTTTCATGTAACACTATGCTTGTAAAAATCGGGAAATTATACCAATTGTTTTAGTATCTTTTTAAAAAATGAACTGATTCATTTTTTTGATTCCAGGAATTGAACTCACGACTTGTGCTTGCCAGGCAGGCACTGTGCCGCTGAGCTATATCCCCAGCCCTGTTTAGTATCTTTTGTAGCAGAAGTTTTTTTTCTGGTCCAGGGTTTATACTAGAGTATTGCATGTTGCACTTATTTGTCCTGTGTTCTTAAGGTTATTTGCAAAATATCTCACAACTTGGGTTTGATGTTTTCATATCAGTTCAAATTGTGTATTTTTGGCAAATATAGAGGTGATGTAATATCCTCTAGTACATCATATTTTTTATTTTTATTTTTGTATTAGGGAAGGGCCTATAGGGTGTTCAGGGTCTAACTACTAGATTGGACTCATAGTGCTCTACCTGTCTACAGCCTCCCAAGAGCTGGGATTACAGGTGTGCGCCACCACGCCCAGTCTCAATTGCCATCTCAGTGAGCCCTGGGGGCAGGGCCGGCATAGTACATCATATTAGAGAGGCTTGTGTTTTCACATACAAAATCTGATCCCATTGCTACTGAAAAATTACTACTATTCCCTTGTAATTAATAAATATCAGTTAGGCACACCTCTAATCTCAGCACTTAGGATGCAGAGGCAGGGAATCATCATGAGTTCGAGGCTAGCCTGAACTGTATATAATGAGATACTATGTATTATTAATAAATACATATGAGGGTGATGATATCAAGAACAAGTTAATAGCTTTTTTTTTTTTTTTTTTAAGCATTTGGGGTCATGGCTTTTTGCTGTTCCTTTTCATTCTTCCTTCCCATTGCACTGCTACCTTTATTTATTTTTTTTCTTTTTTTTTCCTAAGTTTTATTGATGAACAGATAGCAATGAGACAGTTTCAAATCAAATCGGAAGTACAGTTTCAACAAATAACACACTGCATATATTCTTCTTAGTGGTTAATTGCTGTACAAGATGCAGACTTGTGATCCTATTTACAAACACCATTAGAACAAATCATTCTATTCATTAAGAGAATACAACTACATATCTATCCCAAACACTTTGAATGCACAGATACAAAATGGGCACTGCTACCTTTAGTTTGCATTTTGTGACATGAATATTTTTAATGTTTTCAAACTTTTTTCATGTCCTAAAATGAGTATTTGTATGGTATTCTTCTTTAAGGAATTAACCCTCATCCCTTTCCATTTTCCTTGTTCAGTAACAGCCTGCACACTTTCTTAGTCTTGGTTTCTTCATCTGTAGGAGAGGGGGCCCAGTTGCATCAGTTTTAAGAACCTTTCAGATTGTAAAGGTGTGTGGCAAATAGATTTATGAGTTAAACTGAATTGTTAGGTATATACATACTTGTCTTTGTTTCCCTTTTAAGGTTTTAAAAAGGTTGGCTGAGCCAGGGCTACAAAGGGAGCTCAAGGCCAGTCTGGACTGCATGGCACCCTGTCTCAACCCCCTCACCCCCAATTAAAATGAAAAGGTTGGCCACATCCTTCCTTCTGTTCTCAGTGCTTCATTCTATAATAGAACTGTCATTATATACATTCTTCGAGTTAGGATGTTCTCCACACCTACGCACGCCTTTTCCTGAGCTGAAATTCAGATGAAGTGCCCGGTTTCTTTGTGAAAGAAAGAGAGGACTCATTTCACAGCAATCAGTCTATCACTAAATCTATCATTCTTTGGGTTTTCTTTTTCTTGTTTTTGTAGTGCCTAGGATCAGACTAGTCCCTGCTGAGCCACAGAACTACACCTCCAGTTCTTCCTTGGAGTTGTTTTCTTGAGACAGATTCTCATTGTGTAGTTCAGTCTGACCTTGAACCCACAATGTAGCCCAGGTTGGCCTTGAACTTGTGGGGGCCCAGCTGTTTGTTTGTTTGTTTCTTTTTTTTTTTTTTTTAAGACTTTGTTGCACTATGCAGTCTAGCCTGGCCTCAAACTTGGAATTTCTTCAACCAGTCCTCCTGATTTAGCCTCTCCCAGTGCTAGGGTCACAGGTGTGGTCTACTTGCTCAGCTTTTTGTGGGAGGACTCTTAAGTTATTAAAAGGAAGAGGAAGGGGCCTGGGAGATGGCTCAGTGGAATAAGCACTTCCATGGCAAGCGCTAGGGTCTGAGTTTAATCCCTGGTTCCACCAAAAAAATAAAAAAATAAATAAAAGGAAGAGGAAAATTTTAGTCTTATTGTGTTTAGGTATATTTTCTTTTCTTTCTTCTTCTTTTTTTTCCCTGTATTTTAGGGAAGGGTCAGCAGGGTGTTCAGGGTCTCACTACTGGATTGGATTTGTAGTGATCCTCTTGTTTACAGCTTCCCAAATGCTGGGATTACAGGCGCGTGCCACCACACCCAGTCTCACTTGCCCTCTCAGCACGCCGTGGGGGCGAGGCTGGCACACTAGGCCCAGGGATTGAACCCTGGCCACTGTGCTCTGCTTGCAGGCTATTTGGTCAGTCCTGTTCAGGTACATTTTCAACATGATTTATGTATAATTTACTTTTTAGTGTGTTGTGTAGAGTTTCTAGTGCAATATCCAATCCCCATGTGTGCCATGGTGTACGTGTGTACACACATGAATCTTGATTTATTGTTGATTTTTTTTCTAGTTGACTTTTATTTTGAAGAGTGAAAACAAGACAAACAGGGTAACATACAACAATGCATATGTTACAGATTTACAAAACAGGAATAGCTAATTAACAGTGGTTATATTATCTATTTTTATCATCAAATCTTGCTCAGATTCACAGATGTAGTTATACAAGAGTGGACAAATAATTGAATGTTAATGCTTGCTTTCAAGAAATGTTAATTTTTTCCTTGTCTTTTTTTAAAGTTTATTTTAAAAAGACAATACTAATTGATAAAACAGTAGAAATGGTACATGCACATTTATTGTTGATTTTGGATACATTAGCTGTGTAAGTGGACACAATATCAAGGGCTAGTTCAACATTGTTAATAGAGATTGAGTCCCTAATATAAAAATATGAAATCTGATATGCTTAAAAAGTGAAACTGAGTGTCATGTTCTTAAAAAGTGTTGGATTTTAGGCCATTTGTATTTTGAGATTAGGGAGATCTCACTGGTAAAGTCTACATAAATAATTTCAAAAACTTGCAATATGAAATGCTTCTGGAGGCTGGGGAGATAGCTCAGTAGAATAAGTGCCTGCCAAGCAAACACAGGGTTCTGAGTTAAATCCCTGGTACCAAAAGAAAAAAAAAAGCTTCTGATCCCAAGCCTTTTTTTTTTTTAAATAGTGGAATTGGGGCCGGGGAGATGGCTCAGTGGAATAAGCGCCTCCCTGGCAAGGCCAAGGGCCTGAGTTCAATCTCCAGTTCTGAAAAAAAAAAAAAAAAAGTGGAGTAGTGGCAAGTTTTACATTTATTGAAGGTAAAAAACAGGCTCTGCATTAAAAGAAGGAAAGGAAATACACCCTTCAGGATGAGGGAAGTGAACACCATGCAAGAGAGAGCACAGTGGCACCCAAGCTTTTCCTTTTTTTTTCTTTTAAATGTATTTGATACAGGGTCTCATTACGGCAGCTTGGACGCGTAGTGATCCTCCTGTTTTCAGTCTCCCCAGTGCTGGGATTACAGGCATGCACCACCACGCCCAGTCTTGGTCTCGGTCTCAGGACGCCCTAGGTGGCAGTGCCAGCACGGCTGGCGTGGGTGGGGTGTCCCTGTGCTTGTCTAAGCAGACGCTTTAGTCCACTGAGCTATTTGGCCAGCCCCTGGCCAGCATTTTTGATAAGGGTTACTCAACCTTTTCACTTATGTAGTCAAAATAGTAGGTTATATAACGAGCGATGCAACGTTAATTTAAGTCAGTTTTAACTTTTTGAAATAATTCTTTGTGTGTGTGTGTGTAGGTTTTTTGTTGTTTGTTTTTTTAATATACTGGGAATCTTAATTCAGGACCTTGTGCTTGCTAGGTCGGTGCTGTGCCACTGAGCTATCTCCCCAGCCCTGTGTGTGTGTTTTGAGATGGGGGGAGGGGTCTCTCTTATGTAGTTCAAGCTGACCTTGAATTCATTAATGTAGCCCAGACTGGCTTCAAACTAACAGTGATCCTTCTGCCTCAGCCTCACGAGTTCTGGGATTACAGTTGTGCACCACCACTTTTCTGCTTAAAGTAATTTTTTTTTTCTTCACAGCATGGGGGAGCAAGCCCAGAGTCTTAGACCTGAGCTACATGCATTGCCCTTTTTAAACTTTTATGCTGTTGCAGGATCTCACTAAGTAAGGCACTAAATTGTCACGCTGGGATCAAAATTATGATCCTCCTGCCTCAGCCTTGTAGAGAGTGCTGGGATTATAAGCATGTACCACACCACACTTGACTTACTTCCCAAATCTTTCTAAACTGCTGTTTTCCTTTTTTTTCTGTAAAGTGGAAGTGCCTAGCACTGCATCAGTAATACATTTTTCAAGCATTCATATTTTTTCACATTTTCTAGGTGTTTTTCTTTTAATTTTAAAGAGTAAAACCAAAAGTAAGAGCTTAAAATAATGACAGGATTTATATTTTATGATCCTTTATATTTCTGTAGTTGTTTTGTTTTTGAGAGAACTTTGCATATGTGATTTCATTTTATATCCGTAACAGTCCTGTATGATTAAATGTCAGCATGATGTTACATGATTCATGTAGCATCTGTTCTACAGTTGAGGAATCTAGAGGACCGGGTAGTGAGGATTGGCTCGAGGCCCAGCAGCAAGCCACCAGCGAAGTGCTCTTCTCTTCTGTGATGCAGGTGGAAGCCAGGGCCTCGGCGAGCTAGGCTGTGCTCTACCCCTGAGCCATATCCCCAGCCCTAATGCTCTCTTACTACAGAGCTGATCACTGCTACATTGGCACCAAAATTCTAGTGCTTGCCAGAGGGGAGCTAAAAACAGTGATGCATGCTTGTTTTCTCAGTGAAGTTCTCTGTTACATGATCATATTTTCAGTATCAGCCTGGGAAGAACACGAATGGAGGGGAAGAAGGAGAGGCGGGAGTGGGGTGGGTTTCACCAAGGAATAATTGGTGACTTGAGGTGTTTCTAATACTGCTAACAATGACTACCGATAAAACTAATATGGAGCCAGAGATTCTTAGCAGTAGCCTCTAACATGTGGTTTAAATTGGGTACACACATACCTGTAATCCTGGCTACTTAAGAGACCAAGGCAGGAGGATTGTAAGTTTGAAACTGACTTGGTAATTTAGTGAGACCCTGTATCAAAATAACAAGGGCTGGGATGTACCTCAGTGTAGAGCCTTGGTAAGCAAACCTGAGACCTGAAATCAATCGCTGCTCTCTGCAGTGAGGAAATGCTCTCCATCCTGCAATGAATGCACAGTAGCACCAACTCAAGATAGTTAGTGATTGCTTCTTGGGGCTAGGGGAGGAATGAGGGAATATGATTATAGGGGAGTGTTCAGGAGTCTCTGGTCATATCAGTAGGTTGAGAAGTAGTAGGCACGCATATTTACATTATTTCTTGGTGTCATCTTCTAAGGTATTGTATACTCAGGGGCAGAGAATGTGCTCTCAGTTGACTTACCTCAGTAGTCAAATGGAAACTTAGCCATTTGGTGTTAAAAGGTGTAGTTGACAAGACACAAGTGTGTTCTTTTGGGGGTTTCCTTAAGGGTGGGAAACTCCCCCCACTCAAAAAATAAAACTTGGGTACAATTCTTATTACAGTAAAAGTTCATACTTGAGTTTGTGGGTAAAACTTTCATGTGAATGTGTGTGTAAGGGTGCGTGCTATTACATGCTTTTAAAATTGCTGTATGTTGCTTCTGAAGATTTCTTCAGAGTAGTGTATCTGATTTCATTTTGGTGATTACAGGAACTGATGATTAATTTTACCCTAAATTTCCTGTATAAAGAAATGATGCCTTTAACTTTTTCCTGTATAAAATTGTTGACATTGTAAGTGTATAAAATGAATGGTCATCTAATGTGGTTTTAGGTGGGTGTGAATAAAGATAAAAAAATTTATAAAGAAAATGCAGTGTATGATATATTAATCCTGTGCTTTGTGCAATGTTAATTTTTTGCAGATGAAATTTATTCCAGGCATGACGGTGTATGCTTGTAATTTCAGCATTTGGCAGGCTGAGGCAGGAGGATTGCTGTGAGTTTGAGGCCAGCTTGGGTTGCATAGTGAGTTCGAGGCCAGCCTGAACTACACAAGACCCTTAAACAGAGTTGAAAAGTTTTGGGGGATAAAAGGGATAATTTGTTACAATTTGCTACCATCCTTTTGGTGGCCATGTGGGAAAGGGACCTTTTTCTAGGTTTGGATGTTCATGGGATTAGGAACAAGATTGTTGTTCATGTAAAGGCTTTGCCTTCATTTGAGAATTTTGGGGGAGATGAGATGGAAGGTAGAATGAGAATTCTGTTTTTTAAACATATGAAAGTATATACACATTGAGTACCCTTTTCCAAAGTGTTGGGATCAAAAGTGTTTCAGATTTCCTTGCTAGGAAAGCGCTTACTCTGCTGAGTTATCTCCCCAGTCCAAAGTGTTTCAGATTTCACTGATAGACAGATTTGCATGAACTTTACTGGTTGAGCATTCCTGGTCTGAAAATCTGAAATCTGAAATGTTTTGACAGCTGAAACATTGTTTGTTTCTTAGTTTTTTTTTTTTTTTTTTTTTTAATGTATTCAGTAAAGGGTCTCACCATGCAACTTGGACTCATAGTGATCCTCCTGTTTTCAGCCTCTCCAGAGCTGGGATTGCAGGCATGTGCCACCATATCTGGTCTCCGTGGTGGCTCAGCCTGCCCAGGGGTGGAACTGGTGCAGCATATGGTGCAGGTGGGAGGTGGGAATAGAGCATTCGTTTGATTTTTGGGGGCTAGCTTTGAATTCACTGTGCAGCCTAGGTTGGCCTCAAACTCACATCCATCTTCCTGCCTCAGCCTTACTGGGATTATGGGTGTGCACCATTATACCCAGTGAAGCCTAAAACTTCTTGGCTGCTGGGTTGGTGTTCAGAAAGTTTTAGGTTTCAGAGCATTTTCAAGTTTGAGTCCTCCCTATATAGTTCAGGTTGGCCTCACGTGCAGTGATCCTCTTAATTAGCGTCCTGAGTGCTGCGTTTATGGGCCATGCCACCACACCTGTCCTGTACATTTGTTTTTTAAACACTCCAATTATTAGTTCCTTAGTTTGCTCATTCATTTATTCTCGGGATAAACCCAGGGCCTTGCACATGTTGGGCAGGTGCCTTACCACCCCACTGAACTTGTACATTTAAATGTTGCTAAGTTTTGCAATATAGAAACTGGTGAGTGCTGGGTGGAGGGGTAGCTTGGTGGTAGATAGTGCCTGCGTAGTCCGCAGTACTACCCTCCTCCTCCAAAGAACAAAGAAAAGAAACTGATGAAAAGATGTGCTCGAGGCTATCTTTTGATCTTTTCTCCTTCTCCCTTTTTTACTCTCTCCATCTTTTTTACCCCCTCTAGAAGGTCAGAGAAAGACCTAGTTGCAGAGTGGGTACCAAATTTGGTTTTGTCTGTTAGGCACAGTTCAAAAACTTAGTTCAAACCAATGTCCTCCTGTGAATTTTAATAGAGGTTAGTGGAAAAAATATTCTCCCATTCATGGGTCTTAAATTTTAAATCCCAAGCACTCTTTAGATCTCAAAACTCTTAAAAATGAGGTGGGAACAAAGTGGAGCCATTTGGCCTGGGTGCTGAACCGCCTATTTATTCACTACTCATTAGTGTCTGCGCCTCTAGGGAACGCAGAGCCTTAATTTCTCCGTCAGTCTAATGGGGACAGTAACATTACCTGTCTTGGAGGATCTTAGCTCTCGTGGGTGTTCTGGGTTTTGTTATACGACATTGTAGTGTGCTAGTATTGTTGTTTTATCAATTTGAGTGAAGTATAGAAACCTTGGGGCCGGGGAGATGGCTGGGGCTGGGGAGTTGGCTCAGTAGAGTAAGTGCTTCCCTGGCAAGTGCAAGAGCCTGAGTTTAATCCCCGGTTCTGAGGAAAAAAAAAAAAAAGGAAAGAAAAGAAACCTTAACCTTCCTTCCTATGATTTCTTGTTCATTCCTGAGGAATTTTTCGGGAATTGAAACATTTTTGAAACGTTTTTATCAAGACTGATATATCTTCATTACTACGACAGATAATATGTAACATCTGTTGTCTTGATTCTGGTATCTGTGGATTGCGTTTTTGTCATTCAGTTCAAGTTCTTCCTTGTTTTTAGAGTTTTTGGTGAATACCAGCACATTTTAACATTTTCTTGAGGCTGTGGATATTACTCAAATTGTTTTGCTGTGTGTGTTTTAAGTGTACCAGCGACTGAACCACACATCCTAGGCAAGCACTCTCCCTTGAGCTGTAACCCCTTGTTTTGGACAAGGCCTGGCTAAGTTATCCAGGATAGCTCTGAACTGAGGTTCTTCTGAGCAGTTGGCATTTTGCAGACTGCTCTCGCAGAAGAGGAGTGCTGCCTTGTGATGGGCAGGTAACGTGGGTGTCCAGCTGCCTGTCCAGCCTCCATTACTGGTGATGTGGATGGGCGTGCCTTGGTGCGTGGCGCAGGATCCAAGTCCTGGCTCCATGCTTGGTCTTCTCTTGACACTGTTGCCTGGGCTATTGGGTACTGCTCTGCAGCTTTTAGGCGTGGAACTCTAGCCTTCTCACTGTGTGTGAGTGGAGGTGGGCTGTGGCTTTTGTGTGGTTATTTAGAAGCTTGCCCCATTGTCTCTGGTCTGCCCCATTCCTGGTACTTTATTAGTGAGCAGGCCTTTATTGGGCTTTTTCTTTTCTCTTTTTAAAAAATTATTTATTTATTTATTTATTTTGTGGTACCAGGGATTGAACTCAGGACCCTGCGCTTACCAGGCAAGCGTATTGGGCTTTTTCTAATCCGTGTCATTTAGCCTTTCTGGGTTGATGGCTTTTTCAGATACCAGTTCTGAAAACCCAGAGGACTTATCATGGTGTTGGTGCTTGGGTTCTGAAACATTAGCCACCTTCTTTCTTTCTTGCCTTCAGTCTTTTTTTCTTTCTATATTTTAGTACAGGGTCTACAGGTTTGGACTCACAGTGATCCACCTGTGTTCAGCCTCCCAAGAGCTGGGATTACAGGTGCGCACCACCACACCGGGTCTCACTCGTCATCTCAGGGTGCCGCAGGGCAGGGCACACTGGAGCTGGAACCCCGGTTGCTGCATCTGCCTAAGCAGGCGCTTTAATCTGCTGAGCTATTTGGCTGGCCCTTCAGTCCTACTGTTTTTCTTACATGTAATGTCAAGGATTTCTAGCTAGCAGGAAAAGTATGTCTACTCCATTTTCCCAGAAAGAAGTGACCTTTTAAGGTTTTTGGGTTTAAGTTAATGTTTTCTCCATAGTTTTTGTTTTCATGTTTATTTTCCAAAAATGAAACTATGCTTCTGAGGTCAAGTTGCAAGGCACACCCTGCAGCTTAATTTTGCAGTGTGTTTATTCAGTTCTGATCCTGTTGACTCTGAGATGCTTCGGGGGCAGCTCCCTTTCTGTGCTTAGAATCCAGACAAGTGTGGGTTAGAGATCCTGGTGGCCAGTGGATTGGGGAATGTGGGGAGCTGTTGTAGGTGAGGATCACCAGTGTGGAGGAGGCTAACATGGCTCAGAATGGAACTGCGGAACTCTGCCATTGAAGAGGGTCCTGGAAGAAGACCAGAAACAAGCAACTGAAGAGATTCCCTCGGGAGCTAGAGACAAGTCATGACAGTAATAACAGAAGCCACGAGAAGCCCATTTCAGGCCAGGCAGTGAGCGCTCACTAGGGTCACGGCTTAGATTGTCAGTCATCTTTAACCCACATGACACTGAGGTGGACAGTGTTGGGAAAGTGTTGATTAGGAGAAACAAATGAAGTGAAGGTGGTTGGGGCAGAGGAAGGGAGTTGATGGGGCGCTTTTAGAAAATAGGTTTTTTGTTTCTGTGCATGGGAGAAACAATATGACAGGCAAGAGGAGATGCTCAGGACAAGGTACAAGGACCCTGGAGAAAGTGGCCTTGAACTCAGTGATCCCCCTGCCTCAGCCTCCTGACTGCTGGGATTACAGGCGAGTGCCACCACATCTGGTGGTATATCAGAATTTAATGTTTTTAAAAATTTGGTTTTGTTGAAATTAAACCTTATTTTTTATTTTTTATTTTTTTGCTCCGAATGCCCTCAGGGCAGGTTTGGCTGGCTTGAGTTGTGGGGATGGAACCACAGCAACCTGAGCCTGACTGCTTTGTTGAAGCAGCCACTTAAAGGACTGAGCTATGGGGCAGGCCCCCAAACCTTATTTTTTAAAAGGAGAATGGTGACAAGGTGAACAGATGTGGCAGTTAAGGTACAGTAAATGTTTATATTTTTATACTTCACTAAGTAGCCACAAATTAAAAAAAAAAAAAAAAAGGAAAAAACCTTTTTCCTTAAGTGCTAGAAAGTGAACCCAGGGCCTTTTGTGTGAGAGGCAAGTGCTCTACCCTCTACCCTCTACCCTTGAGCAACATCCCCAGCCTTTTGTAGGATATTCATGGTTTTTCCCCTTTTGTCCTACAATTGACACTGAAGTTTGGTATTATTTATCAATTGCCTTACCTTGTCCTTTAACTTGAAACATACACCTCTAGCGATTTTTGCTGGAGAAGTAAAAACTGTGAAGATTTATATACAAATATATTTTTTGGGATATGATTAATTATAGTGACTGACTAGAATTGTCTATAGGCCAGTGGCTAAAATATAGTTCATTTCTCTAGACTGAAAGTAGATCAAAGCAACTTATAAAAGTATGTTAGAAAGTATTGATGGACTGAGTGTGGTGGCCCAGGCCTGTAATCCCAGCACTCAGGAGGCTGCCAGGCCTATAATCCCAGCACTTGGGAGGCTGAGGCAAGAGGATCATTGCAAATTTGAGATGAAAATGAGCTCAACACCAGCCTAAACTGCATAGTGAGACTGTCTCAAAAGGAAAAAAAAAGAAAGCATAGATGATGTAGGAAGTTGCTTATACTATGATTAACATGAAAAATGAGCTGTTATATTGACTCTTCATCATAGAAGAAAAGTGGGAGGAAATAAGACCCAAATGTTGAATTTTTTAATACTTTATGACTTTTCTACAAATGGATAATTCTACATAATTAGGAAAAAGTTATTGTAAATGAATTTGCTAATTGATATAAAACAATATTTATAGGTTGGTTTATATTGTTAACATTTCCAGTAAGGTCTGAGTTGTTATTTTTACTGTTGCATTTTTTTTTGTTGTATGATCATGTTTTTGTCCACTTATCTGTTACTTTCTTTAGAGAAGTCTCTTGATATGTGTTTTATAATTTCACATAGTTTATTATGTTGTGAAACAGAGCGGGCTACAGATGAAAATTTTTCTGTCATTTAAAATTTACAAGAAAAAGAGGATTTCTCTTGGAATTTGGAAGCCAGCTGTGGAGGTTCATGCCTGTAATCTCAGCTACATGGGACCTCAAAGCCACAGGATCACAGGTTTGAGGCCAGTCTTGGCAGTTTTCAAATTCATGAATTTGAAAAGGGCTGGGATGTAGTTCAGTGGCAGAATATTTGCCTACCATATGTGAGGCCTTAAGTTTAGTCTCAGAATTGAAACAAAACAACACAACAACAGGTGGTGTGTTTATTTTCTGTGATTAGATTTTATTTTATCATATATTATTATATCCACTATAAAATAGAGTTTGAACTTAGGCCTGTGTGTGCAAGGTTGCGCTGTACCAGTCAGTTACCCCTCTGATCCCTATGGTTATGTCTTTGATAGGGCGTCTACTGGCTTTTTGTTTTCCTTTGCTGATAGTATGTGCATATTATTGTTTTTTTTTTAATTTTTTATTTATTACATTTATTTATTGTGTGTGCGTGTGGCCAGCTCAGCCCACCAGGGGGCGGGGCTGGCTGGCATGTGGTGCTGGGGGATCGAACCGCAGTCCCTGTGCTTTGCCAAGCTTGTTTCAAGTAGGTGCTTTAGACCACTGAGCCATCTCTCCAGCCCCCATGTTATTGTTTTAAAGTACTGAAACTCTGTGAAATATTGGTGGAAGCACATTAATTACACGAAATTCTTTACTTTTATACACAAAGACATGAACAATACAGAAGTATGCAAATAAAAAGCAAAAGCTTCTTACCTCCCATTCTTGTTTCCTTTCTCATTATATAATATTAATCACTTATGTTATTGTACCCACTTTACACGTATTGTTATAAGAACTTTGGCAGAGGTGCTATGTAACCAATACCACAAGCAAGATAGAGAACATTTCTGTCGCTCTGAGAAGACCCCTTGTGTTCCTTCCCAGTCAGTAACTTCTGCTTTAATCAGTGAGCAGGCTTTTATTAACCAGCTTAGTCTGGCTTGTTTGCGGACTTTACATAACAGAACCGGACAGTATGTAGTGTTTTGTCCTAGGATGTTTTTGGCACAGTGGGTTTGGGATTCATCCATAATATTGGCTGCCTTGGTAGTTTGTTCTTTCGGTTGTTTGGTGGGAATCCACTGTATGGTTATGCCACTGCTTGCTTGTCTGCTTGCTGATGGAACATTTGGGTGTTTCCAGTAGGTAGGCACTATGAATAAAGCTACTGGAAAACTCACGCACAGGTCATTGTATGGACTTACACTTTCGTTTCTTTTGGATTGGATAAATACCAGCTTGTGGATTCTTGAGCCAAATGTTAAGTGTATGTTTAATTTGCAAAGCAGTTTCACAGTAAAATGTTGCAGTCCCACCAACCCTGTGTGAAAATTCCAGTTAGTTAACTAACTCTGAATCCCTATAAACACTAGGTATTTTAGCCAATGTAATGAGTGGTATCTTCCTGCTTTTCCCTGATAATTAATCATATTGAGCATCATTTAAACTACATATCATAGAGCTTCTTCTATGTCTGTTCAAATCTTTTGAAAACTGGGTTGAATTACTGAGTTTGGTTTTTTTAATTACTGAGTTTTGCATGAGTTATTATGGTTTACAGGTTCTTTGTTGGTAATGTGTATTGCAGATATTTCCCCCAATCCATAGCTTCAGGTTTTTTTTTTTAAAACTTTTAATACTTACATTGTATTCTGTAGTTGGATAAAACTAATTTTTCCTTTTTCTTTGGGCTCTGCTGGGCTTTGTACATGTAGGCAAGTGTGCTGTCGCTGGGCTGTATTTGCACAGACACAGGGCCTCACCGATTTGCCCAGGTTGACCTTACTGGTCCTTCTTCTGCCTCAGCCTGTCAAGGAGCTGGGGTCACAGATGTGTGCTCCCAGACATCTACAGGCACAGAACGGCGAAGTCACAAGGAACACAGTAGATGTCCTTGTTTTGCTAATCACCTTTTTTCTACATCATATGCAATTTTTGATAATGTATATAAATATGTAAATATATATTTGTGTTTAATATTGGCAGTGCAGTTTTACCAGATATTGTTTTGATATCTACAGAGATGGATGTTTGTTTTATTAATTGTACTACTTCATGGACCCAAAAGTTTTTTCTCATGTTTCTGTTTTTGCATTATTTATACTACTTTTTATTTTATTTTATTTTAGGGAAGGGTCTACAGACCCAGTGTTCAGGGTCTCACTATTAGATCTGACTTGTAGTGATCTGCCTGTTTACAGCCTCCCAGGAACTGGAATTAAGGGGGTGGGTGGGGGGCGGCGCCCAGTCTCATTTGCAGTCTCAGTGTGCCCGGGGGCAGGGCTGGCATGGCAGGCCTGGGGATTATTTATATTTCTTGATGCCTAAAGAATATTGTTCTTATTGTTGACTATAATAAATTAAAAGAATTTTAAACTCTTGCTATAACTCTTATCAAATGCATATTACCGTAGTTGGATATTGGTGTTTTAATATTTGCTTTCCTATGTTGACTGAATTTAATGTACTTCTTCCGCATGTTATGTTTAGTCTTGTGTGTTTGTAAGCATGATAGTGTTAAATTTTACTTTTTGCAAAGTCCTGCTGAGCCTTTTTCTGAGGCAACCATTTGTATTTTTCCCTCTGTGCTTTCCTATATCTGACCTGTGCTTTAGGTCTTTTATTTTGCAATGACTTGTAAGTGTCAACATGTGTTTTCATTACCTGCAGTCTGGAAAGGAGTAAATAAAACCTTTTCATCTATGACCCTTTTTCTCTGATGTGGTGTTATGGGTGAGAAGTACTGTATATGAGTCTATGAAGAGTTAGCTGACACCAATTAAAATTACGCAAAGCATTTACAGATCAGTTAGGAAGGGAGAGATTTATGTTTACATCTGTAGTACGAGTTTTTATGGTCTCTGTTGTAGTAGCAGATCACAAGGGAGGGAGAGCTGGAGGGGGCAAGCGCGTGCACATGTGCATGCTCACCGTGCGAGTGTGGCTTACTGAGTTTATTAGTGAAAGTTAGAAGGCAGTGTTGTGGGACTGCTGGATTGCCTCTGAAGGCAGCGAAACTCTGCTTCCCTGTGTGAGCATTGGTGAGGGCAAACACTTCTCCAGACTTTGAATTTCCTCCCCTCCCCTGGTAGAGTAGAGTAGGTCGCACATTTGCCCTCCCCCCAAGACCACTTCCTTTATTTTGCATTTTTGGGTGGTGGTTGTAGCACTTGTTTTGAGATTTGATTACACTCTGGCCAACTATTTTTATTTTTACATGCCCCTTGAAATTAGCATATCAGTGCTGTTTCAACTGTAAATCTTCTGTAATGAAGTTCATACATGCATGCATACTATGTCTTAAAACTCCACTATTGTTCTGATTTAATTTGGCTTAATTGGTTTATGGTATTCTGTTTTATTTGAAGTTTTTCATAAACAAGTGACTGGTTTTCCACAGCTGAACAGGATAGTGACAGCATAGTCTTAATTTGCAACGCATATTCTCTTTAACACTACAAATGATTGAAGTATAATTATGAATTATTATCTTTTGGTTGCTCGGTGTCCCCAAGCTGGCCTCTGCCTTGCAGTTTGCAGTTAGTGGGGCTGTGTTCTTACTTGCACTGGAATTCCTCATTGTGACAAGTCAGCTGGAATAAAAATTTTAAAAATTTATCCCTTCAATTATTTTTACTGTTGTAAGCCTGTATTTAATTACTAAACAGATTTCAAAATTGGTAAAACTTGATAAAATTTTATATTGCATATTTACAGTCTTCTAAAACTTCATTAGTATTTTTTTTCATTAGTATTGAAAAGGACATATTCCTTGAAATGTTTTATGTAGCTGAGTCTAATCTGATGTATGTGTTAACATTTTATTTAAAATCAAACTTAAGCATTATGTAAAATTGTTACCAAAGGCATACTTCCTGGCAGAGATGGACACTGTACAAAATGGTAAATATATAACAGCAGTTTAGAAACTGTGTAACAGTCTAGTAATTGCTTTAAGCTGTTTTCTGAAAAGTTAATGTAGCATTAAATAGATGCTCTGAAGTTGTCAAAACTTTTAAATGTATTGGAGCCTTCTCTGAAGTTTTGAATTCTGTGCCGTGGGATCATGAGGTCACTTTTATTGCTACTCAAGGAAAGAGACCGGCTTCCCTTGGAAGGGCTCTAATGCATCAGTGTTTCGCAGAATGAGCTTTTGTCCTTTTCCAAGACAGAAAATTAAAGTCTTAAGTTCAAGGAAGTAGAGAAGCCTGGTGAGATTCCAAACTGGCCTCCCTCAAAATGAAATCAGTTCCTCTTCTCCTTACTCCCTCTCCAGTTCATAATTAGGCAGTATGTCATATAAAAAACCACTTATATTTCACAAAATTATAATTGTTACCAGCCAAGTAGAAGATACAATGGAAAGTGGCACCGCTTGTATAATAGCAGACAAATAAAGAAATTTACAAAATCTTTAAAAAAAAATGTACAAAATCTATGTTAGAAAACCTGAACATGCTATCAAGATTTACACAGAAACTTGAAAAACATACTGTCTCGGATCTAAAGGTTCGTGTTCCCAACTGTGTCAGTTCTACCAGTTTTGTGTCAAGTTTTATTGTTAACAAACTGAATGCCATCCTAAAATAAAAGTCTGAGAAGGATCAAAACAAAACCACCCAGAAACCAAAAGAAAAAAAGAAAAGAAAAAACAAACAAACAAAAAAACCCCAAACCAAACCACCACCAGACAGTTGCTCATGCTGAGGTGAATATTAGCGTGGGCTCATTTTGTAGATTCCTAAGACGAAGCTCAGTTCATTTAACTTCTGTGGTCACGAAGCTGGGCGGAGGTAAGCAGGCCTCACAGTGAGGGGAGCTTGCTGGCTAATGTCACACTTAGTGAACACTTACGGTGCGAAGCATCACTGTTCTAGGTAAAGTCATGCGTTTCTTCTCAATTAGTATTCATTTTAATATAGTTAGAAAATCAAAATCCATAAGGTTTTAAAAGAGGGGTTCTAGAGAGAATGCAGACTGGAAGTACGGATTTGTATATGCAGTCACCTTTTAATCTTTTTATTTTTATTTTTACTTTTTTTGTACTGGAGATCAAATTCAGGACCTTGCACTTGCCAGACAGGTGCTTTTGCTGCTGAACTAACTCCCCACTCCTATTTTTATTTTTTGAGACAGGGTGTTGCTAGGCAGTTCAGGCTGTCCTTGGACTCCTTGTGTTGCCCAGGCTGGCCTCAAACTGTCAGGGTTCTCTGGCCTCAGCCTCCCAAGAGCTGAGATTACAGGTGTGCACCAGCATGCCTGGCATATACCTTTTAAAATCTTGCTACACGCTTTCTTTTTTTACACCGTAAGCAGTTGTCCTTGTGTCGTAGTATGTCCTTCCCCAAGGGTCTGTTTTTATGTCAGTTCCACTCTTTCATAAATGATGGCTAAGACCCTCTGCTGTATTTCTTCAATAAAATTTTCACTCCAAACATGTATGTTGGATAATTGTGATGTGCCAGAACTTTTTAGGTCCTGAGAAAATGATACTGAGAAAAAGAAAACATTTCCAGAGTTTGTATTTACGCAGAATTTTTTGACTCCACACTGTTGAGTTCTGTAGAAAAACTTAAAAGTGTTTCAGAATTTTTAAATTGGACCAGTTAAAGGAAAATTGACATTTTGATAATCGATGTACATGGAATACTTTTATAGTCTTATGTATTCTCCTCTTTGTGCCTTTTTATTAAAAAAAAAAAAAGCTTTGTAAAAATAGTTCAGTGGATTTACTCTTACCATCATATATTTATTTGTTTTTGCTATTGTGAATCTTTTATTTGACTTAAATTTTCTAGTGGCTTGTAAACACAAGTGATACTGATTTGGGGGTTTATATAGGTTTTCTGTCTGGATAGCTTGCTGAACTCTGATCCCAGTAATCATTGTATTATTCTGTTTGGTTTTCTATTTAGATAACCATGTCGTAAGGTGATATTCTTCCTTCTAGTTTTTATATCATTTTTTTTCTCGTATTAGTTGGATCTTCTAACCTAGTGATGGTGAACCTTTTAGAGGTTCAGTGATAGAAAAGCCCACTGCTCCAAAGGACCCTAAGGTGCTTACGTATGTGCTCTCCACTCCGTCCTCCCCAGATGGGAGTAGGGGGCACTTAGTGATGAGAAGATGTGGGAAAGCAGCGTTTCCAAATAGGTCAGACTTTCAGTTAGAGACTGTTGTGGGCCAGCGTAAGAACTAGCAAAAGAAACAACAGAGGTAGGCCGCAAGCTGGCCTGTGCAAGGACTGCAGACATTTTGACATTTAAAAATTTTTTTGTATTTATCTATTTTTTAATGTATTTGGTACAGGGTCTCACTACGCAGCTCGGACTGTTAGCGATCGTCTTGTTTTCAGCCTCTCCAGCACTGGGATTATGGTGTGAGCCACCATGCCCAGTCTCTGTGGTCAGCTCAGTGCCCCCGGGGACAGTGCTGGTGCGAGGGAATGGAACTAGTCCTCGAGCTATCTCGCCATCCCCATTTTGACACTTTTGGTTATGCTTTTGGTTATGACCCACAAGGTGGGTCTTCCAGTGGCTGCCCTGTGGAGTCCCTGCCTCCTTCCTGTTCCCCTGCACCAGTGGGAACAGTGGGGAATATTTCAGATTTTCTCCCAGTTGGGGTAGTGACACGGCATCAGGGTTGGGGTGTGGACATTCACCGAAGGGGGAGATATTTGTGCATTTACTTGTTTGCAGTTTATCTTTTTTTTTTTTTTTTTTTTTTAAGTACTGGGGATTGATCTCAGGACCCTGCACTTGGCCAGGCAAGTGCTTATTCTACTGAGCTATCTCTTTGGCCCCTTGCAGTTTATCTTTCATTGTTATGCTGCGTAAATTATTATAAAGGTCAAGTCATGCTTTCATTTTTCCCACATTTTACACCACACTTTTCATGGCTTTTTCAGTAGTTTTCAGTCTTGAAAAATGAATTTTGAAATTATTTCATTTTCATATTCACCAGTCATGCCATTTAAAATACACTGACAATATGTTTAGTGCCTTTTAGAGTAGATCCTTCTCTGTGCTTTTAAAAGCCACACTTAGTGTTTTTGTGTAACTTTTGGTGCAGAGCAATGTATTGACTCAGGTAACCCCTGGGCCAATTTGAAGTTTAATTCTGACGGCTCTTAATGAGTTTCTGTAGGAAAAAGCCTTATTGTTTTTGTTTGTAAATTGAAATTAACTCAATGAAACAGACCCCCTTAAAGTGCATTTAAAAAGTTATGATGATTAATTTACAGTCTTAGTATCAATTGACCTTTGGTTTTTGGTGCAAGCACATGACTCTACACAAACATAGTCATTCTAGGCTTATTGCCATTTAAGAAAACAACTTTCAAAAGATCTATTAGAACCTGGGAATAAAAGGTCTTGCTCTCTTGTGGTTTTGCAGGATGTCCGAGGTTTGGGTGCTGGCCTGTTTCACTCGGTTGCTTTCTGTTCAATGAATAAGATCACTACTGTGCATCACAACTTTGCAGACTCACTGCAGGGGAAGTAGCAGAACATAAAATGACCTTGAATAAATGTGACTTTTTTGTGGGGTGTGGTGGGTGGACAGTGCTACAACTAAATAAACAAATTGAGGTTTTCCCGTACTGACTTTTTTGAGTTGTTTACGCATTTTTGCAATAATTAACTCACTATAAACCTGTAAGGTGAGTGTAGCTGAGTTGCATGGTAGCTTTATAGTGTTCTTTCATGATCAGTTCTCTACCAAATTCTGTCTCTTTGGGGTTGTCAGCTACTTGTGAGAGCTTTAAGGTTTGAAATCTTTGACTCACATTGTGGATTGACTGGAACCAGTAGTCCTCTTTATCCTGTCATGTTGTGTTCTTGACTATTTTATTTCACAATTTTGGCTGTTTTGATTACACAAAACAGCTATTTTTTACTTTGAAAAATGAAACTGATTTTGCTTCTCTCTGGTATAAGTTTTTGGGTAGGGGTGGGTCCATAGCCTTTTATTGAATGTTGGTTATGGGATACTTTGAAAATACCTTAAAGTAGAAGGAGAAATCCTTCGTTATAATGCGGTTGAGGTTGGCTTGCAGTTGTCTGTGTTCTTAGAAGAGAGGGAACTGCCAAACAAGGTAGTTTATACTCTTTATTGCAGTGTAGGTCATATTTACATCTGTGGTACTATCAAAACATGCTAAAAATTTAAATTGAAATGTTTATTACAGTAAAAGACGTACTGTCATCAATCCTCTCACAATACTGCCTGTTATTTTGAACATACTTATCCAATCCTTCTTGCCTCGTTCTGCAGCAGTTCTGGAAGTTCTCTTTCTTGAGTATCTCTAAGAGTTGTGATAAAAATCCAGTAAATGTTGCTTCTGAGTGCCATGAGACGGAAAGGCATCCTCATGAAAACTGTTAGTGTGTCCTCAGCGACCTTATTGGCTGGATCTGGCGCTGTGTGACTTCTGGCTGTTCCCCAAAGTTAAAATGACATAAAAGGTAAGCTTTAGAATCAGTCCCTGACTCTGAGGCAGCTACAACAGTGCTACCAAAGACATGGAAGAGGACTTCCAGAACTACCTCAGAAAGTGGCAAGAAAGATAGGATGTGTGTGTTTGAAGCGAGGAGGAGGATTTTGAAGGGGATTAATGGCAATATGTCTTTTACTGTAATAAAATAAAAGCATTGACCACACATACAAATCACGTCTCTTATCTAGGAAAAACTTCATGAACTTGGCATTATTGCCAAGTGTTACATTGAGTGAAGGTGAGCAAATTTGGACATTTTACCAAAAATAGGGAATAAAGAGGGACAATGGATTTATTTATTTATTTATTTATTTATTTGCAGATAGCTGTCATTGTAGTATGGTTTGAAACTTAGAATTGAACCAGACTGCATGGAACCGGTCTCTACCTGGCCAGTTAGTATCTAGTCATGTGACTGGGAAAATTAATTAGTGTTTTAAGCTCCCTTTTCCTCACCAGTAATGTGGAAGTGATAATGGGTGCCTACCTCCTGTCGTCATTCCATTAAATGCATGTAATGTACCTAGTGCTTAGTACTTAGTGAAACGTTTGGGTGTGGTGTTCTGACTCAGGGTGTGCAGACATAGTTCCCTGAAGGTGTTTGAAGTGTAAAATTGAATTTTTGTAAAAGTCTGATTCATAGTACCTTTTTTTTTTTTCCCATAGTACCTTTTTTTTTTTTTTTTTTTTTTAAATGTATTTACTACAGGCCTTACTACGCAGCTCGGACTTGTAGTGATAAGTAAAGTGCTGGGATTATAGGCCTGTGGCTACACACCTGGACTCAGTGGCTGGCTCAGCTTCCCTGAGGGTGGGGCCAGTGTGGCATGAGGTACCAGGGATCAAACCCCACGCTTGCCTACGCAGGCCCTTAGTCCGCTGAGCTGGCCTTGTAATAACATTTTTCATTGGTAACTTTTTTTTTTTTAAATTTTTTTTTTTAACATTTATTTATTGTGTGTGGGGGGCAGCTCAGCCCACCAGGGGGCGCAGCTGGCTGGCATGTGGTGCTGGGGGATCGAACCGCGGTCTCTGTGCTTTGCCAACCTTGTTCCAAGTAGGTGCTTTAGACCACTGAGCCATCTCTCCAGCCCCTCATTGGTAACTTTTGAGTAGTTCCCGAGATAAGGACTGAAAGAATCCACAAAATGTTCATGTTTGGAGTTCTCCTTATTGTGCACTGGCCGCCTGCCTCAAGAAGCATTTTCTGCTGTCACAGTTGCTCTGCTGCCCTGCTCATCTGTAGTGACCGTGACACTGGGGGACAGTGCCCCTGTGGCCTCAGGGCTCCACTGTGAGAGAAAGGCTTTAGTTCCCTCACAAGGTCACACAATGGATCAGGTACCGTTTCACCCAGGCACACACAAGTACTAAATAAATGCTCATATACAATTTATTTGGAGTAATAATTCATTCAACCAGAATTTCTCCAGTGTTTGTATGTAAGGTTTGCAAAGACAGTGTTCTGTTTTTGTTTGTTTGTTTGTCTTTTGGAGACAGGGTCTCACTGTGCAGTTCGGGCTGGCCTTGGGCTCACTTTTGTTAGCCTCCAGGCTGGTGTTGAACTTGCAGAGATCCTCCTGGCTCAGCCTCCCAGTGTTGGGATTACAGGCGTATGCCACCACGCCTGGTTCCAGGGCTGCATGGTGGGCGCCTGCACCCAGGTTGAGACTGTGCGGCATGTGGGGCCAGGGATTGAACTCGGGTCCTTGCTCTTGCCAGGTAGGTGCTTATGCCTCTGAGCTATCTCTCTGGCCCCTAGTTTTCTTATATGAATTAGAGTGGTAGTTGTAGTCCTGAGGGGAAGACATAATGAAAATGGTTGCCTTGGCCTTCCTGCCACCTTTGAAAATGACTTGATGCACGTTTAGAAATGGTTGTCTGATTTGTCCTTTTCACATGCTTAAAAGGTTTGTGAAGATTTGTTTTATAGAGGAAGATCAAAAGGAAAAACTAAGCTCTTTCTGTTTCTTGATGAAAAGCCTGTGTTTGTTATAATTACTTGTGCATATTGCTTCCCAAATTTAGTGAAATGTGATTTGTTCATTTTTGTTAGTAAGCATACTCTGTGCCTTTGCACGTCTGTCTTGCATTTTGCAAGTAAACCTATCCCGGGTAAGATATGTGAAGTTTGAATTGTGTCTCCCCATTACCTTCCATGATTAAGGATGCATAGAATTTCCTTCTACCAGGGTCTGTGGAAGTAGCAATGCTGGATGGTAATGCATCCCCTCCGCTTCCATAGGATTGGGTGTACATCTACTGTAAGCGACCTGGAAACTCTACTATGCTCTTCCCTCCTAAGTGTACATTCATCGATGACATTGATGACATCTTAGAATCAACAGAAAATACATATTTTTCCTTGTCTTTCCTCTTGAGTATGCCAGTAGCCTTTTTGAGGGCAAGGAGTGGTGCTCATTTATAGTTTTGCTCTTTTCCAACCCTGCTTTCAGGGTTGCATTCAGAACCCTGGTGTTTTTTATATATTTGGTACAGGGTGTACAGGATGTTCAGGGTCTCGTTAAGTATATCAGACTCCTAGTGATCCTCCTGTTTTCAGCCTCCCAAGTGCTGGGTGGGCATGCCCAATCTCAGCTGAGGTCTCAGCACACCCCAGGGGCGGGGCTGGCATGGTTGGCATGGCATGCTGGGATCGAGCCCCCTAAGTAGGCACTTCAGTCTGCCAGAACCCTGCTTTTGATGAATTCCAACATAGCGATTTTAGGTTCCCCTTGATATTTATAATTGAAACTGAGACTTTCATCAGAACACTTTTGTAGAGGAGAGTAAAAGGAGGGCCTGGTACATGCTGATTAGTAGTGAATGCTAGTTCTGCTTTTCCCTCCTTTGTACCTGTTCTTTTGTTGTTGTTGTTGTTGTTGTTGTTGTTGTTGTTAATTTGTACAGATGCATACCTCACCAATAAAGCGCTGGATTTTAGCAGATCCCAGTGAGATGAAAGAGTAAGAATTTTATGTTTTGTTCTCATAGTGCAGCTTATTTTGAGCATCTTGTGGTTATTATACTGTGCTGTTGTTACTTTCTAGTATGTAAATGAGGAAAATGGGAATTCTTGTGTTCAGGGATATAACCTTTAGTAAACCCTGGTGTGGAAGAAGGATCAGACTTCTTATCAGTCTTCTAAATTAGTACTTTGGATTCCTTTTTCTGCTTTAGAAGAGTCCTCTTGATAATCACTTTCATTTTTATTAACTTTTATTAGTTTAAAATTACCTAACTTATTTATAAATAGCTCTGAGATTGTGAGACTTTGGGATTTCATACCCTTATCATAGTAAATCAGATGTTACCTGGAAAGGTGGAGACAGTTTGCTTTCCAAAAATCTTTCCTCCAGGGACCCCAAAACCTAGTTTTTTTTTTGTTTTGTTTTGTTTTTTGTATTTTAGGGAAGTGTCTACAGGGTGTTCAGGGTCTCATTACTAGATTGGACTCATAGTGATCCGCCTGTGTACAGCCTCCCAAGTGCTGAGATTACAGGCGTGCGCCACCATGCCCAGTCTCAATTGCTGTCTTGGGGCGCCCCAGGGGTGGGGCTGGTATGGCAGACCCCAGGATCGAACCCCTTGCTCCTTTGCCTGCTTGCAGGCACTTTAATCCACTGAGCTATTTGGCCGGCCCTTAGTTTTTTTTTTATTCATTTATTTATGTGTGTGTGTGTGTGTGTGTGTGGCCAGCTCAGCCCACCAGGGGGCGCGGCTGGCTGGCATGTGGTGCTGGGGGATTGAACCGTGGTCCCTGTGCTCTGCCAAGCTTGTTCTAAGTAGGTGCTTTAGACCACTGAGCCATCTCACCAGCCCCATCGGCCCTTAGTTTTGATCTTAGTAGTAAAAGAAACTGCTTTGTAGATCCAGTTGTTTTCCTTAAAGTAAGTGTTAAAACTGTAGGAAAAAAAAAAAAGAACAACAACAATAAAAATAAATAGAACTCAAAAAAAAAATAAAAAAAATAAAGTAAGTGTTAAGGTGAGAGGACTTAGAAAAGACTTCTCTAGGATCTTACTTAGCGTTTTTGTAGAAATGACTACTATGTAATCTTTTAAAATGGACATTTTTAAAAGGAGAGCTTTAGGTTTACAGAAAACCTAAGAAGATAGTGTAGTACAGAAAGTGTCCATATTATCTGCACCCAGTTCCTCTGTACCTTTGTTAGAAAGATGAACCCGTATTGATATATTGGATCCAGACAGTGTGCAACATTGCATTTCACTGTCATGTCTTCTTGGGATCCTCTTGGCCAACTTTCCTTGTATCTGGTGACCCTATTTTGAGGATTCCTTGTTAAGTATTTTGTAGAGTGTCCTGTTGGATGTGTCTGATGGTTTTCTCATGACTGGCATGGGGTTAGGGTATTGAGAGTAAGACCTTCGAGGTAACATGCCTTCTTCATCACATATCATATCCAAGGTACGTAGTGTCCATGTGATCAATAACTGTTGATGTTGACTGATCCCTTGACACAGATAATGTTTAGTGTTTCTAGCATAAAATTACTCTCCAGCCTTCACTCCTATCTTCCCTTTCCATATTGTATTCTTTCTTAAAATGTCCTTTTATTTTTCATTTTGAAATTGACTCTTCTAAGTCAGTGAATTACCCAGGCTGGGCTCAATCTTGCGATCCTTCTTCCGTGGCTTCACAGAGTGCTGGGATTACAGGTGTGTGCCACCATGCCCGCCTTCCATGTTTTGTGGTGGGAGGAAGTGACTACTTGCAACCCACACTTAAGCAGTAGGGATATTGTGTAATTTTGAATAAACACATCTAGTCAGTAGCACTCTAAAAATTTGCCTGCATTTAGTGAAACTTTAATAACTTGTTTATTAAAATATCTAAAAATGCATTCAGGTATTCAGTTTCATAAAAATCTTCAAGCTTCTCATCCTCTGTTTCAGCATTCACTGCTGCATGGCAGATGTGAGATCTTCCTCTTTATATGCTTTTCATGCTATGTAAGTGATAATTGTCTTGAACAAAAACATAATGAAAGGAAATGTGGAAGCTTATTAGTAAAAACTATTCAATAGCATTTGTGAATATTTTGATCTTTATGGGTTTTCTGTGCTTCTTACTCTGTACATATTATTTCTAAATTGAGGTCTTAGTAGATATGTAAATTATGATTAGAGACCAGAACAGTTCAGGACCCGAAATGATCAAGGGAAAGCACCTTGTTGGAAACCCCCAAGACAATAAACCTCTCCTTGTAGTTCCCATTTGTGTGCTTCAAATATAAGGCTTATGTTAAAATTAGACCAGAATTTCCATTGTAAACTCTCAGCTTCATAGTTGTGTAATTGATATATGGACTTGATTATAAACAAAGTCCTGTAATGATCAGCTTTCCTGGAGCAGTTTAGGAGAGGGTCTTTGGATTTGCAAGATGGGAAACAGGTCCCTAGTTTCACATTTTAATTGAGAAAAAATACAAAGACAGGCTTTGGTTCTAAAGGTGAGTTTTATAATTTTTCTTATGATTTCCTATCCACAGAAAAGACCATTATTATTATTTTTCAAAAACCGTAAATAGAAAATAATCCAATAAACCTGGAGCTGTTTTCTTCTTTCAGAGACAGGGTCTCACTGGTGTTGTTTGGGCTGGTCTCAAACTCCTGGACTGGCGTGGTCCTTCTGCAACAGTCTTTAGTAGCTGGGACTACAAATGGGCATCACCACACCTAGCTTTACATTTTAGGGATTACTCTTGAAATGTAGTATGTTTTGAAACAAATGATTATTTTGATTATTCTCCTAAGTTACTGGGGCTCTAGACTCATTCAATGCCATCATTGTCTTGACACCTTTTGAGTGTTCTGTGGGGCTAACTGAACTGCTAGTTCAAAGCACAAAGGTTTTATGAGGGCAACTCTATATGTGGATTTTAATAGTTTCAGAGAAAAAAAAATACTTTCACCCCTGCTTCCCTGCTGGAAATTGAATCCAGGGCCCTTGCTTTGAGCTGTCTAGCCTTGGCCCTTGTTTATGTTTTGAGACAAGGCCCCACTAAGTTTCCCAGATTGAACTGCTGGGATCCCCTGCCTCTGCTTCCCAGAGCGTTGGAATTACAGCCATGTCTTACCATGTCTGGTGCGTGGCCACATTTAATACCTGCATCTGTTAGTATCCTAAGGCTGCAGTAATATTGCCGGAAACATGATGGCTTAAGCAAAGTACATTTATTCTCTCTGTTCTGCAGGCCAGAACTCCAGAGTCAGTTTGTCAGTGTGGTTGGTTCATTCTGAATGCTTGGAGAGTCACTTGCGTGCCTGGTCTCAAGTCTGCTTATTGTCTGCAGCCTTTCGCGTTCCTGGAGCCGAGCTCTCCAGTACTGCTTCTGCCCCCCTCAGCCTTCCCCTTGGGGTCTTCCCTTCCAAGGCTTCAATTTTCCTCTCTTATAACAGTCATTGGATTTAGGCCCTTGAATCCCTTAACTGAAGTAAATCTGCAAAGTCCGGTTGCCAGGTAAGGTCTGTTCCTAGCCAGCAGGGTTAGGAGTTAGTACGTGTTTCTTCTTGGGTGCCAGTATCACGCTACTACAGTAAGTTGCTAATAAGCATGTGAAGGTACTTTTACTAACTGTAATAAACAATGTTTTATGCATATAAATGATTCCAAATTTAGTTGCATGTGTACTCTTCATGCGGTTTACCATTGATGTGGCATTCTTTACTGTGTAATTAGGCTGAGCCATAGACAGACTATAATTTGTGACTTTAAGTGGTGTGAGCAAGTTCTTACATTCTCTGACCACGTGTCATTTAGCTGTACTTTTTTAGCCTACATACTAGGAGATTTTTGTAAAGTGAATGTTTATGCAGTTTTTCCTGATATAAATCATGTTTGTCTCCACTTAAAAAATTTTAAATTTATCCAGTGACCTAGTCTGATTTAAATTTGTGTGTCATAAGAAGGGATTTTATAGAAAGTACTATAAATTACTGGGTAGATGTTTGAGGTTGAGTGATCATAAATAAGAACAGAGGTCCTGGTGTGCATAGTCAGAGCTGCTTTCTGAGAAGTCCTGTCCTGTCCTCCAGGTGTTTGGTTTGGAGGGAAACATCGAGAGCATTCTCTTTCTTCTTCCCACTTGGCATGAAGATCATGAGAAATTTAATTTTTTATCAGGAAAATCACATAACAGGAGTATAGGTTTAGAAGTGTAATTGTGCTATAAACCTATAGCTATAATTATATGTATTATATATATAATATATATATATGTAATTTAGAGAAGGTCTTGTTATGTAGTTCAGGCTGGTCTAGAATTCATGACAGTCCTACTGCCTTAGCCTCCTGAGTGCTGGGATTATAGGCATGGAGTTATTGGTACGCCTGACAATAATATAATTTTTAAAAGCAATAAGCTCCTTTTTTCTGTTCTCTACTCTTGTTAGTCTGTTTTGATGTTTTGTGCCATATATTTAAAAAAATGGCTACCTTCATTCTCGTGTCCATATATTGTCACTACTGCAGTGTCAGCTGTGCAGGTGTCAGAAGCATGCCAGCTTTATGACTCAGAAAACTGTGTGCAAGGTAGAGAGCACTGCATAGGGAGCCTGCTGAGTGAGTCAGCTTCCTGTGTTGTAGACCCTCTTGGAATCCGTGCAGGAAGACGTAATCATTTTATTTATTTTTTATGTATTTAGTACAGGGTCTGCAGGGTCTTACTACACAGATTGGACTTGTAGTGATCCTTCCTGTTTTCAGCCTCCAAAGTGCTGGGATTACAAGTGTGCACCGCCACGCCCAGTCTCCATCACTATTTCAGTGTGCCCCGGGGGCGGGACTGGCAGAGCATGCTGGGAATCGAACCTGGCCCTGCGTCTACCTGAGCAGGCGCTTTCATTCACTGAGCTATCTGGCCAGCCCTGTGTGTGTATCTTTGGTAGTTTACACTGTTAATTTTCTTCATTCCTAGCTAGGTTCCTATGACAATAATTAAGCATATTTAAAAATCTGTTATTGAAATAATTTTCAAATCTAATTGACCTCCATTTCCCTAAGCATTTAAAATGCTTTTAAATCAGTGAAACTCTTTTGCCGCATCTTGAAGAAGGTGTCTGAAACAATGAGGATCTACAGACTGTTGAAGGCCTGTGTGCGATGATTCTTGGCGAATCCCTCTTGGGAAAAGAACGATTAGAATATTTCTAGCCATTGCAGTGCAAGATTGGCAAGGAAAGCAGCAGCCAGTGTAGGGAAAGATTAGAACACTGGATAAGAAATAACTCTTTTCATGTCTAAGACAGATGCTCAACCTTAGGGCGACTGCATACATCTATTGCAGTTTGCTTAGGAAAGCCCTGATTTTTGCTAATTGTCCTGATGTCCTTATTAATATCCTCCTTTATTAGTATTTATGTGGTCAATCTGGTTAATCTCTGTTAGTTTCCTTTTCTGTAGAGACAAAGCAGTGCCTGATACATAGCAAATGCCATGAAAGTGTTTGCTGTCACTGTTACTGTGATTTTGTGACCTAGCAGCATCTGTCTTGTAGTCTGGCCCCCGGGGCCTTGCACATGGTAGGCGAGTGCTTTCTACTGAGCGATGTTCTCCGCTCTTTTTCTCCGACCTGAAACGTGTTCTTCTCTTGACCTCCTGGCTCCCGTTTTCTTTGTTCTCTTCCTGTGTTCACATGGTCATTTCTCACTTTCTGGGCCTGGATGCTCCTCATCCGCCTGGCTTCTCAATACTGGAGTGCCTGAACACAGATTCTCCATCCGGTTGAGTCTTCGGGTTAATCACCTATCTACCACTGACTCCCAAGTAATTTTTCTGTTAGAGGTCATCATTCTTTTTTTTTTAAATTTTATTTATTTATTTATTTATGTGTGTGTGTGTGTGGCCAGCTCAGTCCACCAGGGGGCGGGCTGGCTGGCATGTGGTGCTGGGGGATTGAACCGTGGTCCCTGGGCTTTGCTAAGCTTGTTCTAAGTAGGTGCTTTAGACCACTGAGCCATCTCACCAGCCCGAGGTCATCATTCTTTAAGTTAATTAGGTCAAAAATGTTGGTGTCACGTTTAAGCCCTCTGATAGACTGCGTCCACTTCAGGCTGTGCTGTCGGCTCTTAGGAAATGCCCACGTAAACGGCTGCTTTTCACATCTGCAGCCATTCTTGCTCAGGCAGCCGTTTCTCCTGTGATTCACTGTGTAGCTTCTGAAGCAGTCTCTGTAGTCACTCTTGACCACCTCCCACAATCCAGTCTTCCCACAGCAACCAGTGTTACTTTTAATATGAAAAGTGAAACACTTCACTCCTACCGAAATCCAGTAGTCAAGTTTCTTTTCACATAGAAGAGAATCTGGAGTTCTCACTGTGGCCTACAGTGCTCTGCTTGCCTGCTCTGCAGGTTAACTTTAGGAATAGTGTGTGTTTCCTAGTGTATGTTCTGTTGTCGCCTCACTGCCCTAGCATTCTAAGATGTCACACTATTCTCACCTTTCACTGAGTGTTCCCTCCCCAGACAGTAGCATGTGGCTCGCCGTCTTCTGTGGCCAGGCCAGCCCAGCGTGTGCAGGGTCACACTCTCCCTCCTACTCCTGCTATTGATAGCCTCCTTCATTTTCCTCCAGTGTTCCTCCTATGTTTGTGATGGTTTCCACACTTTGGGAGAGCCTGGGGTTGCTCCTCAGTTCCTGACAGTGCTTGGCACATTGTAGGTGCCCAGTTAGTGTTTGTGTTTTGAGTGGGCTGGAGAGTGGGCCTGAAGAAGATTCATGGGAAAGGTTTACAGGGTATGAGAATGGGGGCTTGGTTTTTTTTTTGATGATTGTTCTAGATTATTATTTATTTATTTGTTTGTTTGTTTGTTTTGCAGAACTGGGGATGAAACTCAGGCTCTTGCATCTGCCAGGCAAGCGCTTATTCTACTGAGCTATCTCCCCAGCCCCTTGTTCTAGATTAGATGAGAAATGAAATTAGAGTTTAAGATTTTGGTGGATGGCTCTGAATAAGGGAAAGGAAATGAAAAAGGAACCATCTGTGAGCACTGGAGGTGACTTGTCTGCAGAACTCTGTATCTGCTTCAGAGACAGCCTTTCATTTCTAAGTTCGGCAGGGAAGAAACTCAAGGTTAAAATACCCATTTTGAACTGAGTAATATATACCATTTATGGTATCATTTAATCTTCACAGTGACTTTTTAAATAGTAATCATGCGTATCTTCTTGGTGAAGAAATTAAGGTTTAAGTGGTGACATAATGTTCTTAATGTCATATAGCAGTGACGTGGGATATTCAGGTCTGACTGACTCTAGTTCCTAACACCTGAAGGGGGAGTCTCTGCAGTAATTTACTGTCATGTGGATCTGTAAAGTTTACAGAAACATTTCACATATCTGATTTCATTCCTTATAGCAAACTTTAGAGTAGCTGTCACCTCACCTTTACAAGCAGTTAACCTTGATGTCAGTGATAACATGATTTGTTGCAAGCACAAGTCTAGAAAGTAGCAGAGCTAGGGCTTAGAGTAAACCTTCAGGTAAAAGCTGGTATTCTTTCCTATAACTCAAACTTTAAGAAATTTTCTATCACCTGCAAATTATATTTGACATTTTGTGTGAGTTAAATATGTCACAATGAAATTATAGATTTGGAAAGTGCCTTAAGAGATTATGAGGAAAAATTGCTCATTTGTCTAAAAACCAAGAAACAGAATTTGTCAGCTAGTACTGGGACTACAATCAAGCTGTTATTACTAGACCATATTCAATCTATTGGTCGTTTAAAGCCTCTGTCTTCCCTTTTTTATTCATGTTTCAAATTTTAACACTTAACTTTTTTTTTTACCCTCTTGTACCCGTGTCTTTCAGCATCAGTTCTTCTTTCCATATGTAATGGAAATTAATCAGCCTCTTGTGTATCTTTCCAGAGACATTTTATGTTTAGAGCAAATATGCGAGCTGTATTTATTTAACAGCAACTTGTAGATTACCACATATTTGTATATGCAGTCATATTTTTTTAAATAGCAGTATTCATATTGAGTGAACATTTTGTAATTAAATCAGCCATCTGTCAAAGGATATTTAAGGTGTCTTCAGTCTTTTAAAGATAATTTAAGGGCTGGCCAAATAGCTCAGTGGATTAAAGTACCTGCAAGCAGGCGCAGGGGCTGAGGGTTCAATCCCTGGGCCTGCCATGCTGGCCCCGCCCCCGGGGCTCTCTGAGCTGGCAGTTGAGACTGGGTGTTGTTGTGCGCACCTGTAATCTCAGCTCTTTGGAGGCTGTAAACAGGTGGATCACTGTGAATCTGATCTAGTAGTGAGATCCTGAACACCCTGTAGACCCTTCCCTAAAACACCAAAAAAAAAAATCTTATTAGTGTATATTAGTAAAATTAAAGATAATTTTCTAATGAGTGACCTCACATGCTATGTCATTTTTTATATGAGCTGATGTATCTGTATAATAAATGTTTGTAAGTGAAATTGCTGGATCAGAGTATCTGGTCTCCTGTTTTTTTATATTGATGTACTCATCCTTTATTCCTAATGTAGAAATGAAGTCAAGCTGTGTGTTTTCTGTTTGGTAATAGCCATGTAAAATTAAAATAATAGCTCTTTTATTTCAGGGGAGAAGTAGGATTTAAATATATAGGGCTGTAAGATTTGATTTTTTTTCCCCATAATTTTATTGAGAAACAAATATCAGTGAGACTGTTTCAAACCAAATTGGTAGGACAGTTTTAATAATTAACACATTGCATACATTCTTCCTAGTGGTAAATTGCTGTACAAGATGTGGACATGATATCCTATTTACAAACACTATTACAACAAAACTGTCTGTTCATTAAGAGAATGTAACTATATATCTATCCTAACCATTTTGAATATACAGATACAAAATGGACATTCATCTGTATCCCCTTTTTTTGTTAAGTTCCGTCATTTGAATATTATAGGTGTGTAAACTCAGCAGAATATTCTAAAAGAGTCCAGTAGTCCATAATAATATTGGGTCTTCCGCCTGACTGGCAGTGTCAGAAATTGTTGACCTGAGTCCCCTACAACTCAACCAAACAGCATGGCTTTACTTTTTTTTTTTTTCTTTTTCTTTCTTTCTTTTTTTTTTTTAAATGGCTTTACTTCTTATACTTCATTTTTATACTTTTCTGCTTGATGGTTAAGACCAAGGTAAAGCAAGACCTGTGCAACAAGAGTTGTAGCTTTTGGGTCTGATAAGGTCAGTCAAATCCTCTCAGAATTTATCCTGAGATCCTGTTCCTCAGATTGTAGAACCTTTGTCAGTGTCAGCCATGTGGATGAGTCACAGCCATTGCTTGGCCTGTGTGCTCTCTGTGAAAGCCTGAGAGAATGTTTTCTTTCCAAGTGACTCTCCTTAGGCACACTCTACATCATCGATCACTTTCCTCTTTGGCCCCATAATCTCCTTGATCAGAAAATTTGGGACACTGCCGAGTTACGTGATGTTACAGTACAAGTTCTCTTATGTCCTGAGTCTTAATTGACCTTGGAAAGCTAGGGCCAAAATGTTGGCTTTCACAGAATAGAAGACACAGAAGGAATGGACAGATTCCTAGAAAGGTACAAATTTCCAAAACTGAATCAATAAGATATAACCACTCTCAATAGCCCAATAACAGCCAATGAAATACGAGATGTAATTAAAAACCTACCAACAAAGGAAAGTTCAGTTCCATATGGATTCAGAGCTGAATTCTACAAGAAATTTACAGAAGATGTAGTCCCTATACTCCTCAAACTCTTCTGTGAAATTGAAAAGGAAGCAGTCCTCCCAAAATCATTCCTGGAGGCAAGTATTATACTGATACCAAAACCAGGGAAAGGCACAACTAAGAAAGAGAACTACAGGCCAGTCTCCCTCATGAACATAAATTCAAAAATCCTCAATAAAATCGTAGCTAATAGAATCCAGCAAATCATTAAGAAGTTCATACACCATGACCAGGTAGGATTCATCCCAGGGATGCAAGGATTTGAAAATCTATAAATGTAATACACTATATCAATAGAGTGAAAACTAAAAACGACATGATCATCTCAATTGATGCAGAAAAGGCCTTTGACAAAGTTCAACACTCATTCATGTTTGAAGTCCTACAGAAAATTGGAATAGATGGCCTCTACTTCAGTCTGGTAAAAGCCATTTATGAAAACCCAACAGCTAACATAATCCTAAATGGGGAAAAACTGAAATCTTTTACTCTTAGATCTGGTACAAGATTTGATATTAACATGGCAGATTACAGAAAGTAAAATGGAAGGAGTAAGTCCTTGGAGTCAGACCTAAGTGGGACCTTGGTGTTGGTAAACTGATTGGTGCGACTTCAGCAAAATTGGGATAATCTGATCATATAGAGCTGTTCTCTAGACCTACTTTTAGTTGATTCCGAGACACATGACATACCACTCTCTATATTTTATTGTCTCTGGAAATAAGATGTCCCCAAATCACAGGCATATCATGGATATATTGTTAGCATTTGTTTTTTCTTGGCACAGAAGAAAAATTATCTGTTTTCTTGATGAAACAGAATTTGCAACTGGACCAAGTTAAGTTTGCTAGGTTGTCTTGCGGCTTGGTGTGACAAGCAAGGTTGAGACTGTGTGAATGGGGAGTGAGATGCTGAGTGTAGCGATGGAAGCTTCTAGCGACCAGCATAGCAGGCCTGCCAGCTGGAGTATAACACTGCTGATTTATCAAGTATAGGAGCAAGTAGTTCCCAGGAATCTGGGTATATGGAAGTTGGAGTTATTGGCTTTCGGTGACTAACAGGACTTTGGCCCAGAGTCAAGATTTAGGAACTGTGTACAATTCCAATTCATTGCAGAAGACTTACTAAGAATGGGGCTGTGGGGGAAAGTGAGTAAAAATCTTATCTGTTTGGGAATTTGTACCCAGGCTATATAAAATACTCTTATATAAACAATGAAGACAACTGAATTTTAAAATGGGCAGTGATATGAACAGACATTTCTTTTGTCTCTTTTGGTAGTACTAGAAGCTAAACCCAGAGCCTTCACCATGGGCTGTATTCCAACCCGTTTTTATTTTTATTCAAGGTAGTCTTGCTAAGTTGCTCAAGAGAGGCTCAAATTTCCAATCTTCATGTCCTTGTCTCTTAGAGTACTGGGACTGAACAGTCATTTCTGCTAAGAAGAGGTTCAAATGGATGGTAAAACACAAAAAAATGCTCTATCTCACCAGGGAAATGAAAATCAAAACTGCAGTAAAATAAGATTTTCATCTCCACCAGAAATGGCTATAGCCAGAAAGACAGATGTTAGTAACAGGTGTAGGTAAGGGCTTTAGGAACTGGAACACTCACACACTGCTAGTGTGAATGTGAAATGGTATAGTCACGGTGGAAAACATCGACAGTGCCTCAGAAAATTAAGTTACTGTAGAATCTAGCACCTCCATCACTTAGGTATGTGCCCGAGAAAAATGAAAATATGTGTTCACACAGAAACTTGTATGTGAATATTTGTAGTAGCATTCTTAATGGTCAAAATGTGGAAATGGCCCAGCTGTCCATTAGCTGATGAATGGTTATATGGTTTATCCACAGTGATGTACTATAAAAAGGAATAAGGAATATAGTCCTAATGCATGCTATTAACATGGATAAACATTGAAAATGTAAAGAGAATGGATACCAAAAACTGTCTATAGTGTGATTCTATTTGTATGAAATGTCTAGAACAGAAAGCCTGTAGAGACAGCAAGTAGATTAGTGGTTTAATAGTTGTAGGACTGGGAATGCATGACAAGTGGGGAGTGACTGTGAATGGTAGTGAGATTCCTTTTATGGGGTGGTGAAAATGTTCTGGAATTAGTGTTGATACCCAACCTTTTGGATGACTAAAAACCATGGAGTAGTATACTGTAAATGAGTAAATTTTATGGTATGTGAGTCATTCTAGCAAGGCTTTTAAAACATTAACAAACAAGTCTCTAATTCTAGGAAGAGTCTAAATGAGATCATCAATATCTGACGAATAGAGCCAAATTATAAGAACTCACATTGGTGCTAGAATACATTGTTTCAAAAATCAGTGAGAAGAGGGAGGAGGTGTGGACATATTGGGGATGGGAGTGAAAGGCAAGCAGTTGTCACATGATGGTATCACCTTAAAGTTGATGAGTAAAAAAGCAAACAGTACCAAGACTCTGTACTCTCCCTAAGTCCATACCAGTCTGGCATCCTGTGGTGTGATGAAACCTACAGAAAGGACCTAGGGGACCCAGTTTGGAGAGGGTCCTGGTGGGAAAAGGTGGGTACTGAGGGCCCAGGTAAACCGGGACAGTTTTCTGCCCCAGGAGTTAGGAGCCATCTAGTCCATCGAAAGGGTGCCACCCAAGGTGAGCAGATGTGGTCGGGAAAGCTGTGGTCCCAGGAGATGAAGGTAAGGGATGCTGACTTAGCGAAGGTGCTGGCTACAGAAGTGAAGAGGGGCAGTGAGCACAGGGTCCACGAAGCAAGTACTGAACGACAAGACCGATTCCTTGCTGTTAAGATTTGAAGCTCCGTGAGTGTGACCATAAGGCACACACAACTAGGTGCAGATCAGCCCTCCTTTTGTTTATTACTCCCTCCCATTCACCACTCATATCAGACATCACTGTGCTTTTAAGAAACTTAATTATCCATAAGACTTCATTTAGATTTTATGTGTCTTCTGTTGAAAAAATATAATAATTGAGATGAATATAGATGTGAGATTACCAATATGTAATACTTTAAAGGACATAAACTTTGGTTATACTGTAGGAAGGAGGCCACTGGCTTATTGTTGCTCAGGGGTGTGTGTATTGTGCCAGCTCTGGAGGCTGACTGTGTAGGCCTGTGGGCAGCACCTGAGCTGGGCTTGTCTTACCAACGTAATGTTGCCTGTATGAGTCGGGGGTGAGGATGCTGCTACACAGCGGTCCTGATGAGTTGGTCTAACCTACGAATGGTTTGTATAAGTTAATAGCAGCTAAGCCAAGCAAGTCCTCATCGCTCTTGTTGATGCTTTCAAACTGTACTGGTATTGAGTAAAGCTTTTCATGTGACTTTGTCCAGCCAAAAGATTAGTTTTGTAAGTTGTAGTAGGGTTGTGGAGGGTGGGGGAGAAAAAGAGAAGATTTTTCTATCTTCTTTCCTTTTGAAACCCATGAGTTTAGAAGGAAAGAAGTGGTGAATAAGCAAGATTCTTTAGGGATTGGACATCACAAAAAGGTCATTTACCCCCAGGTAATTTTCCCTTAAGAGTTCAAAGTTGTGTTTTTTTTTTTTTTTTTTTTTTTTTTTGACCCATGCCTAAATGTTACTAAAGATGCATTTAGGTTTAGAATTTTGGAGACCATTTCCCCGTGTGTGGGTGTGTTGCTGATGATGGAATCTTGTGCATGCTAAGGAAGTGGCCTACTGTTGGCGCCCAGAAATTTATTTCTTAGAATTGTGTTTATAGTTGGTTGTTGTACATAAAGGGTTTGATTTAAATGTTTTAAGTATAAGATAGAGATACATCATGATTATAAAAATTATTTACAGAATTAATAGGCTTATACTGTGTATACTTCTAAATGTAAAGAATAGTCTATACATATAAAATAAAACTAAAAATGGATTCAACCTCAGAAGATGAGGTTATTTACCTAGTTTAAAAATGTGAACAGGAAGACCTCTGAACTCTGCACATTCATCCAAACTGTACTAATGTGAAAAATACAGAGCCAAGCATTTCCAAGGAACCACAGACATTTTGACCATCACCAGTTTGTTAGAATAATTGTTCCTGTTTGGTGTTTGTAAAACTTTCATTTTTTTAAGACAACCAGCATGTGTGTTTGTGACAATTAGAATAGTCTTCTAATGGGTCTGCAGTGCTCAGAGATTCAAACCCAGTACACCTCGAGACTTGGCACATAAAACAAGAACAGAAATGAAATCTGGTTTAGATGTAACTGTGATCCCCCCCCCCCCCCCGACTGCACAATCCTTTCAAATACTCCATGGCATATACAATGGGAAAATCACTGCCTGTTGGTACTACGTTTGTTTCACCAGTGCATTTTTATCCTACAACCACTAGAACAGCGCAGTAAGCAAATGCACAGGAAACAAAAAGAATAAAAAGAAAAAAACAAACCCCTTTTGGCACCTAGGTTTTTCTTTATAAGAGTAAGAAGAATTTAAATTGAGAGAAAGAAAGCTTCTGTCTGAGATGGACTGAAGGAGATCTAGAGAGTGGGGTGCCCACCAATCATTGAGCAAAGCCATGAAGTGAGGCTTACGGTGAGACAGAACTGTAATCAATAAGATTACTACAAGTGTAGTCACTTCGGTAGAATTGATCCAGGGATGGATGTGAGATGGGACAAAACTATGGTCAGCCAGTAAGTATTCACCGAGTATAGTTGCTAGGATAATATCGGTTAAATGGAGAAACAAACCACCTAGCGAAGTACCCAGATTTTGTTTTTATTTTATTTTATTTTTTTATTTTTATTTTTTTCAGATTTTGTTTTTTAAAGACCAGATATTGGTTGATAGGTTAGGGTGAGTTCTTTCATCCTGAACCTCTGTGTTCCTTTGTTGAGACTGATCGTATTCCACTTAGTGTCTCTGGGTAAAATAGAGTTTTCCTGAGGGAGTTGTTCTAATTTGGGAGTGGAAGGAAGAGCGAGAAGACCAGTATTAGGTATTTTTATACCTTGAAGGAGACTGAAGTCAGGGAGGAATGTGGTGGTGGTGGGGGACTACTTAGGACACGATGAGGAGGTCGGGCTGTCCTAGATACTCAGAAGACACTTTTCCTCCTTGCAGTCTTGCCTCAGACCAGCTCTGTTCCGTTTTTCCATTTTTTTTTTTTTTCCGGAACTGGGAATTGAACTCAGGCCCTTGCGCTTGCCAAGGAAGCGCTAATTCCACTGAACCATCTCTCAGGCCCCTGCTCTGTACTCTGGAAAGGAGAAAAATTCTTTCTGTGTTTCTTTTTGGGCAGGGTGACTTCTCTGAGGCAAGAACTCAGAGCCAATACTGGCCTAGGGCCATTTTTCACTGGTAGCCTTTGTGATGAGGTCTGAGAACACAACCACAATTTACAAATATTTTCCCCTGGGGAGTTGAGTACAGTACCAAATCCCTAATTTACAAGCGTCTGTGATGAGACTGGTTTGTACATTGACTTTGCACTGTTTTTGCCCGTGGCACACAGGGTCCATTTCCTTGGAGCCATGCCCTGCGTGAGGCATGTGACAGCCATGTTTGCATGAAAGTGCAGTGAGGGCACAGTTTGCCTTAGGCAGTCGGAGGTGAGCAGGCGGAGGCTTTGCTTACTTTTGTTAAATAACAAAAAATAACTGGATTTAATTTTTTTTTTTTTTGGAACCAGGGATTGAACTGAGACTCTTGTACGCGCCAGGGAAGCGCTTATTCTACTGAGCCATCTCCCCGGCCCCTAGTGTTTTTTGTTATGGAGATATATGTAATTCTACATGCTAGATTAAATTAAATACTATTTTTAATTACTTGAGTGAGGGTAGAAAGCATATTGGAACATTTGACACAAAAATTATGAGAGGGTGTTGCAGGGAACAAAGGTTCTCTGTGACTTGACAGCTGCTGTTAAAAAGTGACACGAGGAGCCCAGCTCCAGCCCACAGCTGCCTGGAGTTGCTGCAGTCTTCTCTAGTGTTACCAGAGGAATTCCCACTGCCCTTGTTTTAGAACCAGGTCCTCATGTGTTTGGAGAGGCTAAGCCTCTCCTGAGTTATGATGATTAGTTACTGGGTTTCCCTGTAGGCTGTTTTGAGATTTTAACTGTGTGCTGGTAGGTTTTTTTTGAGACAGGGTCTAGTTATGTAGCCCAGGCTAGTCTCGAACCCATGGTGGTCTTCCTGCCTCAGCCTCAGCAGTGTGGGGATTATAGGCATGCATGATCACACCTCGGCATGGTATATTTCTTAACTGCAAGAAAGCTTTAAAAAACATGGTACATCAAATCTAGTTCTGAATGTTCTGAACCATACGTAACAAAACTTCTGACTGAATTCTTGCTTAGTTCTCTTGAGGCCCCATGGACAGATACTACACCTGAAGGTGCCTACCCCAGAGGTAGCCCTGAGCTGGTTTTGTACACTTAGCCTGCTCCTACCATAGAGAAAAACTTCAGTTAAGAGTTCTGACAAGGATGTTGTTGAACCTGTTGGTTTATGTGTTGTGCCTGTGAGTCCTTCCCTGCCTCTATCCATTGTAGGGAACAGTACTTCTTCGTGTAGGGTAAATGGTTGGCAGCAGCGAGGATGGGCTGGGACTGCACAACAGAATCATCCTGAAAACCTGACATGTATCCCTTAGCATTTGGGGGACATAGGATTAGTACCCAAATCTGTGGGTCACTAGTGTTGAGACCGCCGAGTGCAAGGAAGGGAAGAGACTGTAGTCAGCAGTCTGCTCTTGGAAGACAGTATTTTCCTCAGCTTCTTGGTTGGGCCAGCTTAAGGTGTCTAGAGAGAGATGCTGTTGTGGTCGCCTAAAAGGTGATCTGAGCCAGGGGGAGGGACCCATGAATGCCTCAGATTGAGCGGGAGTTGTAAATCATCTGAGAATTTTATGTCAAATGCCCCACCTTAGAGACTCTCGGGAAACCCAGAGGATTTCAAGAACCTGAGCCCTACAGTTCCTTGATGTGATCTTTGGATAACCCCCATCTTTCCCTGTTCACTTAGCCTCCACCCCAAGGAGCCAGAGGTAGCCTATGTGAGGGCACCAGAGGCGTGAGAGGGAGAGAGGGAGGAAGATGGTGGCCGCCCCATGTCGAGTTGCAGACTTGCAGCTCAATCTAGAAGGGGGAGAAGCTGTAATTTAGATGAGTATTGAGTAGTGTAATTAGTCACGGAGCTCAACATCTTGGTTATTGAAATTGCAGTGCTTCTCAAGCTGAAAGTGATTTGAGCGAGATTTACCATCCAAGAATGATTGGCGAAAGTAATGAGACTTTAGATTTTAATTCAGGAGCAGGGAAAAGCTTGCCTACAGAAAGGTGTGAAAGGAAAATGTTAAACTTATACCTTAGGGAGTGCAGTCTGTCATTATTGTATATTATTTATATATTTATATGTGCACGAATAGAAAGATAAGCAATTATAGGAGAGTGTTATATCAGTTACATAGTCTGTCTGTCTGTCTAGCCAGCCAGCTTAGTATTCATATTTTCCAAGTCAGAACTTTCAACACTAAGAGATATTTTGAAGTTGGGAAAATCCTGACTGTGGCATCATATTAAAGGAGATAATTTGTGTTTTCCTTTTTGTGGAGTTGGGCATAGGGCTCAGATCCTTGTGCGTGCTGGAAAGTGCTTTGCCATTAGAATACCCGGGGTTGAAATGACCACACGTTGAGATTATTTTCTGGTTGGAGTATTGAAAACATTGCAGAAAAAGTAAGAGGTGATTTTATTTGCTAAAATTTATTAAGGCATACTATGTGTCACATATGGTGCTTTATGTTCCACATCAGTATTTTGACTTCATACAACGGATAGACAGAAACGGGGTTCAAACAGGTTGAAAGAACTGCTGCAGTTTCCACAGCCCAAGTTCAGAGCCCTTGTCTCGCGCTGTCTGATATGTCTTTGCAGTCTTCTCTGCTGCGGTCCCTGGTGGCCCCACACCTGGAAATGGAGATGCAGGTGGGGCAGGGCTGGGTAATCTCACTTGTGCTCCCACCTGGAAGAGGAGGACTGAAAATGCAGAGCAGTCACTGGGAAACTGCTGCCCCTGAATTCTGAAGGGTGGCTTGGAGGACTTTCCCACCCCTGCTTTTGGGAAGAGCTCTTCGCATTTAGCGTTGGGGAGGTTTCCTTTTTCTGTTATCTTCATTCCCTGCCACATTAACATGACCATTGGAGTAGCCCTCCTTGAGCTTCTCTCAGAGTTGCTTTTTTTCTTTTGAGAAATGGGGATTAGTGATGCTGTCTTTTGCCCAGTGACTCCAAGCAGCTAGGAAGTGGGATCACACTGGGATATGAATTTCAGGTCTCTGACATTGTCTTTCTGTCATGCTGCCTACAACAGCTACTGTATAAATGTACCTATTCATAGAAAGCAAGCCCTTATGAAATCTCAAGTTTTGGTTTATTTTATCATTGGTGCAAAAAATAAAACATGTTTTAGACAGAAGTGATAGGGAAATGCTGACTCATAATGGAGGGTAGCAGAGGATCATGGTTTCCATCTAGAGTGCTTCACAGCCAGTGCCTGGTGCCTGGTGCCTGGTGCCTGGGCCAGCTGAGGGGTGAGCTGAGCAAGGAGGTGGGGAAGCCGAGTCTCAGTCTTGGTTGGTTTCTCTTTCCTCCCTCCCTCCCTCCCTCCCTCCCTCCCTCCCTCTCTCTTTTCCTCTCCCTCCTTTCCTCCCTCCATCCTTCCCTTCCTCCCTTCCCTCTCTCCCTCTCTTTCCATTATATTTCATTTCAGAGGCCTATAAAGGAGAGAAAAATTTGAAACATGAATTTTATTAAATAGCAACAATTCTTAGATTATGAGTTTAGGATTATATCTAAATTTAAATTGCAGTTCTGTTTATTGAGTGACCTGGTAGAAGTAATGTAATTCTGTACATCATTTTTAAAAAGTCTGTAAAAGGCAGTATTGGAAGGATCAGTTTTAGAATTAAGTGGGAAATATTTGTCAGGATATAACACATAACATCATAGACGACCTCCCCTATGGTCAGCACTCAGCCTTGGTGGCTACTGTCGCTGTGATTGAGGGCGCCTCATATTGCTGGGAGTAGCAGAAGCAGGAAGATTCCAGAGAGATGCAGTTGCAGAGCTGGAGCAGCCTGGAGACATGTGAGTCGGCCAGGCTGTGTGTGGAAGCCAGCCTAGGCAGGCTGCTGTACCCCTGGCGAAGACCCTGTCCTCATGGAGCTTACCTGCTAGTTGGATGAAAGGAGGAGTGGCAGTGTAAGGTACATATGTTGAGGGAGGGGGAAAGGCATAGTGACAGGAGAGAAAGATGGGAAGAGTCTAGGAAATACTCTGAGGAAAGAGGAAATGGGCACAGGTGTCGAGGGCAGTTATTTGGGCACAGGTGAGGTGAGAGCTCAGGGTTAACTCCCTTACCTTCTTTTCTTGATTCGGCACTATAGTTCGTAGGGCCTACAGGACTTTCAGTGTTTTAGTATGAAGTTTGTTAAAGATGTGTAGATGTTCAGAGATAGGATACTACACACCCATGTGCACACTGTCCAGAATGAAGTCTTCGCTTTCTCACACTTGTTTCATCTGTTTCCTTCTCCTCTTCTTATACCCCTTCCTTCTATAGAGGGCTCCTAAGACTTTTCTGAGCAGGGTGCTGCGCTCCGGAGCACCCATCCAGTTCCCAGTGGTGCCTCAGATCTGGCCTTTCAGCCCTTTTCTGTGCAGGTGCGCTGAGCAGATTTATTAACTCCATGATTGGATTCTTTTTTTTTTTTTTTTATTTATTTATTTTTATTTATTACATTTATTGTGTGTGTGTGTGGCCAGCTCAGCCCACCAGGGGGCAGGGCTGGTGCTGGGGATCGAACCGCGGTCCCTGTGCTTTGCCAAGCTTGTTTCAAGTAGGTGCTTTAGACCACTGAGCCATCTCTCCAGCCCATGATTGGATTCTTGGAGCTTCCCGGAACTTCCAGTAAAGCCCAGTCCTGGGAGTAGACCGACCAGACTCCGCCCTGTGGCAGTGCCTGGAACTACACCTTCACCTGCTTGTCAAGAGAAAGTGGGTTGTCGCCGTCCAGTCCGCGGCTCACTCTTTCCTCTTCACCATTCTCCTCCTCCTTCACACAGCTGTTGGAGGAGGAGGACAGTGAGCTGGCACATTCCTTAGGAGGCAACTTGAGTGCTGCTTGTGCAGTCTAGAGGCATATAATAACATTGCTGCTTATCACAGCAAAATACTTTTGCGCTGTTAAGGGCTTTTGACAACTTTACACAAACCAGATTTTATCAGGGGAAGTAGGCTCTCTGGCTGGATGGGATAGCTTCTCCAGTCCTACCAGAACAGACGGAAGTCCTTTTGCCCTTTCGGACTAGGACTCTTTGCCACACAGCCCCTTCTGTGCTGCCAGGAGAGCAGGGTGCTTGCCGCAGCCCCTGCCCCTCCTGGCCCTCCAGTGTGTTCCTAGGCCTTTGGCCCACCCTCTTTGCCTGCGCTTCCCCAGCCTCTGCTGCTCAGCTCAGTGCAGTACTGTGTGAGTGTGAAGGTGTGCAGATCTGAGTCCTGTTGCTTAATGGGTTTTCATTTATGTGTCCACCTGTGTATAATTAATGCGCAAATCAGCAAACATCTCCAGAATGCCAGGTGGGGAGCTTTTATCTTGATTTACAACATTGAGATACCAAGTTCCAGAGGTCAGGATCGGAGTTACTGTAGCAGGTCTTTATACTTGAGTAAAAACATTAGTTCAGACATCTCAGTGCATGGGAGAAGTAAGACAGTGTTGCTGTGGTTAACATGAACATCAGCAGGAACACGTCTTGCTACTTTGTGTGCATTGCCTCAGTTGTATCTACGTAAACCGTAAACCGAAGTCATAGGGGGAGAGAGTGCATTGCCTCGGATCCCACAGCTAGGACGTAGCAGCTAGAAGTGAACCCTAGACTGGCCACCACCGGGGACTCGCTTCTCACTGCAGTCTCAAACACCTGGTCCCCAAGTGTAAGTGATAGAACCATGTTCTGCAGTGGGAGGAGATGGTTGTCTTTCTTATCTGCACATATGAATGCTCATTTTAGGGATATTCTAATCTGTTGTTTACTGGAAAAATTATGAGAGAGGGACCCCCGCCCCCCGCACAGTTGGGCTTGAACTCCAGGCCTTGCTTATGCTAAGTGAGCTCTCTACCACCAGGCCACACCCTGAACCAGGGTAGTGTTTTTTTTTTTTTTTTTTGTTTGTTTGTTTGTTTTTTGGTTTTTTTTTTAACCAGGAATCGAACTAGGACCTTAAGCTTGCCAGGCAGGTGCTGTGCTGCTGAGCTGTATCCCTGGCCCCAGGGTAGTGTTTGATTCTTTGAGAAGCTTTCCAGTGCTGTCCTTTAGATAACAAACTTTCAAGGAGCATGGCCCTTTAAGATTTATGTGTAGCAAGCAGGTGATGTCTTTCTAGATGAATTATGAAAACAAGATATAGCAAACATGAAATGTGAGCCTGAAAAGCTGCACACCATATTAATTAATAGGAATGGAATAAATTCATGAGTTAGTGGCATGGCAAAAGTCTTACAACGTTGGACCTGCCATCTAAAGAAATATGAAACTTCTACAGCCACTAAAAGGAAGAACAGTTTATTATATAATGGACTCAGAATTGCATATACCACAATGCATGTTAATGTTTTAGTCTTACATTTCAAAACCCCATCATATTTGAGAAATTGTTATTTTGCATGGTTTGGATATTTGTAAAAATATATTTAATTTTTTTCTTGTTGTTCATTTGTTTTTAGCCAGAAAACAGTGGTACCCCTACCACAGTGCATCACATGTAGGGTTAAAATAAGAGTATCCAGTGAAATTCAGGTTTTACAACATGAAAATATGGTAAGAAATACCAGTTTGTGGTTAAAAACACCACAAAGTTTTTTCCCCCTTTCTTTTTTGAGACAGTTTCAATTACTGTCATTCAGGCTACCCTTGAAATGACTGTGTAGCCCAGGCTGATCTTGAACTCGCGGCGGTCTTCCTGCCTCAGCCTCCTGAGTGCTGGGATTGTAGCTCTGCACCACCAGTTGGCTTCACTCTAATCTTAAAAGTATAGTTTATGCCATAACCATACTATGCATCCTACTGTGCATACTATGGCATGCGCTCTCCAGTGTGCTTGATGAAAGACCACGCGTTCTGCTTGTTGTTTGTTTCGTAGGCATAGCGTGCCTTGTTGCTGTTTGTATTTGAAGGGTTGTGAACCTCACAAGCATGTCAAGAATTGTTCTGATACTTGTTTATCTTAAGCACACGGGAAGGTGGCTTACTGCAAAAGGTGCTGTTGTTGCAAATGGTTCATTTAGGCTTTGTTTAGTAATGCATTTCGGTGACACTATCAAGAAGGAAATAGGATTATGGATAATGAATCCTGTGATTAAGAGCATTCCTAAAATATAAATAAAACGGAGAAAGTGTCTTTGCAAAAGAAATACATAAAAGCATGGTCGAAGGCAGGTTAATATTCTCCTTGCCCCCTGTCCATAGAAGGGTCTGTGCTGTCCTGTTCCCAGCGTGACCTAAAAGCGGCTTTTTGAGCATTATGTCACCAAGCTGGGGAAGGTAGCTCAAGAGTGCTGCGTCCTAGAGCCAGGCCTGTCTACGGCAAGAGTGCCTGCATGCTGGCCCTGGCGCTCAGCTCTAAGTGTGTCCCAAGTGTTCTGTCAGGTTTTGTTAGTAGCAGGTGAGCAAGGGGGTCGCTAGGAAGTCAGCCCCCAGTAGGGCAGAGGACACCCCCAACACCCCCAGGAAGGAGCATCCTGTCGGTGTCCTGGTCAGTGGCCTTCCCTAAGTAGGAGAACATCCTTTTGGATGATCAGCTTACCTTTTAAACCTTTTTAAAGAAATTTGTGAAACTTTTAACTCCCATTCTTTTTTTTTTTTTTTTAATTTTATTTGTGTGTGTGTGTGTGTGGCCAGCTCAGCCCACCAGGGGGCGGGGCTGGCTGGCATGTGCTGGGGGATTGAACCGCGGTCTCTGTGCTTTGCTAAGCTTTTTCTAAGTAGGTGCTTTAGACCACTGAGCCATTTCACCAGCCCCTTAACTCCCATTCTTACTGTGATGATTTACAGGGTCACAGTTGGCTTTGATAAATGGAAAAGCATACAATTTTAAGATAAAAACAAAGACAGTGAATACCTGAGGGTCATGCAGGTGAAATCACCTTGAAGTGGTTTCCTGATTGTGCCGTGTAGTAGGGAAAGCAGCTGGAGGGAGGGAGGAAGACAAGGTGTGAGAAAATACGGGGTGGGGTGTTCTGCTCCCTTGGTATGTCTTCATATAGCTTTCACCTATCGATGGCTATTTTAAATTCCAGTATATCTGAATGATGTTATTCCCCTCCCCCTTGGTACTGGGTATTGAGCTCAGGACCTTGAGCTTGCCAGGCAGGTACTGTGCTGCTGAGATGTATCACACTGACCTTCTGTTATTTTTAAGAATTTGAGTTCTAGATTCTTGGCCTTAAATAATTATGAAAAAAGTATCCAAGTAGAACATCTACTTTGTAGCCTTTTTGCATATTTCAGATGAGAAAATTCAGAAATACTTTGTAAGTTCACTTTGGAAGGTGTGCTAGAGACTTCATTTATTAGAGAACTAACCATAGCAGGTAAATGCTAATGTGGAGCCATTTGACTTAGTTTTGGATAAGTGGAATTTAATAAAATTAGCATGGTTATGTACCTAAGCACAAAAACAAGTTTTAAAATAAGACCTTTTCCTTTTTGTTTTTTACAGTCCTATTTTGTAACAGATTATGATCCAACCATTGAAGATTCCTACACAAAGCAGTGTGTGATAGATGACAGAGCAGCCCGGCTAGATAGTAAGTAAATATATTTATTTGCTAGCTCACATGTCCCGTATTTAAAAAATTGTCTCTGATGTTTTGCTAGGTTAAACAGTATAACTGAAATGCTGGATGATCTTGAATAAATAAGCTCCTCTTTCATTAGTTTTTATTGATGAATCTTAAGTGTTTTAAGTATTGTTGGTCTGCTTAAATATTCTTCAGTAAATAAAAAGTTAACTAGTCTATAGGCTGATCTTGTTCTGCTGATACTGGTCTTGTCACCCTAACTTGCTGGAGTGTATTTGTTGGGACAGTTGGAAAAAACACCAGTTTCTAGCTCTTTCTACCCCGTGGCAAAGTGTATAGGCAGTGAAAGGACTGTAGAAAAGGTTCAGCATTTGTTAACCTAGAATTTATGAAAAAGCATACAGGCTTTAACAAATATGTGTTTGGTTAAAACACCTTACCTTGGGCTGGGGAGGTAGCTCAGCAGTCTGTGCGCCTTCCTGGCCAGTGCAGGGATCCAAGTTTGATGCCAGCTATGGTACTTCATGCCATGCAGGCCTGGAACCAGGCGTGGTGGCACATGCCTGTAATCTCAGCACTGGGGAGGCTGAAGTCAGGAGGATCACCACGAGTCCAAGGTGTGTAGTGAGACCCTATGCCAAATACATTAAAAAATAATAAAATAAAAACAAAATACCCTACCTCTCCACAGAAGAAGGCCCTGTTCTTTGAACGTGGAGCATTCTTATATTCACAGAGATCCAGAAATACATTAACACTTGAGCTATAAGTATGGTATTGGGGGGGCAACTAAAATTTCTTCTTTGAACTTTTTTTTTTTTTTTTAGTTTTTTTACATGATATGGAATAAACACCAAAGTAATTTCAGAGTTGTTTGATTCCATCTGCCTAAATGTGTCTATTTTTAACCTTCTAATTGATATGCTAATGTATTCTAACCACAAAATCCGCCTTAACTGATGGAGATAAACTCTGAAACTGTCTGCCATTAGAAAGGGTTTCTCCTTGGTACTGAGAATGAAGTACTGAGAGGAATACCGTTTCCGTATTATGCTAAGTGTGAAGCTCTCTCTAGAGGACCCGTGTGGAGGGAGCCTGCCCTTATAGAAAAGCATTTTACAAAACAAAAACACGCATGCAATTCCCTTTATTGCTGTTTTCTTTAGTTTTGGATACAGCTGGACAAGAAGAGTTTGGCGCCATGAGAGAACAGTACATGCGGACTGGGGAAGGCTTCTTGTTGGTCTTTTCGGTCACAGACAGAGGCAGGTTTGTACCCATGTTAACATACAGCCCACTCGTCCTGTCTAGAGCACAGCTTGCTGAATTTGGAAACTTGTTTTTATAGACAAAGGAAATGTAAGAAAGTATTGAATGGATCATAGAATTTGCCGAATTCTGATCCTTGCCAAATTGATTACTTTTTTTTTTCTTTTTTAAAGTTTTGAAGAAATCTATAAGTTTCAAAGACAGATTCTCAGAGTAAAGGATCGTGATGAGTTTCCAATGATTTTAATTGGTAACAAGGCAGACCTGGATCATCAAAGGCAGGTAAGAGGGGTTCTGTGTTGGGGAGCCACGTAAGTAAAGTGGTGGCCTTACTGGAATGCTAGACAGTCTCTGCTCCAGAGAACTGTGCCACGTGTCACTTAGATGTTTACTGTTCAGTCTGGCACATCGGCTCTTCCAAAAGTCACATTGGATAAAATAAAAAGGATTTGGGGAAATGAAATTTTTACACAGTTTAACAGAAAATATCAGAAGACTATAAGCCTATTTGTTTCAGTGCCATTTCTGTGTAATTTTTTTGGTGCCATCCAAAGACTCTGTTGCACTTACACCCACATATCTAATTTATTCAGTGTTAATATGAAATTACCTTTCTTTAGAGAATGATTTTAGTCTGCTAAAGCACTGAATTATAGTACTGTATTTGGATTTTTCAAAACTCCAGTTGTTTAGCCAGCTCTAATCCTTGTAACCTTCAGGCTTCTGAGTTATTTAATATTGCCTAGGAGAAAGCTCCCTTTCCCTTCAAATAATGGTTTCCCAGCCATAGCTGCTTGTGCCTTGTCTGTACCAGACAGGTTTGTAGGAAATGGAATGTTGTCCTGTGAAGCCTCAGTTTTGTTCCTAGTTTATCTTTAGCACATAGGACAAATAGATGTGCTCAGCAAGGGTTTGGTAGTGAATGAACCACCTGGCATCACTGAAGATGTGGCGTAAATCTGACGATGCCCTCTACATTGTACATACTTATAAAACAAGTTTTACCTTTGCACACTTGACTGACATGGCATGGCCCTAAGTGAGTGTTGCAGATGCCACAGTTTATTCCTGTTAAAATCAATTTGTTCAGGTAAAGCTACCCATACTTTGTTCTCTTTTTGGGAGTACATAGTACTAGGTGAACTCATTATTGTGAAGTTCTGCCAGCACTGTTTATTTGAGCTTTAAACTCAGTCTTGGGAGTTAAAGCATTGTTGCAGTGGTCATCTGGAATGTTTAAAACAATTCTAAGTAGAGCTGAAACCTATCAAATCAATATCAAGGAGAGACAGCCTAGATTTTGTTACCTTCATGAAGCTTTCTGAGTTGAGAAATCTTTAGAAAATACATTTGTGTAGCTTTTAGTCTCTTCATGTGTGGCTTCACAGGGCTCTATTTTTGTTCCATGTGTTCTTTTCTTTAGCCTTGGTGGTAGTGATGCTATTTCTACTTCTTGGTTAAAAGTATGCTACGTCAGTAAGCTCAAAAGCAGTTTTGTATGTGCAAATTCTACTGACCTTAATTCCTAGAAGAGAGTAATGTGAAACTAGGCTTTAAAAATACAGTAAGTGAACATGGTACAAGCCTGTACTCTAGGGCGCCGAAGCAGGACGGTCACAAGTCCAAGCCCAGTCCTTGTGACTGATGGACTTAGTCCTTGTCTCAGAATAAGAAAGAGGAAAGGGATGTATGTAGCTCAGTGTTAGGCTCCAGTCCCTAGTCCACACTTAAGGAAAAAAAAAAAAAAAACCCAAAAAACTATGAAGTGCTGTACATAAACAGCCCTAGTCCTGGGACTGTTTTATTATTCTCTAGGCCACTAAGTTTCCTTACGATGTACAAGGAGTGTGTCATTTGCTGTTTTTCTAAATCTGAGTTACATCATTATGCAAGATGGGCAGGGCAAAATATCTTTTTGAGTAAAATTAATATATTAGTTATTCTTCTCTTGTTGTTGGGACAAATTACCTGACACCAAAATGAAGGAAGGAAAGCTTTATTTAGCTCACAGTTACTGGAGGTTTCAGTCTATACTCACCTGGCTCCAAGATAGACTGGAACATGGCAGAGGGTAGCAGTTCATGGTGGCAGAAGGCAGCAAAACAGCAAGAGCAAAAGGGAGGAGTGACAGCAACAGTGGCTACAGAGAGCAAGTCCATCTCTCTGTCTCTCTTATATTCAGGCTTAGGCTGGGTGTAGCGCTCACACCCAAAATCCCAGCAGCACTCAGACCCAAAATCCCAGTGGATCATGAGTTAATTACAAACTGTAGAACTTCACCTCAATGGCTGAATGAGGCTTTGGGGGGACAAATACACCCAAGCCATAACGTTTAAGCAGACAATAAGATTTTTAGTGACATATATTTCTCTCCTTGTACCAAATTTATATCAACATATAGTTTGAAATTGACTTAAATGTTTAAGTACTTTTCTTTTTATATCTATTACTGGAGGATGAACTTACTTATTTGAATGATCATATTGCATTTATCTAACACGTGTTGAAAGTGCCTTCCTAGCCTCGGAGGACATCTTAAATGGTAAGAGAATGAGAAAAGGAAACTAAGTTTTATCAGTGGTGACCTTAACTCTGGTGGGCACGCTCAGAAAGCACTGCTAACACAGCAGGAGGAGGGAGGTTTTCAGTTGCTTGAGCCTTGAAAGGTTAGTAAGAAGGAAAAGGAGAGTGTAGGCCCACTGAGAAGGGTGACAGCCTAGGAAGAAGGAACAGAATTTGGGAACACATAGGGGTTATTTCTATGGGGAGGAAGTTCCCTGTCAAAATTTTTAAAAATAGAAATTGTTCCTCCTAAATTGGTGGCTCTAGGAAGCTTCCATGTCTTCCATACTTAATGTTAATTGCCTTCCTGATTTGACTTGTATTTCAGGCTTACAGGCCTTATACATGAATATATATTACTTTGTAGAAAGGCAAGGTAAATTTAGAAGTTACATAAACTTGGCTGTACTGGTGCTATGTGGAACCTGCCTTCTGCTCTGCTGGAATGTGGCAGGCACAAACTGTTATGAAGTAATTGTTCGGGCATGTGCACATTAATGTAACAGTAATGGTGTTGTATGAAGGTTGCTGAATTTTGGGAATAGTATATTAAATTGACAGAGCAAAAGTACTTCATTCATCCCACCCCTGCCCCAAGACAGGTCACTGTGCAGCTCAGGCTGGCCTTAAGCTCACTTGGTAGCCCAGACGGGTTTTGAACTCACAGCAATTCTCCTGCCTCAACCTCCCAAGTGCTGGGGTTATAGGCATGTGCCACCATGCCCGTCTTACTTGAAAAAATTACAGAGGATAATGCAGTGAGATCAAATGGATCTAGGAGTAACTCAGATTCCAGCCAGTAAGAGTGGAAAACTTTACACTCTTGGAGTATTGGGCCATATAGTGTGGAGGGTTTTATCCTAATAGGGGGGCAGATTAAATACTTTTATAGCACTGTATAACAAGACCTGAACATGACGCCAAAGGATCAGACCGTTTCTGCCTAACTAAATCTGAGGAAAAAAACCTCATGAATGCATATAGAAATACATGTTATTTTGTACTACTATGTTAAAGTCTCAAGCATCCAATTAAAAATTACCAGGCAGGAAAAGGAAGAATATGCTCCATTATAAGAGAAAAACCAATAAACAAAAGCAGATTGAGAAATGACACAGATGATAGAAGTAGTGGACAGAGGCATCAAAACACTTATTTTACCTATATCCTTCACTTAAGAGGGTAGAAAAAGAACTACAGTAAGGTGAAGTGATGTAGAAAATATAAAAAGATCAACACTTGATTTTAGCCAGAAGGCTGAGAAGCACAAAATGTGAAAAGATGCAAATCAGACTTTTAGAATATAAATCTATGAAGTGAAAATGCACTCACTAAATGGTCTTAATAGTAGAAATAAGGACTGAAAATTTCTAAATTTGATGAAAACTGTAGTGCACACATCCAAGAAGTTCTACAAACTCTCAGCACAAGAATCATGAAGAAAATTACAAGATACATCATAATAAAATTTCTTAAAACCAGTGATGAGAAAAGTCTGAAAAATAGCCAGAGGAAAACAAAGCGTGGCGTATAGAGGAACACAAGTATGGAAGTTGTATTCATATTATTTCCTGTTGGAAACGTGTAGGCCAGAACATAGCTGTGCACAACATTTTTAAGTACTTTATCTAGGACTTAGTACCCACCAAAATTTATTTCAAAAATGGTGAACTTAAGAATTTTCCCAAACATGTACAGTGTGAGTTCATCATTAGCCAGCATCACAGGAAATTTGTGTAAGAGAAATGCTTAGGGAGAAGGCGACAGGCATCGGCATAAAAGAATGAGGAGCACCGAGAATCTTAATGATATGATATATGATGTGCTAGGATGTATGATAGGATAGGATATGAGTAAACACAAATTGCTTTGTGGTGTAAATCTCTTTAAAATGTAATTGAGTGTCTGAAGTCAAAACAGTGTATTGTCAGGTACAAGGTTATAATAAAGAAGGGAGACGTAGATGATTGCAAGGTTCTTAAACTGTGCATGGATTGGTTTAGTATTTGAATAAGATGGTGATTAATTAAAATGTATATTCTGAACTCTAAAGCAACTACTAAGCGTAATAAAGGAGACAAAATGAGGTTATGAAAACAACTCAGTTAACTTAGAAGGCAGAAGAGGATAAATGTGAGGACAAAGAACACATAGAGCAAATAGGAAGCAAGCCACAAGATGAGTTAACTATACCAGTGATCAAATTCTGTATCAGTTGTGTAAACATCTCAGGTGAAGGGCTGAAAAACAGGACCGTACAAAAGATCTATTTTATTTTATTTTTTGCGGAACTGGGGATTGAACTCAGGCCCTTGTGCTTGCCAGGGAAGCACTTATTCCACTGAGCCATCTCCCCGGCCCCAAAAGATCTATTTCTATTTTAAAGACAAAAGTAAGTTAAAAGTAAAAGGCTGGGCCTGGGAGGTGGCTCAGTGGAATAAGCGCTTCCCTGGCAAGCGCGAGGGTCTGAGTTCAATCCCCGGTTCCGCAAAAAAAAAAAAGTAAAAGGCTGAGGAAAGACATACTATATTAACAATAGTGAAATAAAGTCTATATGAATAGGTAAAGTCAAGTTTGGAGCAGAGAATTACCAGGGATTAAAGAGGAGAATGAATATGTATTATATACAATATAATATGCAACATTTATTGGTACAACTTAGATATACATAATCATATTCATAGGGAATTTGTACCTGGACATGATATATTTTGATTTCTCTGTTTTATTTTTAGGAGGGTTGTTACTTAAAGAAATCAGTTCACTAAGAAGCATGACAGCCTTTTTTTTTTTTTTTTTTTTGTACTGGCCTTTGAATCCAGGGCCTTCACCCTGAGGCCCCAACCCTTTTAATTTTTGAAATGCTGTCTTGCTAAGTTGTTATGTTTCCCAGGCTGGCTTTGAACTTGTGATCCTCTTGATTTCATTTCCCAAGTATTTGAGATTATGGCACGCATCACTGTACCCAGGCAGGACATAATGATCCTAAACATGTATGTGCCTTCATAACACCTTCAAAACTCTTGAAGTAAGGGTTAAAAGAACTGAAAAGAAATGGACAAATTCACACTTAAATTTTCACTTAACAGACTTTAGCAACTTCAACTGGTAAGTACGAAGAAAATCAGGGAGATAATAGATGAGTTGAACGGTACTGTTAAGCAGCTTATCCCAGCTAACATTTAGTGAATACTCCACCCAGCAGCAGAGTCTTTTGAAACTATATGGGTTCATAAAATGTGCCTCAGTAAATGTAAAAAGATTCTCCTCAAGGAACATGTTTTTTTCTTTTTCTTTTTTTGGGCGGAACCGGGGATTGAACTCCGGCCCTTGTGTTTGCCAGGCAAGTGCTTATTCTACTGAGCTGTCTCCCTGGCCCCCGTGTTTTTTTCTGATGGCAGTGGAATCAAATTGGAAATTAATGTGTAGGAAATCTTCATGTATTGAGAAATGTATCTTACTACTTCTTGGGTCAAAGAAAAAATCAAAAGAGAGATTGCAAAGTACTGTGAACTGAAAGAAAATTAAACACATCAAACTTTGTGGAGTGCTACTCAGAAATATGGAGAAGTTTATAATACTGAACACCTGTATTAGAAAAAAAGACCTCAATTTGAAGACTTAAGTTTTACCTTAAACTGAAGAAAGCAAAATTAAAATCATAGTAAGTAGAAGGAAATAGGAATGGAATCCAATTAAATAAAAAATAGAAAAACTCTGAGGGCCACTGTTGGAGCAGGTTCTTAGTATGAACAAGGTCCAGCACTTAAAAAGAAAGGAAAATAGAAACAACACAGAAAAACCATAGAAGAAATTAGGTGTGTGGCGCAAGCCTGTAATCCCAACACTGTGGGAAGCTATGGCAGAGGATAGCAAATCTGAGCTTAAAGAAGCTCTTAGGATGAAAATAATGGTGGTGGTTGGGGGTGAGGTGGGTTTAGCCCCCAGGACTGCAGAAACAAATCAAGCACCTCCTCCTTAACAAAACAAAACAATACTATAGAAGAAATAAGACCCAAAAGCTTGATTTAGATCAGGTAAAATGACAAACCTTTGGCCAGAATGACCGGGGGGTGGGGGTGGGGGTGAGGCAGGGAGGACGCATCACTATTTGGGATAAGAAAGGAATCATTATTCATATCTTACAGATATGTAAAAGGTAATAGAGAAGTGCTATAAACTTTATGCTAATAAAATTAGATAAAAGGGACATGTTCCTTAAAAAGCATTCTTCAAACAAGAATTCTGTATGCTGAAGCCAGGCAGGATGATGCACATCTGTAAGCCCAGCACTTAAGGGGCTGAGGCAGAGGATTGGTAGGAATTCAAGGCCAGGCTGAGCTATGCAGTGAGTTCAAGTGTAGCCTGAACTATATAGGAAGACCTTGTCTCAAAATGTGGAATAGTGTTCTATATATCAAATAAATTCAGTACAAAAACTTTTCTTCAAAGAAAGCTCTAAGCTCAAATGGATTTGCTGGTGAATTATACATAACAAAAAGTAGTATTCCCTGTGGTGCACAAATTGTTAGATATTGAAGAGAGTTCTTTCTAGCTTATTACACAAAACTGTCTACTCTTGAAACCAAACAAAAGACATGAAAACCACAGTCTGGTATCTCTTCTGAGCATAAATATAAAAATTCTTAATAAAATGTTAGCAAATAGAATTTAATAGTGCATGAAAATCACTGAAGTAGGTTTTATTCCAGGAGCGGAGAGCTGGTATAACATTTTAAAACAATTGTTAGCAGTCAGAAAAAGAAATCTCTAACAATTGACTCAATAGAGAAACACATTGATAAAATCAGCAGCCATTCTGACAAGCACTCTTTACAGGCAGAATAGCGGGCAGTCTTGTTAACTGGGTAAAGGGCATCTACTGTAAACATCCGACAAGCATGCCACGGGTAAGGTAGAGGCGCCTTGTCCCTGAGATCAGAGCTGGCGGGACAGTGCCTGTCATCTCCTGCGTCATTGTGCAGGCGCGTCTGGGCAGCACCGTGAGGCCAGAAAAGGAAATGTCAGAAAGGAAGAAGCAAAACTCCTGTATGAACAAGTGAGTAGTTATGTAGAAAAGCCTCTGGAATTTTCACAAGAATTCTTAGATGATCTTAGAATGTTTCCAGGTATAAAATATATAAAAATTATGGTCCTCAGTAAGAAAATCCATCATTGAAAAGTGCCCGGATGAGTGGGGTTCTCTGCGAGTGATACGTTCCTGGATTTTCATTTTCGCCATCTGACTTTTTTCTTTATTTTTCTTCATTGCTTTTGTGGCAGTGTTAGCAATAAAATGTCATTTCCTCCAGAAACACAGTTTTAAGCCCTGCTATATAAATGTAATGTAGTTTAATAATTTTAGGTGAATATTACCCTTCACATCTTTTACATTTAAAATATATTACCTGGAGTCAGTTAATGTTTTTGTGGTCTGCCCATATTTTTTAGGGAATATTTATTCAGGGAATAAGAAGTAAACAGAATAAGAAAAACTAGTTGCCTTCTTCAGTCCAGTTCAGTTCCATTACTTTGGATCCTCAGTTGGATGGGTCCACGGATATGGAGCTCTTGAGTATTGAGGGTGAGGGTTGACTGTTTAGCACAGGTTGTTCTGGGTTGTCCTGATGGGGTGGGGTGGGGTCGGGCCTTGCATTTGTGTTGAGCTGCAAAGTCTGGTAGTTCATCGTAGGATAAAACAACTTGAGCTCTGGCACAACAGTGCGAGCTGCAGCCAGGAATGGATGGAGCAAATGCATTGCTAAGAGTGCACATTAAACGCAGCTCTCGGAATTTCAGGTGACCCAGGAGGAAGGCCAGCAGTTAGCACGGCAACTTAAGGTAACATACATGGAGGCGTCGGCAAAGATTCGGATGAATGTAGATCAAGCTTTCCATGAACTTGTTCGGGTTATAAGGTGAGCAGAATACACGCTAAAAGTATGTTTTAATTGCCATTAAGTGTTTTTATTAAGAAGTCAGTCGCATGCAGGAGCAATTCCTCCGTAGACATTGATGCACAAAGCTTGTTAAACTTTAATTACGTATGTAGTATATCATAGGTCCCTCTAGTAAACAGCATCTCAGTTACATGGAAGTAAGAAGTACGTGTAGAGCTTTGAAAAGAATAAATGCAGCTTGTAAAGGTGGTGGTCGTGTGAAGCTGGTGGGGCCAGCAGTAGGTGTCTGGGCGGTGAGCAGATAGCTGCCGGGCAGCAGACTGCGATGCTGAGTACATTATTACAGTTCTTCCTTACTGTACAACCAGGGTCCATAGGTCTTTAGTAGTGCCACAGAATGAGAAGTATGACACCCCATTCTATAAGAACGTTGCTGGTAGATGGTCTAGGAGGCTTCTGTAGAAGGTGCTCACCGATTCCAAGAAGCTTGCAGTGACCAGTGAGGTTTGCTAGCGTTACCATACATGCTGCACTTCAGAAAGACACCATTGCTCCGTCGGGCAGCACTTGCTTAGACTGCTCGAGTCCCTGTGGCCTGGCCTCACCGCTGTGCAGCCCTCTGCTCTCTATCTGCTAGATTTCCCTGCTTGGTAATGGGGCGGAAGCTTGCAGCAGGCGCCTACCTCTTCTCCTCTATCTCAAGTGAACTGACAAGAGTGCGCTGTGGGCTTCTTGTGCCTGTCTAGCTCCTTGCATTCTCTTTGTGAAGAGAACAATTAAAGGTTTTGTTTTTTAGGATAGTAGTTCATTAAAAATTCCATTCCCATGATTGTTGTACAGTGGGGTAAATATAATTAATGTTGCTGAACTGTAAATTGTTAAAGCTGGAAGTTTTTGTCTTTACCCTCTCCCAGCATCCCGGTTCCATTTTAATGTTCAACAACTGATGAATGATCATTCCTTCTTGAAACAACTGTTGTTGCTTATTTGGAATATCTGTTCTTGCATTTGGCCCCTCAGAATCTATCTTTATCCATCAACCAGAATGGAGGAAGGAAGGAG
>NW_004524643.1:7216417-7217440 GCF_000260255.1 Octodon degus | reverse complement strand
GGGGAGAGGGAAAGGGGGGAGAGAGAAAAGGAGAGAGGGGAGAGAGTGTGTGTGTGTGTGTATTAAACCTAGGCACTAGTAGACATTTAAACACTATTAAGATCTTAAATTTTCATAAAAGCTGTGTAAGGTAGGTTTTTATTATTTTTTTTCTAAAAAGGCTCAGAAAGGTCATCTAACTTGTTTAATACTGGCCTTAATAAGTTGCAGTTGGGAATAAGAACTGCATGTTTGCCGTTCAAGGTTCATTTTATACCATACCCTGTGGACAGATACTTATTCTTCAGTCTACCTTTGAGTTAAGGAGTTTCAGCCTGGGATGGGAACATGGAGGCTGCTGCGCCCAGCAGCTCCTGTGAATCAGGGCTCAGCGGCGACTCAGCTCAGGTGGCTCGGATTATGCTTGTTTGGAAGCATTCGTGTGGTTTTGTTTGTTTGTTTTTGTTTTGTCTTTTAAAGATTTGCTTTGATCCTTAGTTGAGTATTGAAAAGCACATACACTTAAACAGAGCTTGTCCAGAAATAAGGTGCATTTGGTAGATTACCAGATAGGCAGTGCTAATCTAGTTTTCTGTCTTACAGGAAATTTCAAGAGCAGGAATGTCCTCCTTCACCAGAACCAACACGGAAAGAAAAAGACAAGAAAGGCTGCCATTGTGTCATTTTCTAAGAATCTCTTCAGTTTTAGCTACCAACTGCCAGGGAAGGGCCTCCTCTCCTCCTCCTCTCCTTGTGGTTTACATCATGTTGGTACCCTTCTAGCCTTAGACAGATGATCACCATGTTAGCCTTAGCCCACGAAGCCGGCTAATCCTTCCCACGAAGCTCATGCAATGGTCCTTTCCAGGTCAATGTAAAGGAAACACTAAGGCTGCTTCAAAGATTATTGATTCCTCTAAAATACTGTCTGCGTATATAGACACATTCTTTTTTTAAGGGCTTACATTTTATTAGTGATAAGTCAGTTTGGAACTGAAGTTGTTTGCCAAGAGGAAATCATAGGTTGTGAAATACTTTTTAACT
>NW_004524643.1:7179493-7215242 GCF_000260255.1 Octodon degus | reverse complement strand
GTTATTTTAGTGGTTTCGTGAGAGGATAGTAAAAAAAAACTTTTCAGAGGTATGCCCTTTCTCAGCAGTACCTAGGGTTTAAGTCTAAAAGTCACACTGATCATTCAGAGGTGAACTTGTGTGAAACATTCTCAGTGGGTTTGTTTTTTGGAGACGGGGTCTTATTTATAGTTCAGGCCTTGAACTGCTTAGCCCAGTCTGACCTCCGACTCACCCCAGTCCTCTTGTCTCAGCCTACCATATGGTGAAATTATAAGCGTGTGCCCCCATGCCTGCCTCTTAGTGATATTTTGAATTGCTTGTGATTAGATTTCTTAAATGAAGTAACCATAACAGAGGACCTCCACTCTAAAGGAGGGGGATAATATCCCCATGAGGACGAAGCCTACAACAACATCTGAAGCAAAAGAGAGAATTCATTTATTTTGAGTATTAATAAAATTACTTAATATAGAACTGTCTTTCATGTGTTCAGGTAAAATCGCTGCCCAAGAAGATAAGTTTTATACTGTCGAATTCCTTTCCAACATACTGCTTTGTATGTGGTGTGGTATGAGACTTCTCACCTGTGTGTCTAGAAATGGTGCTCCTATGTTCTGTCTTGGGGCAGTTGGTAAAGCCACTCTGGCAGGAATTCATCCTCTCACAGGCCTCCAGTTGCGGCAGGCTGTCCTGCACTTCTGAACATGGTGACATGGGTTTGCCCATCACACCGTCTCTTGGTATTTGGATTCCTTTCTGTGGATTGGCTTTCCTCCAGACATCAGGCCTAGTTTCCTGGTTTTTGTACATCTAGTAGGTGCATTTGGATGATGGGTATTGCACACCTCTGTGTTGGTGTCTAGGTCATGTGGCCTTCATCTGAAGGGTTTTGGACTTGGTTCTAGTGGTCAGTTAATTTGCTTGCAGTTCCTTTCAAGTCTTGTCTTTAAATTGAGTGCAATCTCAGATAGCCTTTTCCCCAGTTTCTCCAGTATAACTTTGCCCTGCTTCTAAAGTGTAACCCCTTTGGGGACTCTGCTGCATGCACTGAATGACCAACGTGGACTCTGCAGTTTGTGGGAACTCAAACAATTCCCAGCCTTATGGGAGGTACAGGAAGCTGTTTGGGTCCTCATTCCTGTGTCATTGTTGTGTGTATCTTAATATTTTGCAGAGACTCATCAACTCTGCATATATTGGTAGCTCTTGAAGTCTTCTTGCTTCAGAATTCTTCCTGGTTCCTCCAAGTTGCGCTGTTCAGTGCTCCTGAGCTCCAGCGTCTGTCTTCTCAGTTTTAGCAGGGAGTATTTGTTCCCTAGCTGGAGTCATACATTTTTATAATCTGCAGTGTGCCTCTAAGCAGAAAGCTGAGCTTAAGACAATTGCTTGTGTGTGTGCGTGCGTGCGTGTGTGCTTGCTTTCTTTCTCTTTCTTTTTCTTTCTCTTTCTCTTCTCTCTTTTCTCTTCCTCCCTCCCTCCCTTCGTTCCTCCTTCCTTCCTAAAAATGTATTTGGGACAGGGTCTCACTGTACAGTGATCCTCCTGTTTTCAGCCTCCCCAGGTTGGGATTACAGGTGTGCACCACCACACCCGGTCTCAGTGGCTGGCTCAGTGTGCCCGGGGTTGGGGCTGGGGCCAGGGCTGGCAAAGCATGTGGTGCCTGGGATCGCGACCCAGCTTGTAGTCAAGTTCTCCTTGGTGTACACTGTCTAAAAACAAGTGTTTCATAAATTAGTCTTGCTTATGTGTTTATTTAATAAGATTTGACTGTGTTGCCCAAGCTGGTATTGAGTTTCTGGGCTCTAGAGATTCTCTTGCCTCAGCCTGCTGAGTACCTAAGATTGTAGCACCCATCACCATACCTGGCTTAGTATTAAGAGGAACATTATTAAAATTAAAAATTAATTTTAATTTTTAAAAATTGTCTGTGGTGGTGGTAAATCTGGTTCATATTCTATCATGAAGAGAAGTTGAAGTCCCTCATTTGATTTCTATCACACAGTCATAGATGCCTTGTGATTCCCTTCATTTCTTACTGGAAAAGTTTTTTCATAAAGTTGCCTCATTGCATGAATACTGTAGTCCATGTCTGTGTGTACACCTCCACTCCCCACCTCCCTTCTGTAGCTGGGCCTTGGCAGACTTTTTATAAAGAGCCAATTACAGGATTAAAGACTTGGTATTGCCAGCCATGTGTTCTCTGTCCCCAACTACTCAGCTTCTCCATTCTAACCCCCAAACAATCACAAACAATGTATAAGTAAGTGCATGAAGATGGCTATATTCCAGTTAAGAGCTTGTGTGTACTAAAGTTGGTTCCATTTCATTGTCGTGTGTCATGAGACACCATTTTGCATTTGTTTCCCATCCATTTAAAATGACAAAAATGTTCTATGTGAAAAAATGCTGGGGTGGACTGGATCCAGGGCCATGATTAACCAGCCCTACTCTATCGCAGGTTAAATGTTTGAGGTTTCTTTCGCAGCATTAGAATCTCTTCTGCTTCTTGTGTAAATTCAAACAGAACTTCTTGAAAGGAAAATCATGAGTTTTTGTCCTAGGAGTTTCCTCTCTGTATTGCGTGTTTATAGAGCTTGACAGTATTTCAGAGTTAGACCTTGTGCCCCAGTTGATATACATGTGACTTTGTTTGCTAAATCTGGGGCTTCTCAGTTTTATAATATAAAGTGGTTCTTTGATGTCATATTTAAGGTGTGTCCTGTTCCTCTTTTAACTTTTCACTTCTCCCTTTTTGACTCATTGTCTTTCTTTTCTCATTGCTGTATACATTTTGGTCCCCTAAACAGGTGACTGGCAGGAATGGGAGGAAATAATGATCAGCAGTCCTTTTCAAATTCCTTAAACTTGTCTGCCTAAGGGTATTTACTAAGTCTGTTTCTGAAGTGTGTATATATATAAATACATTGACATAATACAGGATGTGTGCTGGTGTTGAAGCTGCTAAAAAGAATGTAACTCTGATGGGAAACATGAGCGAATGGGCTTGGATCAGGTTTTTTAAATAGGATGGCGCTTCAGTGTAGAGGGGGCAACTTCCAAGTGTTCTGGATGGGAGGTACCTGGATCTAATCTGGTGGTAGTTAGAATGGCAGAACAGTGCAGCCTTAAGGAGGGCGTGGTCAGGCTTGAATCATGGACTCTGTTCTTTTACTGTCATAAACTCTTTGAGGGCAGAGCCATGCCCTTTGTGTTTACTGCCTTCCCACATTGCCTGGCATGTGCAGAACACCACTTGATGAATGGTTTCAGAGAAAGGTGATGAAGGCCTGAACTGAAGTAATGTGGGGGGAAAGGGACTGAATATTAAGTAATAGAAGAAATGTTTGACACTTTAAAATATTGAGAAGAAAGCTGGTGGTGCTATTAGTTAAAATAAGGAGCACGGGCAGTCCTTGTGGTAAGAATATATGACATTCATAGCCAGTGTGGTGGCCTGAAACTCTAGCAGTCCAGAGGCTTTTGGTCTACATAGTTGGCCTGGAGGGCAGCTTGGTCTACATAGTTTAAGGCCAGCCTATACTACAGAGCAAGCCCCTGGCTGAAAGAAAAGATACTTGTGGCGGTCATAGTATAAGGCTAGCCAGAGGTATTCAGGGGTGGGTGGGAGCTCAAAAGGAGAGGCTGGAGCTAGACAGGCAGATTTGAAATGTATCTGTTGTGAGTTAGTGATCGAAAAATAGTGCAGGCACTCAACAGAAGGGCATTGAAAGGAGGTCCAAGGATAAAACTTTTGGAGAAAACAAGCATTTGTAGAGGTAGAAGATAAGATTAAGCAGCAGCAAAAAGTTCAGAGAAGTAGCCAGAAATTGGAGAGAATAATTCCTTGACATACAGGAAGCCAGAGATGGTAAAAGGCTTTGGGTGCTGTAGAGTGCATGGTAGGAGGGGACAGAGAGTGAGAGAGTGAATATTTACAGATTGCTGGTGACTTCTTAGATTGGTTTCACCAACTGTTCGCGGAAGATGGGAGGGAGTTGTGATGTGATTGGAGGGTAGGAAGTGGAGGAAATAAGCGTGTGCTGTTGTGAGAAATTCTATGGCAAAGATCAAGGTGTAGGAGCATCCACCTTTGGTGGGCAGGTCAGGGGTTTGAGGAGTAGGACAGCAAGCCCACGTGAGGTCTTTATTCTCAGCTGTATAGGCACCCAGATCCGAAACTAGGTACTGTTATCTGGCTGTGGCAGCCAGAGAGCTGAAAGCCTGAGCAGGGATGCAGAGCCTCTAAGGGCTTCAGTGATGTTGTAGTTCTGTGTGACATGCGTGCTGGTGCTGGCCTGTGGACTGTGGGCTGGCACCTTCTCTGACGCTTCTCGCACTGGCTGTGGTAAAGGCTTGTGAATATGCACCATGTACACATTAAAGCATTTAAACAATTAAAAAAAAAATTGAGGCGCTGGGGAGATGGCTCAGTAGAATAAGCACTTCCCTGGCAAGTGCAAGGGCCCGAGTTCAATCCCTGGTTCCAAAAAAAAAAAAAAAAAATTGAATCTTCAGGGTTGTAGACTGATGCTTTTGCTAAGTATAATGAAAAATGAGTTAACGAGGAAAATCATTCTCTTGAGTGCTGTGGCAGTATGAAATCACTGTAGCGGTTTCCTAACGATGTCTCTTTCTGTATGCTTTTTGTGCGTACTATTAGGCTGCTAGTCTGTGAGAAGCACTGGTGTAGCAAGGGAGGGTGGAAGAGGCTGAGGCACTTTGCAGAAGCAGCCTTCTGACTCCTAGCTAGAAAGGTGACCAACACTTGAAAAAATAAGACTCTCCTTTTACAAAGTCCAAATATTGTAAAGGAGTCAGGAATTGTGGCTGTTTGCCATTTCTTCTGTGGATGCATAAAAATTATTTCAGGTAAAGGAAAATTGTTTAAGCGTGTAACTGCTTGGTATGTGAGAATCATTACCAATCAGTATGCTAGAGAAGGGAGTATTTAGAGCAATATGAGAAAATGTTAATGAATGCTATCTTAAGACATTATGAATAATGGAATTACAAGTGAAAACACTCTGAAATTGCATTTTGCTCTGATGAAAACTAAAAATTACGCATGTGTGTTTTGTCATGGCATTTTAGACTGTAAATGACTGAAATGTACCTCAAAGAAGCTTCAGCACAAAGTGGGCACTTACTGCTTTATGAAGCAGTGAGGTCATGGCGTGGAACTGGCCCTGTGTCCGAGGACTGGATGCCATGAGGACCTGTGCTCAGGTGTGGATTGACTGAATTAAGAAATTAGTCTGAAGACGCTTGTTAGGCCAGAAAGGACTAAGTGGCTCTGTCCCCAGTAGCCTGAGCCTAGGTTCCCCGTTACACCGCCTCTGCTTCTCCACCAGAGCCCGGGGGTGGGGGGGTGTCTAAAGCAGGGATGCCATTATTCAAATGTGACATTTTAGATCTTTTACTTTGTTTCAAAGGATTTAAATGAAAAAATTAGCTACATGTTAATTAGCATTCAACTGCTATTTATAATTTGTTTTTGCATCTTCATCATCACTTTCAAAGAGAATTATTTTCATTAATTGTCCCTACTTTGGGAAATAAGAAGAACAAAATGAATAATTTTATTAAAATTAATAGCACCAAATAGCAAAATAGTGGAAATGATTGTCTGCCTTGATTCTGTGTTGTGGTTAGGGAATTAACATTTATGGTTTAATGTTGTGTAGACAAACAGTTTCTTTAGGATATAAGTATTTTAACTCGTTTGTGGCTGAATTCAGTGTAATGGAATTTTTCAAAGCTAGCTCTTTCATTTCAAATCAGGTTCCAATATAAATGATTGAAGTCTTTTCGCAGTTCTTTGAATTTTCTGATTCTTTTTCAGAACAATTATTTATTGCCTGGAACATGTAGGCTAAGCAGAAGTAGGTCAGAGCTAACTGCACATGAAGCGTATTTGTGAATTGACACCTCAGCCATGGCCTTGGTGTACACAAGTTTCTGAAGAATTGTAGCCACATGAGAATTTCTAAGACCCCTTTCTGGATGGCGTACATAGACTTTGAGTAGTAGCACGTATTCAGTGTACAAAGTTGAAATGAGAAAAATAGTACAAATTGTCTTTAATTTTTTTTCAGTTCTGGGTCTAAAGAAGGCCAGGTTTTATTTTCGTTTGCTACAACAGATTCCCCCCCCCCCCAATAAAATGCATTGGCAAGGCAACAGGTAAGTCACTCAGTGTCAAGTTGTTATCTTAAAATGTCAAATCTAACTGGTTTGGCATTGATAAAACTGTGTACAGTATAGCTATTTGTTGGTAGTTGGTCTTGTTGTCTTTCAGTTTTTTCAAGTGGAAATCCAAATAGATTACGCTTTTGTAGTAAAAAGTCTTTATTTCCAAACTGGCTAGCCAGAAGCACTAGACACCACCTAACATAAGACTTTGGTAAAAAGAGATTTGACACTTAAATTTCCCTGTTGCAACCAAAAGTACTTAAGTGGTAAGAAGCATGTTACCCAGTCTTAGCCACTATCCAGTTATCTGGTTTTTAGGCTCCAAAGTCAGAATTAAAAATGGACTTAAAGGGGACCAAATGTGAACAAACACAAGACACTGGCATAGCTTGTCTCAGAAATGCTTGGGAATCACCACGGAACTTAGCTTTGGAGGATGATGGAACAGTGAGTTGATTATTTTTTCCCCATGTGGAAATTGGAGCCTCTTATTTCTTTGCTATGCTGAGGCAGTGGTGGGGGGAAAGGAGAAGGCATTTATTAGGGATTACAAAAAGATTGAGAAGAAATCTCTAGCTCAGGGATGTGGTCACAGTGACCCTCCAGAATGAGGGAGGAAAGGCCATTGTTCTTACAGTTCTAAAAGGACCCAAACATCTGAACATTTAATTTGTTTAAAAACACGAAAGACCCATTGAGTTTTGTTTTTTTTATTGAACAGTCTTTCTTGTGTTCAAGAAAATACATATTCAGGGCTATAGCATATAGGTGTTGTATTTTAGAAATATCCCAATTTGTTTAATGCAAATTCTTAAAGTAGTATATTCAAGCATTGTGTGCATCTTGTCCATGATACATATTTGGGTTAAGCAGTAATAAAAAGGCCTGTAAAAAGAAACAGTAAGTTTTAACAATAAATGGATGATGTTTTGACAGAAACTGTTGATGGGCTCAGCTGAGCAAAATGATACTGTTGATAGTCTCCCTGAATTTGGTGTGCGTAGTGGAGTGGCTGGAATGCCAAGCATGGGCTTCCCTGCAGATAGCTGTGAGGAGGACCACAGCCCTGGCGCAGAAGGCTGATACAGGCTTTCTTACTCAGCTCAACTCCACAGTATTCTTTTTCTAGATTTTGTTATTGTCTCTGAAATACTTTTTCTCTAAATATTAACTATTATGACTAAAAAATAACTTTTAAGTACAGAGATGTTTCTTCTTTTGTTTGAAGGAATGACTTTTGGGCAGACTTAGCATTTTCTCATTTGAAACTGGTTTGGAGACTTAAAAGTCTTTATGGGTGTGTGTAGGATGATTTTAAAACTCAGGTCTGTAACCAGTAGGCCAGTTTTGCTGCTTTGGCCTGGGGTCCAGTAAGGATCTATTACTGAAAGGTAGGTTCATAAAACTGTTTCTAGAATTGTGGCACCAAAAAAATAAAAGCAAACAAAAACTACTTTCTACACTTAGTACCCTTTCTCTCTGGTATAAGAACTGATTACACTTAACTGAAGCAGCCATCATTGTTTTTTCCTTTGGGGTACCAGGAACCAAAATTAGGAAATCAATGCATCCAACTTAAAGTTTTCAGTGTAAGAATAAGAGCTATCCAATATCAGTGCTTTTCTTGACCATTTTCCTCAAGAACATAATGACCCAGGCAAGAGATATAACAAGAGACCTCAAGTTCCATTAAGTGAAAAGAGGTGGGCAGACAAGTTTTCTATGAAGAGTGACTGACCAAAGCTGAGAAGGGAATATGTTTTCATCTGTGGGTATTTCCTACCTGGTGCACCCTGGGACCCACCCTGGATGCAGTGTTTTTCAGACATATTTGCCCTCCATGTGGATTCTCCAGAGGGAGATGCTTCAGCTTAGCACAGGGTGACAGTCCCTACTCACTTCTGTGCTGGGAGAGGGAGCCCCCCCTCAGCCTGTACCCACCAAGAAATATTCAAAGGATGTTCTTGGCACCCACGACTACTGAGCAAACCACACTGCAAAAGAAAAACGGAAACTAGTGGACACAACTTAAATCGTCTTAGACAAGCACACCACCCAGCCATTGAGGACAAATCTGGAGTGACACCCTGGGGAACTTGTATCCCTGCTAACACGGGTGAACGTTGCATGCTCTGATCTCCTTCTTGTCTTTGCAGCTGGTAAACTGGGAGCTTTTGAACCTCTTCTTGACAGTCATATAGCGTTCCTGAATCCCACCTCCACACTGTTTGGTGCATTCTGACCAAGAGGTCCATGGACGCATCTTACAGCCTGAAAGTGGGAGAATGCCTGGTTAGTACAGTGGAATGGGAATACGGACTCTAGCAGCACTAGAGTGCTGGGCTAGGGTCTTTACTAGTTTGCCAAAACAGCGTCATTATTGCTTTGCAATTCTTCCTATTAGGAACATTATGTTTGGTCAGTGCTTTGGCCAGTGGGGCTTGAGCAAAAATGTGTTTTGGGAAATAGTTTAGGAACTTGTGCACACTTGTGGAAGCAAGTTTTGATAGCCTGTGGGAGAGAGGCCACAGAGATGCAGATGATGCCCTTCTAGCCCCAGTTGGTGGTCACATGAATGAGAAAGAGCCCAAACTCAACCTCAGAAGATTTATCCAGCTGAGCTGGCTGGAGTCACTGATCCTCAGGATCATGTTAATAATTGATAGATTTTTAAAGGTAACGTTTGGGGTAGCTTGAGATGTAGCAATGTATTTCCGGAGCACCAAACTTAGCCTCACAAATAGTAAATTTTTTTATTTATATGTGTGTGTGTGTGTGTGTGTGTGCGCGCGCGCGTGCGTGTGGCCAGCTCAGCCCACCAGGGAGCAGGGCTGGCTGGCATGTGGTGCTGGGGGATTGAACCGCGGTCCCTGTGCTTTGCTAAGCTTGTTCTAAGTAGGTGCTTTAGACCACTGAGCCATCTCACCAGCCCACAAATAGTAAATTGAAGAACAATGTTTTATTTTCTCCTACTCAGTATAAACATGCCTTTCTCAAAAGCCTGCCCTTGATCCCCAGAGACTGGATCATTTGTTCGCACATTTCTTTAGTACACTATTCCTCCTTTGAATCCAGAACACCACTGCCTACGCATTAGGTGAGTTTTATGGAGCAGTCCAAGCCTGGCCCATGGTTGGCTTTAGGGCATGGTGACTGATTATGGGAACTGCTTTTCACATCCTCTCCATTTTGTCATCCTTGGTAGAAGAACATTGTATTAAGGAAGAGAGGAGGGCTGGGAGATGGTTCAGTAGAATAAGCACTTCCCTGGCAAGCATAAGGGTCTGAGTTCAATCCCCAGTTCCACCAGAAAAAAGAAAAAGAAAAAAAAAAAGGAAGAGAGGAGAAATAATTGGAGTTGTCTTTTAGAAAGTAATTTACACAGGTACCTTCTTCACCCCTCCAGGGAATCCAGAGAACATTGGCCTGTGCCCATGACTTAGACATGGGTCTTCCTAGTGGGTTGCTCATTTTTCAGGCTGGTTTATTTAGCAGTGCAGCCCCAGGCAAGTAGTTGTGCTTTAAGTCCTAGATTGCCTTCAATTTGTACAGGAGGAGGGGACCCTTCCTCTTTGTCCTGGGTGTGAACAAAACCTTAACTGTCCTGTGCCTCCAAATCATAATGCATCTGTTAAAGTCACTCAAGCTTAAGACTGCCTCCACAGTACCAAGTCCCACTGGTCTTTCATGGTCTGGCCTCTTCTCACCTTGGTTTCCTGTCGCCCGCCCCAATTCTCTTTGCCTGCATTCTCTACTGCTTGGGCATATGCTCTTTGGCATGTCTGTGACCTAGCAGTTACTGTTCTTCATAACTGGAATGTACTCAACTGGCAGACTCTTACAAATTCTTTAAGGCCCAGCCTAATTTTATCTGGTGTGGCATCTCCCTGAACTCCAGTCAAGGAAGTCCATTCCTTGGCTTCCTTAGCACTCGGTTCATGTTTTATTAGAGAATGTAGCACTTAATTGACAGCTTGGACCCATAACATTTGAAGAAATAAACTCAAGGCTGACGTGACACTACAGCCAAACTTGTGGTCAACCAAGACTGTCTTGTTGGAGTCACACCTTGAGAGTGGCTGTAACTTAACTCTGAGAGGTCTTGGAAAACATCTCCTAGATGATAGTCAAGATTCCTGAGTCCATGTTGTTATTTGTCCCTCTTGTAAAGAGTGGATGGGGTTAGAAAAGAAGGACCATACTAATGGTCTTAAAGTACATTTTAAAGATGTACAGAGTAATGAAATTCTTAAGGGCTCTTTGCTTGCTAGGTATGTCATTTAAAGCTTTGATAAAATTCCCCCTTAAAATCTATGCTTGCTTAATATCTGGGGAAAAAGAAAAACTGTATCTAGCCTGACAAGTGCAAGGGCCTGAGTTCAATCCCCGGTACTACAAACAAAAAAACTGTATATAAAGAAAATATAATTAAAATGCAGTGTCTCTGCTCTTTTGAGGCCACGCTAGGCCCTAGCCTGACAGGAACCCATGGGAGCCCCACACAGGGCCGTACCTGGGAACTGTTCCCCGTCAGATTCTTCCCGTGGCTGCTCGCTCCTGCGGCTCTCTCGGGCCTCCCTCCAGCGCAGCTTCTGGATGGATGGATTTCGAAGGCATTTCCGGACGCGGCATTTCTTGCGTTGCACAGTCTCTGGACAGGGTGCACCTCCAAATTGAGGTTCCATAAGGATCATCCGGGTTCGAATCATGTGACCTTTCCCACAGGACTTGTTACATTCTGACCATTGGGACCACTCACTGACTTCACAGTCGATGGCTGGCAAGACACAGAGGGATATTAGTGCATCTGTGGTCTGAAATGAGATGTAGTCATATTCTTGTGAACATCTCGGGCCCACAGAGTGCTTTTTATAGAAGAAACAGGCTCCAAAGGCAAGATTACTTCACCCAGCCCACAGAGTAGGTAAGCAGGAGAGTGGGGTTGGTGGTGCCAAGGAATGAATGACCTGCATCTGTGCCTTCTCTTAAGAAGGCATCAAAGGACTTTGTGTTCAGAGCTCTTGCCCTGTTCCAGCAACTCTTTGGGTATTGTGGAGTCAGCCTCAAGTGGCATAAACCGGCCTTCCATGGTGCCCAGGGGACTCAGATTTTCTTAGGAAAGCCACAGTTGCTGGTGGTGGTTTTCAGAGCAAGCTCAAGCTCCCCATTACCTCCCTGTTGACTCTGGAGAGAAAAATCAATAAGCCTGTAGACCAATACAGATCTCCCTAAGCTCAGGTGACATTTGCTTTTGCCATCCTGTGACATATCTGTGGTGGTCTATGCAAGAAATACGGGGGACCAGAACTGGAAAATTCAGTAGCAGGTTAAGAGCAAGTGGTGCTTTGTAGTGTGAGATCCAGCAAATAGCACTTCACAAGTGTGAAATAATACATTGATCCAATTTTTAGGATCTCTTCTAGGAGGGAAATGTCCCTAAACTTTGCAGTGGCTTTGCAAACCCAGGTCCACACTGGGTTTAGGAAGTGCTCATTTTGTTCATGGTTGTGGGAGTTCAGGTAGATTTCTTCCCTGCAAAATGGACATAATAGGCACCATATTTTTCTCATTAGATTGTAAGGAGCATTACTTCTCCAGCCCAGGGAGCTCCTCATTAGTGTTCATGTTTTGTTTTTTTTTTTTTCTTTCATCTGACTTGATAGGATTTTTGAGTTGGTAGTTGTCCGCATGGGAAGGCTCTGGGGCCCTAACCTGCAAAGCTGGTTCGAACAGTAGTCAACAGTGCAGGCTGTCTGTGCCCATAACCAAGGCTAGAAATGGCACGGAGCAGACTGTAGATCCCTGAGGTCTATACCTGCTAGGTCTAGAGCTCCGACTGCCAGTTACTGAGTAACCCTCTGAGCAACCCGGGGAGCATTTCCTGCTGTTAGACAGATGAGAAAACTGCAGAACAGGAATGCAAGTAATCTGCTGAAGGCAGAGCCACCGTAAAGGGCAGAACCGGGACCTGAACCGTGCAGACAGCATGAGTGCTAACAAGAGGAAGGAGCAAGAGGCAAGACTGCAAGGGCATTCTAGAAGAAGTCAGAAAAATCATAGCAAGCATCAGCAGCTCTCTTGAAAGGCCGGCCGGATAAACTGGCTCAGCCACGGAGATTTTGGAGGAGACTGAGGTGGTCAGCAAGATTTTGGGAACTTGGCTTACTGTCTTGCTGTCTTCTCACCAAGCTGCAAGAGTCACTGATCTAATGCCCAGCCTCTGATCAAGGGTATATAAAATGGTCATAGGAAGGAGGAATAGAATTAGTACTAAGACCACTCAGGCCTATATTTGGGAGCAGGGGTGGGGGTGGGGGAGCGAGACAACTTAGCTGATTTGTGGGATTTCCTATGTGTCACTGATTAGACCTCAGAGCCACCTACAGTGTAGAGACCTGAACCATATGCAGTTACTCCCCTAGAATCAGTTTTGCTCCAGGATGTTTAAAAGTCTTATCACAGGGTGGGGCTCGTTTGGAGCTCCCTGGTGTGGGGACCTCATGAGGAAAGAAGGCGTGGGCTCGGGGCCCAGGACTCACGGCACTCAGGCAGCATGCACTTCTCCACCTGCTCCAGCTCCTCATTACAGTCCCCGAGTTCCGCCAGAGACTTGAGCGTCCGATGGCGCCTCCGCATGCCCTTCCCGCAGGTTACGCTGCAGTCGCTCCACTCAGTCCACGGAGACAGCAAGCACGGGATGGTGTCTAGGTCAAAAACCAGATTCGCTCCTGAGCCCAGGCTTCCTTTGCTACTTTCGATCGTGGCCCCACAGTGTTCCTCCCTGGCTCCTGGCTCTGGAGTAAAGTGGGTTCCCTGAAGTGAGAGCTGCAGGCCCAGGTGGTGGTTAGAACCCAGCCTCAGATGAGATCGCTAATCTGAGCACACAGGTTTCCACTTTGATAGCACTGAAAGCCTGATTAGGCTCTTCCTCAAGACAAGCACCTGTGCTGCCTGAGACTTCCATACTAACGTACAGGCCCAATGCTGCATTTTAACACTTTGATTCTGAAATCCCTTGAGTGTGTGTTCTTGTGGTTTGTACACCATTGTGTGAATTTGTGCACAGAGCAGGAGGGGTCCTGCAGTGTCCAAAAGAGTGCACTGGGCGCTGGGAACGCGGGTCTTACTAAGCATAGCTTCCAAGACGAATGAATGCTTTCTGAAACACAGCTGCAGGCCCTTTCTCGCCAGAGGCCATCGGCCGGCCACACGCGCGCCATTGAGCATGCTTCCCAGAGGCGGCCAGCCTGGACCCGGTGGGTGTCCACATACCTTTGGCTCTCTGGCTCTTGGCAGTGCCCTGGGGCTGGCGGACCACGCAGAGCCTCTGACTTTGATAGTGTGGCCGGCAGAGCTGTGATTCTCCGTACCCCTCCAGGCCCCCACCGGTGTGCTCCCCCTCGCCCACTCACGGCATTCGGGCATCATGCACTTCTCCGTCTGCGAGGTCTCCGCCTTGCACATGGAGCCATCCGCTGGGTTCATCTTGATCATGCGGTGCCGCTTCCTCGTGCCCATCCCGCAGGTGGCGCTGCACTCATCCCACTCACCCCACTCGGTCACCAGGCAGCTGCTGGGAGCTGGGGACCCAAGGCCCTTGAGCCGCACCAGCCGGAGGCTTCAGTGAGTGCCCGCCCCACCCGTGCAGCACCTCCACTCACAGCAGTCCTCGTTGACCGTGCACTTCTCCGTTTCCTGGGTGGGCAGCGTGCACACGGAGCCGTCCTCTGGAAACTGCTTCACATACCTCTCCCTGGACCGCACACCCGTGCCGCAGGTGACGCTGCAGGGCGACCAGATGAGCCACTCGGACATGGTGCAGGTGGAGCCCTCTGCAACACACCACAGTGGGGCTCGCTCAGGGCTTCGTGGGGGCTGGGCCGCTTGGGGACTTGCACTCACAGCACCCCTGGGGCGCTGGCCAGTGAAGCAGGACTGCCCACGAAAGTGGCCTAAACCATGAAAGTGGCTCTTGTTCTCTAGCAGAAAGAGGCCGTTGTCTGGATGTGCAGAGCACTCAGGATTACTATATATTCCATAAAAATAAATTTAAGGGCTACCTGAATGGGTATGTGCATATACCACACACAAATATAATTTATTCTACATACAATTTAAGACAGGTCGTAATCTATTAAGCCTAAGTACATCTAGGACTAGTGAATACAAATTCAGCTTTTCAGCCAGTAATCACATTGTCAGTGCTCAGTAGTGTGTCCAGTGGCTGCCTTTGCAAAAGATCCCTCTAATCTTGCTTGGGACAAGGACAAAAGGGGAAGGGACATTAAGGGTTGGGGTAATAGAGTTGGCTCAGATCATTAGGAAGCCCAGTAAAGATGCAGTTGCTGTGATACAGTGAAGTGCATTAATTTTATAAACATTCCTTGAGAATGTCCACGGACCTCTACTTCTCTGATGAGTCCCCCAAACAATTCAGTGTGGAAAGGAACTTAATGTGTATATAAGAGAACTCTTTCTGGAAGGAGTGGCTTGAACTCCAGGTACAAGGAACAGCTACAGGCTGGGATGGGTTAGAACTCATTACTCCCTGCGGCCACCTGACTGGTATGAAATGGGCTTTTCCCTGTTCAGGAGGTGGCTAGACCTGAGCTACACAGTAGGCTTGTTAGAACAGCTCCCAGGCCCTGGAAAGAGCCTTCCACAGTGATGGGCCAGTGACTTTTTCCAATGTTTGTTGGCATGATCTTTTAGCAGTAGGGTTTCTTCCCCCACAAAGTGCCCTATTTGGGGCAAAACCAGCAACAAACTATGTGCAGGTGCAGCATAGAGGGGCGGCAGGGTGATCTGAGGCCAGCTGTTTTCTTCAGTTATCTTCTGCTTGGACAGATAACTGGTTTTCTCTAAACTACCCTGTGTGCTGTCTTCCTGCAGCCTCACTGTACCCCAACGATGTGCTCAGAGGGGGAGGACAGATCCGTCCAAGAGTTGTGCTCTTGGGAGGCAGTGACCCCTGCATCACAATCAGCTTCCTGCAATCTGGAAGCCAGAACCGCCATGACATAGGTGTTGCAAGTGTATACTTTAAGCCTGACCTTTGAGCAGTTACAGATGGTGAGACCGAGAATTTCTGCAATCACCCTGGAGGGTGTGACACAACACAAATGCTCTGACTCACGCTGAGGTGGAATACCCAGGAGGGCCACCAGGCTTGACAGAATCAGGGCAACGGACCTTGACTGTCTTGGCCAATCTGTTCATGGGTTCCTTAAAAAGTAGTTGGAGTTAAGGCCCAGCAATAGGCGACTTATTATTTCTAATTTGCTGTAAGATACATCTATGATTGCTAGCTCTGCAGTCCTGTGTATGTATTCTCTGGCCAGGGAGGGAAGTGTGTAGTCAGTTTCAAGAAGTCTGATGTCAGATGTTCTGTGTTCAGAGCCCTCAAGTTGTTATAGGAAGGGGTCTCCTTGGGTTTGACCTCACTGACAACTACAGTCAGGGTCCTGCTCCACCCCCTCCCCAGGCTCTGCCTGCTCCGGTGTGAGAGGATTGTGTTGCCCTCTGACCTTCATGAGCCCCTGCAGGCTGGGCTGGGCTGGGCTGGCTCCTTACCTTCGTCACTGCAGCCAGGGCCCATGCAGGGCTCAAAGTCCTGGGTATCTGGGCAGGGGACGCTGAGGTCCAGCTGTGCCTTCAGCATGCGCTGCCGCATCCTCTTGCCTTTTTCACAGGTGGAAGAGCTGCAGGCTGACCACGGGGACCAGTTGGAGTAGATGCAGGTTTCAGGCGTGTCATCTGCAAAGAGCATTTGACATGTTTTCCTGGGGAGCCAGTAAGATGACAATGAGCCCTCACCCCCAACAGGCTCATCTGGGGACAAGAAAGTCATGAGCCTGAGTGCTCCAGGGATGGGAGCAGCCATTCCCCCGCATTTAAACATTATTTCAGCACCCTAAATGATAGGAATAATTTTTTTGCTATCTCTTTCTCTTAGCACACAAAGAGCTTTTCATTACCAGTCCCCAACCTTAGCAAACATTGTTTCCACATCCACACTGGCATTTCACAGGCAGTTTTAGAAAGCACAAGACTTTTCTTTGGTGTTGCTATTTTGCTTTCTAGTGACATTGGGCCCCCACAATTGTCATGATCAGAGTAAGGAGAGCTGATGTTTGCTAGAGTGTGGATTATGTGACAGTACCACTATAAAAACCTTGTGTGTTTTATCTCTCTGATCTACCAACAATTTTCTGGGAGGTGAGTTGTATTATTATGCCCATTTTGTAGTTGGGGCATTGAAGTAGAAAAGTTACCTTCTTCCCAGGGTCACAGGACTAGTGAGAATCTAGGTTATCTGACTCCAGAGTCTATGAACAAAATTAAGTTCAAGCTATGGCTCTGTCATGGCCTGCTGACTAGAAGCCCAGCCTTGCTGAGGAGGTGGATGCATGTGCCTGCCTCCAAAGCCAATGCCCGGGTCACTGGTAGAGAGACTGGAATTCCAAGAAGCCTATTGACATGCATTTTCATAGCTGTATTAAAGGACTGACACTATTTTATACATACTTCAGTGTCATACCTTTACCTTATAATTTTGGCTTTGATAATCCTTTTTTTTTTTTTTTTTTGGCAGGGGTAGGGATTATTGGGGTTTCAACCTAAGGCCTGGTGTATGCTAAGCATACGCATTATTGCTGAGCTACACTCAAGCCTCCCGATTACTTCTTCGAAGAAATCCTCACAAATGGGGTCGTCAAGTCAAAAGATATGGCTAAGTTTATAGTTCTTAAAAAGATGTGAGCACACTCTGTTCTCAAAGTGGCACACCAATTTCTGTTACCCCTGTGATGAAGGAGAATGACTTACCTTCATCTTTCTCTTCTGGAGCCAGGTCTGCTACAATATCATCAACATTGTCAGGCACAATATTGCATTGTTCCCCCTGTGGAAGGAATTTTAACTGAAGGGCTCACATTAGGAGGAGGAAGAAAGGCTCAGAAGATGGAGGAGGACAGAAGGTCTAATGTGCTCCCTGTACAAATCCTATGCTGTGGTAGACCCCTGGGCCAGCATTTGCAACCTGATCGAAAAAAATGGAGAGCCAGTCAGATAGCTCAGCAGATTAAAGCACCTGCTTAGGCAGACACAGGGCCCGGGGTTTGATCCCCAGAGTGGGGCATGCTGAGACTGCGATTGAGACAGCCTGGTGGCATGCGCCTGTAATCCCAGCACTTGGGAGGCTGAAAACAGGAGGATCACCATGAGTCCAATCTGTGTAGTGAGACCCTGTAGACCCTGTACTCAATTAAAAAAAGAAGAAGAAGAAGAAGAAGAAGAAGAAGAAGAAGAAGAAGAAGAAGAAGAGGAAAGAAAGAAAGAAAGAAAGAAAGAAAGAAAGAAAGAAAGAAAGAAAGAAAGAAAGGGAAGGGAGCAGGAGTCACTATGCAGGGATCCTGACCATGACAGACTTTAGTATCTGACAGTGGGATTTGCAGTAAAACCTACGGGCCTGGGTCGAATCATGCATTTGAACAGCAGGCCTCAACACTGGGTTCATTTTGCTCATTTACATATCAGGATATCATTTGCATATTAGACCTGCTGCCAGGCTCAGGAATCCCATATTCCAAGGCGCTATCTGCCAGGGATCCTGTCAGTCTAGAGCAAAGGGTCCACAGTCTCCCTGGTCCTTCTGATGGCCTTCACCCCAGTACCTTCCGGGCAATTCTCTCGATGACAACTCTGGCTACTTGAGTGATGGACCCGCCCTCTGGATCGTAGAAAGGACTCTGGGGGTGGTCCAGACTGGTCAGAGGCCGGATTTTCTCTTGGGGAATTGTGGGCTTGTTTGGTGACTGCAGGAAAAAGAGAAAGAGAGAAACATAAAACCCATGAAGCAATTTGTTAGGTGGGTCAGGATGAAAATTCTGAAAGGAATTTAACAAGGGTAACTGTACTTGTAGAATTCTGTTTATACCATATGCTGCACTTAGACATGTATAGAGCTATGCTTTCTCATCCCTTCAAAACGTGGAAGCCAGGTCATTCCAGCTCAGCAATGGTGGAGCCAGCTTAGCTTGAATCCAGAGTTCTTCCTACTGACCAGATGGCAAACTTTTTTTCTTTTTTTTTTTTTTTATAGTGGGTCAGATGATAAATATTTTAGGCTTTGTGAGCCACACGGTGTCACAACTACTTAGCTCAGCCCTTGTAAGAGGGAAAGCAGCTGCAGAGAACACTCAATATTTAATTGGGCGAGTAGAGCTAGTCTTGACATCTATTTATAAATCAGGGTTACCGGTTAGATTTGTCTCCAAAACTATACTGTCCTCATGTCTGTTCTAGACTCTTCTTCCACTATGTTTTGGACTTTGATTATAGTTATGTCTGAGCAACAGGACATTCAGAATAATAAAACTCTTTGGCCTTTGGACTGTGGTCTGGCCTTACACAAATACATCAACTTCCTTCTCTTGTTCTCTCCGTTCTTGCTGCCTCTGGTTCCACGTCCTTGCCGAGCTGTCCCCTTGCTGACCTGTAAACTGCTGACACGCAAGCTGCTCCTTAGTCGATTCCCTCTCTGTGCTGTGCTGGTCACTGCACCAGCGTGTCCTAGATCCCTAATGAACATGACGACGACGAGACCTCTCCTGACTCTTGTCCAAAGAGCTGGACTTGCCTTGTGTCCATGACGCCCAGAGCAGGCACACACCTACCTCATAGGTGACCCCGCTGTCAGTGCCAGCATCCCAGGGAATCAGGTCTTGTACCACCTTTTGGACCCAGCCACATTCCTTGGTGCACAGGTCCTCTGCAGACAAGCCCACATTCCAGTCAGGACTCGGGCCCATCATGGTCAAGAAGGACATCAAGTGGCGTGTTCTGTCTACTGAAAATTCAGCTGAGGGTGCTGCTCTCCTGGAAGGCAAACACAGAGACCATTAGTGACACTGGGGGATGCAGGCTGCACATCCTGTGGACAGCTAGCCTACCCACAGCTAGGGAATGAGGGTGACAGGGGAGGCGTTCCTTTGGCCATTACTGGTTTATACTCTCCAATCACTGAGCCCACAGACATGGAGACAACCCTTTGCTCTCACTCCATCCAGCTTTAATATGCTCACCGCACTTACTACCATTTTGTTTCCTTGCTGAGTTATTGTGTAGCTGCCTTTTTTATTTTTTATTTTTGGTGGTACTAGGAATTGAACTCAGGACCTTGGGCATGTCAGGCAAGCACTTATTCCACTGAGCTATCTCCCCAGCCCACGTAGCTGCTTATTGACTGGCATCTGTCACAGTAGAACAAGCTCTGGGCAAGCAAGGTTCTTGTCTGTCTCATGCATGGCTTTATTCCCAGTGTCCAAAACACTGGCTTGGATAGAGTAAGATACTCAGTAAATGTTTTTGAAAAAATGAACAAGTGCTGTGTGTGTATCTAGACTTCCTGGATATGAGATGAACTTTACCAACAAAAACTATTTCGTGGGGCTTACTGTCCCAAGCCTTTAAACACACATTCTCATTTAATCTCTACAATAGCCCTTGGGTAGAGACTATTGGCTCCAGTTTACAGGGAAAGAAACTGAGGCTCAGGAGGCTCCTGTAACTTGTTCAAAGTCACCAAGTTAAGCAGCAGAATGGAGGCCTTAATCAAGGCCGATGTTAGTTCAAGTGTTCTTCCCATCACCAACTTCCACATTTTCCTCCTGCTTTTCATTCCATCACGCCATCAGCAGAGATCTCCTTCTTCCTGTTGCCCCTGTTGCCCTTGAGAGGCTGCCCTGGGCAAGTCCTGGCACTAGGGCGCACTCACTGGCTCAGAGCTGGTTCCCTGGCAGTCACCTCCATCTGGGAGCCAGGGTCCAGCTGCAGAACCAGGCATCTTTGGCTGACAACCCCCAGCTGCCGGAAATAACCTCCTAAGGCTACAGCAGCAAGGGACAACCAGTGTGCATGGGAGAAATCATGGCAGCCCACCACAGAGATTGTGGAGGGAAGGTCACACTTGGTCTCTGACCCATGTCATTTCATTTTCCCCTGTGGGTTATTTGGCCTGGAGAGAAGACATAAAGGAGAATAACTGTTAATGAATTTGGGGACACAGGCTGTAGAGGCAGAGGCTCTCATGACTTGACACCCCTAGCCTGCTAATTATGGGGGAATCTTTGGCCAAAGGCCAGCTGGTCTTGGTCCAGCTGGCAGCTGCTCCTTCTCAGCTGTCAGGGAGCCCCCGTGCCTTCTTCTGGGGCCAGCTGCATCTGCCTGCCCCCACCTGGCCCTGGAAAGTGATGACTACGAACCTGGTGGGGTCTAGGGAACTGGACTGTTGGGCTTTAACAGCACATGGGAGGGAGAGGAGCTGGCATGACCCAGCACCACCTCAAACATCTAAGAGTTCTTGGGCAAATGCTCAAGTCTTTCTGTGCCTCAGAGTCCAAATCTTTAGAATGGAGAGCGCACATACCTACCCCACAGGGTTACTGTGGGTGTCAAATGAGCCAACCTGTGTGCAGTGATTTTTAGTCCAGGCCTTGGATCTGAGTCGTCCGTGCTATGACAGGCTGAACATTCCTCATCTGGATATCGAAAAGTCAAAATGCTTCGAAATCCGAAGGTTTCGAACACCGACCTGACATTGCAAGTAAGGACATCCGCACCAAGAAACTCACACATGAAATTACTTAAAATTATATAAAATGATCTTGAGGCTATATATGGAAGGTGTCTATGCAATGCTGGTTCCAAGCATTTTGGATAAAGGATATGTAGTTTGCGCTATAGTATGAGAGAAGCACTGTAGGGTGTTGTGGAAATGAAGGATGAGAAAGAAGGGACACCTCCACTGCCAGGATGGGGCCTGGGCCAGGAGTGGAGAAGAGCCCGCTCCAGCCCGGGCTTCAGAGCCAGCGGCTTGACAGGGCCTGGTGCTGCCTCCCTCTCTGCCTTTTCCCTGCCCCCTCCATCCCCAAAGTCCCTGTACCCAGCCAGCCTGGCCCTGTATGTACAAGGCTCTGTATGTACATCGGTGGCCCAGGGTCTTCTATGCTTTAGGAAATGTGCTCCTCGGAGCAGCAGTTGTCCAGACTCCTGGAAACTTGCTAGAAAGGCAGCGCACTGGGTCTCTCCCCAGACTTACTGAATTAGTGCTGCCAGCCATCTGCTTTCACCTTTCTGCATGATCCTTGCAGAACTGAACCCTCAGCTCCTGCCCCCTCCTCTGGGAGCTCCAGGGTCCTGCTGACAGTGCGTCCCTGGGGTGCATTCCCATACCCGTTCAGCCATCTATCTTCAGACCTGTGATTCTAATTGCTTCCTTTTGGCCCATCTTCCCTGGACTGGGGGCTCATCAAAGGCCGAAACATTAGGTTGTACTCCAGTACCTGGAGCCTGTTGGGCCACATGAACGCAGACGCAGATGACCCAGGCTACAAACCTGAATAGCTCCAGATGTTGGGCAAGTCACTCACCCACGTGTGAGTCTTAGTGTCTTCATCTAATAATTATATGAGGATCAAATTATAAGAGGCGTTAGGAGGAGGCCTTCAGAAGCTGCTGTGGTATCACCCGGCACAGTCTGCTGTTTAGTTAAGCACAGATCAGAGATTTAATGTCCTTTTCCCACAGGTCATGCTTTGGCATGAAGGCCAGTAGTCTGGGCAGCTTTGGTGGAGACCCAGCTCCTACAGCAATTGCCATCTGGGGAGCTGTGGCATTGTCCACTGAGGGACTCACAGGCCATGGTTTTGCTTGGTCTTGATGTACCTGCCAGGCAGGAACACTGGTATGTGTGTGGCACAGCCTTAAGCCCTGGGGCCCTTGACCCTTGAGGGGTCCAGCAGACCCTTGGGGAGCAGGCTTCCTCTTCTGTTGCTATAGAGACTGAAAGATCCACCTCTTGCCTTCCCATTTTCCTAAGTATAAGATTATGGGTCATGTTGGTCATTCATGTTCTGTACCCTATAAGTGACATAATTCATACTGACAATTTAGGAGAATGAAAACAGCTCTGCTGAAGAGCCTAGAGCCATAGAAATTAGCCACCTGCAACAGGCATCGTTACACTTGTGCAGCTGATCGATGCAACCACGCAAGAACAAAGTCTGTGGAAGCCACTTTGGGCAAATGCATTTGGGTTAACTGGCACATCCAAGTCGGTAGCCCAAGTTGGGGGCCCTCTAGAGCTTGGTATGTATTACAAGGGGCAGGAAATTTAGAGCAACCAATCCCTGCCTACAACAGCCTGGCCATGTGTTGGGTAAAATGGTAAATCTGCATCTGCAGGGGCCAGGGAAAAATCTTCAGTCATCTTCACACTCATTGTATTCCTTTTTCTCATCTTTGACTGACATTTTTCCTGACCTCAAGCCTAGAGTACTACTTCTTGGAGAAAGCATCTCTGACTTCTATACATTTCTCACAACTCCTACCTTCCCACACCCTACTGTGTCCACCCTTCCATGGGAATTGCTTTTTTAAAATTTCATTTATTTATTTATTTATTTATTTATTTATTTTTGTGGTCAATTTAGCCCACGCTGAGGGTGGGGCTGATGCGACATGCGGTGCTAGGGATTGAACCATGGTTCCTGCACTTTAGACCACTAAGCTATCTCGCTGGCCCCCTTGGGAATTTCTTGTTTAATATCTGTCTTCCCCTTTAGTACCCAGTAGATTAGGGGCCATTTTTGTTTTGACAACTTTATCCCACTGCTTGGCTTAGAGATTGACATATAATGTGTATCCTTCAAGTGTTTGTTGAAATAAATGAATTAATCTAGGAAGTGAATTGGGAGTTCTTCTACTCTCCTTGACCTTCAAATTTAATTAAAAACCACTTTAAAGTATTTGTTACTTCTATTATAGAACGATTATTTAAAATAATGAAGTGGGGAAGAATATACGTGACTTTTCTTTAGGAAATGCTAGATCAGATTGAAGTTCTTTAATTTGCTCAAACAATAATAAAAGTTATTATTTCTATATGTCATTTCTTCTGAGAAATGGCATTTTGCTAATTTGATTTCATTTTTCTATTTAGGATTTGAATTTGAATCAGTTTTCTTTTTTTTTTAAATTTATTTATTTGTGTGTGTGTGTGTGTGTGTGTGGCCAGCTCAGCCCACCAGGGGGCGGGGCTGGCTGGCATGTGGTGCTGGGGGATTGAACAGCGGTCCCTGAGCTTTGCTTAGCTTGTTCTAAGTAGGTGCTTTAGACCACTGAGTCATCTCACCAGCCCCTGAATCAGTTTCTAGCAAAGGAAATAGTCACATCATGAACCAGAACACAAAAAACAACAGAAGTGTAACATGCAAAGTGAAAGCAGAAACAGAAATCAGTGAGCAGAAACTGGAGATTCCGTAAGTACCGAGAAAGACTTACAAAAAACAGGTTGTTCAATTTGGAGCAAAAGGGAAGATTATACAACAAGTGGGTTCGGGCTAAGTTATTAAAAAAACCAGAATTGACATCTAATATTATTTGACAAATGAGAATAATAACAAATCCAGGGTCAAATAGGAAGCAGCCAGATCATAGAAAAAAATACAAATTTCAAAAAAAAAAAAAAATACATCTGAAAGGTACAATAGATACTGTGAAAGGGAAGAATCTATTCAAAGGAAGGACCAACTAGGACGAGAGAAAGGAGAAAAGGAAGGGAAGATATATATGCATATATATATCTTGGATAATTGTACTGCTGATTTCTGCTGGTCTGTTGCAAGGAGCAGTTAATGCTTTTTTTTTTTTTTTTCTTTCTCCTTTTTAATTTTGTATAACTTTTTTGACCAATTTTGCTTGCTTGTTTGTTTATTTATCCTATTTTAAGGAAGGGTCTACAGGGTATTCAGGGTCTCACTACTAGATTGGACTCATAGTGATCTGCCTGTTTATAGCCTCCCAAGAGCTGGGATTACAGGCGCCTGCCACCATGTCCAGTCTCAGCTGCCATTTCAGCTCACCCTGGGCGCTGCACCTGCTTGCGGGTGCTTTAATCCGCTGAGCTATTTGGATGGCCTGCTCCATGTTTATAACTGATAATCTGAATATCTAATTTGAAGACAACAATATTGAACATAACAACTATTGCTGAATTCCTTTTGTTTAGTGATAGTCTGTATTGTTTCTATTGTTTTTATTTTTTATTCTCTTTAACAATTTGGTCAGAGAAACAATTTTCTCAGCTTTCAGATAGTAAAAGCAACCACAAAAGAAATATTAATTAATTCACTTATACATTCAGAACATCCTCATCATAGAAGCAGTACACGTTTAATGTTCCTAGACCCATAATCTGAAAGTCCCAAAATCTGAAACTTTTTGAGTACCAGCATGACAGCACAAATGGAAAATTCCACCCCTGACCTCACAAGATGAATTACAGTCAAAATGCAGGTTCACCCAAAAAATCATACAAAATTACCTCCAGATTGTTTATAAGATGTGTATAGCATGCACAGGAAATCTCATTATGGATATGAAAATATTCCAGCGGAAAGAAAATCTGAACTGCTAGACACCTCTTTCTGGCACCGAGCATTTTAGATAATGGACAAACTGTACCTGAATGGTAGGGGAAGGTGACATGGTAGCCGATGCATCCATCAGGTGCAACTGATAACGTGTTAACATATATACAGACAGAATCCAAGTTGTGAAGACCATAATGCCTACCAAAGAAGGCTGTGAGCAGATGACTGGCATCAGAAAAATGAAAAGTACGCAGCAGCCGGGGTTCAATCCCTGGTGTGCTGTGCTGGCCTCGCCCTTGGGGCACGCTGAGCCTGCGATCATTATGAGTCTGATCTACATAGTGAGGCACTGTAGACCCTGTAGACCTTTCCCTAAAACACACACACACACACACACACACACACACACACAAAGACAAGGGATAACATGGAGAACTGTTCCCTCCTTTCATATTCCTAGAGGCAGCAAGGCCCGGACACTGGACAGCACAGTTGGTGGATTTGAATGTCAGCTCAGCCATTACTTACAAGCTACAGAACAGGGGCTGCTACCTCATTTTCACTGCAAATGCTACCTCTGAAAGATGTGCTCAGCACCCCCAGGCTTTGTTGTGAGGAAATTGCTTCTCGTGACCATCACGAACTACGATTCGTAAAGGTTGATTTTTATTCTCCTGCAACTTTTCCAAATAAAACTTCCAAGAACATCATGTAAGAAAACTAGTAAGGCCTTTATATTTCTTCTAGAGATTTATTTTTCTTGCAAAGTTACAGATCCAGCACCAGTAAGACTCTAAGAAGTCCTCTAAACCACTGTCTCACTGATTTCGAATACAGCCAGCCCCCTTCCACACTTGTAGAAACTCAACTCGGTCACAAGGGGGCGCTCCAGCCATTCACTAGGCTGAAGTACAGGGTGGACTTCAGGTCTTTCCGGATGCTCAGAACTGCCGCCCGCTCCGCCAACCCAAGGCCTGTCAGCCTGTGTCATCCTGAGGAGGGAGGTGGACACCAGCAAATGCCACGGGCGGCGCTGATTTAAGTGCAGGATGCCTCTGACTTTCCGGGGAAATGTGGCTTGGGATTTCTGGAGAAGATGAACATATCTGCCGTCTGCAGCCTCCCAAACACTGACCACCGTGTAATCAATTGTTAACTAAGCTTGTTCGCAGCTGGGAATAATTTAAGGCGACAACAGTCCTTTCCAGGACTCGTTATAAGAAAGGGAATAAATAATTCTAGGCATTCAGACCACACCGGAGAAACCGGGTGATGGAAATTCAGAATGGATTTGCAGGAAACCTGGGCATTTTCCACTTAGGTGCCAGAGGAACTAGGGAAGGACGCCGGATTTGCTCAGAATCTGTCTTTCCCATCTCTGCCTGTGCGCTGGGTTGTCGGAGCTGCAGCTTGATTTATTGAACTAAACAAGTCAGCAACTGATTTGTTCATTCACTGCTGTCCTTTGAGAAGTGCTGCTGGGGATAAAGATGAAGATCATTGAAAAACAAGTCAGTTTCAACAGGCAGGACCTTGCAAAGTAGGTCACCCCGGCTTTCCACTGGGCCGAGGAGGCTGGAATGCCACTAACCTCAATTGAGCGGGCTTGGGGAGGCGGGGCAGGGCTGCTGCACAAAACAAAACTTGGCTTCGTGTAGGCTTCCTAATTTGACTTCCTAATGAGATTTGGAAGAGGAGAGGGGAGCCTAGGCTATGAGAAAAATCAAAGGAAAATTCCTTTCCCTTGACAAGCTGGTAGCAGGGAGGCAGTGGAGAGGTCTCCTCGGGTGTTTGGGAGGTCTGAGTGTTGGCCGCAGGGCCAAGTTCTGCTGGGGTCCAAAGAAATCCAAGGGCTGGGTGGGAGAAGGTACCCCAAAATAGTTCTTGGGATTTTTGAACAAGTCTCATTCCACCTTGATAAAAAAGGCAGCTAAAAAAAAAATAATAATAAAACAACAAAAAAACTATTGATTTTTATCTGCTTGGAGCTGCAGCCCAGTCTTCTTCCACAGAAAACTACACCAAAGAGTCGCCCCTCCACCCTGGCTCTATAAGCGCCGTGGACGCTCCCCTGTGCGTGCATGCGTGCGTGCGCTCGCTCTTCCTCCTCCCTCAGCAGAGAGGGTTCTCATTGAGGTCACACGTGACCTGCGCGTCCAGAAAGCCCAGGAGCGTTTTGGAGCCCTGTCTCACTTGATCTCCGAGATGCACGGACCCCAGCTGGTGGCTCTTCTGGAATCCTCTTCCCCTGGCTTTTGGGCACCAAGCTTCCTTCTGGAGCTCATTGCTGTTCCCGTTTCCTACTTGCACAAGTCCTCAGTGTGAAATGTTGGAGCGCTCTGGGCCTCAGTCCCAAGCCCACGCCTCCTTCTCTCAAGCGTTCTTTCCTCTCAGCTTCTGGCTGTGGTCATCTCCCACGATTCTCAGTTATACTAACGGTACCTGGGTCCACGACCTTGATTCTTTCCATGATCCTGGCCACAATCTGAGCTGGATGAGGACCGAATCAAATTCAGTGGGTAGGTTCAGTGTTGTCCTCACCAGGTCGTTTCATCTAGTTTCATGCAGTTTGGCTTGGGACCACGATCCTGGAGATAACCGAGTTTGCGAACCGAGTACTACCGTAAATGAACACAGGATTCTTACCCTGAAACTTAGAACTGTACAACTGACTGGGTACTGAACGCTTCTATCTGGATTTTTTTTGGGGGGGGGTATGTGTGTATGATAACTGAGGGTTGAACCTAGGACTTTTGCATTAACTACATCCTTAGCCTTTTTAGGTTTTAAAATTTGAGAGGAGGTCTCTCTCTGTCACCCAGCTTGGGGCCAAGCTGGCAACCCTGTTCCAGCGTCCCAGAGAACTGGTACTACAGGCATGTGCCACCGTACCCTGCTTTCCACCCGGATATCCTGACGTCATCTTAACAAAGAAGCTGTCAAACGGAGCGCATGGGCTTCCCCATCAAATGTCCCTGAACGCTCCAGTCTTGTGGGTGGCATCACCAATTCCTTGTTGAGGCTCACTACGCACCAGGGAAGCCTTCAGACTACTGTTTCCCTCACTCTTTCTTAACCTGCCACGGAGGCCTGGGGGATTGCCTCCGAAAGGCACCCCTCCCGTGGATGCCTCCCCTGCCCCACTAACACTACCCTGCCCACTGCATCTGCCACCTGGCTGTTCTCACCTCATCTACCTTTTCACACTGGAGCCAGAGTGGTATTGTTTTTCAAATGCAAATCTGATCTTATCATCCTGCTCAAAAAACGCTTCAGCGATTTCCCATTCCTTTTCACGGAAAAAGCAAAAATTTTAATGTTGCCTGCTTGGTGCCACAGAAAGCTCATCTTTGCCTTCAGGATCCAGTTGCAATGGCAGCCTTTCAGTGTCCTAAATGTCCTCTCCTTGCTCTTCATTGGAGGCCTTTGTATACAAGTCACTGCGGGTGCTTAGGGCTGCTCCTCCCTCCCCCCATCCTTGTTTGCTGCTTCACTCGGTCAACTCCTGGGCCCTCAGGTCTTGAGCCCCTTGTCATTGCCTCAGGACTTCACTCCCCGCAGTGACCCTTCGCACACTGCCAGGCCACCTCATGCCATTCCTTCACAGCTGACTCACATCTATTCCTGTGACCATTGAATAAACATCAGCTGCACGAGGGCTAACTGGCCCCTACCTCGTCCCGTAGTACCTTTCACGGTGCTTTGTGTAGGAGATGTCAGTAGCGTTTGTTTGATCAATGATATGTTTCTGTCACCCTCGACAGCAGGACACAGGGTCAACGCAAGGTTTTACTTCGTTTATTTTTGACGCAGAATTCAGAGGAACCAGTGCGGTCACACTGTTAACGTCATGCTGCTCAGAAGCCTGACTGGAAGCTACACATGTTGGGACTAATTAAAAAGTGAGAAAATGAGCGAGTTGTTATTTAACCGCAGGGATGGTGTTACAGGGAAGTGTAGACACATTGGAGTCAGTCAGCTGGATAAAGTTGGCATTCTAGTTTCACGCTTCTTTATGGGGTGGGTGGCAGGACTTGAACTCAGGACCTCATGAGTTAAGCCCCTCTAGTTCCACTCCTTTTTTTTTTTTTAAATGTATTTGATACAGGGTCTCACCTGTCTTCAGCATTCCTAGCGCTGGGATTACAGGCATGTGCCACCATGCCTGGTCATTGTGGCTGGCTCAGTGTGCCCTGTGCTTGTGCGGGGGAGGGCAGGGGGTGTTCTGTGGTGCTGGGGATCGAATCCCAGTCCCTGAGCTTGCCTACGCAGGCACTTAGTCCACTGAGCTATCTCGCCAGTCCTCTAGTTCCACTCTTGAAGGACCCGGATGATGATACTGGACCCGTAAGCTCTGAGCCTCAGCCTCACCATCTGTAAACTAGATTTACTTTGCAGGGCTACTACAAGGGTTAAGCTGGTTAATATATGTGTGTGCCTACTAGGATACTTGGGTACCCAGTAGGTGCTTGAGGATGTGAAAATATTTCCACATCTTTTCTTTCTTTAATGTCTCCCTCCTTTCCTAAACGTACATTGCTTTGTAGTTGTCATTCTTTCTAACTCCAGGCTCCCCAAAGTGTATGGATTCCTTAGCGATGTAAAACTTGGCACCCACAGCTGTGGTCCAGATGCCACCCACCTACTGCTGTCCTTGCGCACCTGCTTTCTTGGAGGACCCAGCGATGAGAGGTTCATGTTTAGCTCTTGGGGCCTGGAAACCAGGAGAAAGTAGGGAATAACGCACAACCTGAGCAAATAGATTTGGGCTGACCTAATCGCTACCTGATGTCAGTCACACAGGAGGAGCCAAGGGTGAGCTCCCAGGGGCCTTTCTGGTGGATGGAGATGGGACAGCAAAGCCTTCCTCACCAGGAGATGCTCTGGGGCAGGGTCCTGCAGGCTATCGCTTCTCATGGAGGGGCGGGAGCTGCCTGAGTGTGAGCTTCCTCAGGAGAGGGCCCAGGGCAAGCCTTGGTGGCCACTGCAGGCCCGAAAGCCTCCATGCGGCCAGCTGCGCTGGCTTCGCTCAGCTCTCCAAGGATTGGCTCTCTTTCCCTCCTCAGACCTCCACTTTCAGCCTCAGAGCTCCCGGCCTGGGTCAGTTGTGATTGGTAAGGAGCATTCTTCCAGGCCTTGGTGTGTCCTCTTGTGCTAAGCCTCTCCCCAGCCCAGACTGGGCCACATGGCTTCTCTCGTCCTGCCAGTGATGTCCCTGGAGTAGAGGTCTACCACAATGACATCATGTATTGCATATTCTACGTACACAGGTTTACGCCAAGGGCAAATTTGGAGTAAGGACCTCTGTTTGTCTGTCTCCTCTTTAATCTGAGCAGCAGGGACTGTGTGTAGCACTGGCACATAGTAGCTGTGTAAAGAGCTGTTAGTTTATTGAATGGGTAAGGGGCAGGCACCAGGTGCTTGGCAGCAGCTTTCCCGTTGTAGCCAGTCACACATGAGTGTACCTCGTCCCAGGCTTCTGCCCCTTCCTCTGGGGAGAGCTCCTGCTAATGTCCTGTGATGTTTTCCTATCATTTTTTTGCCTTGGCTTTTCTTCAGCTGAGCTGGATCTCATGCATTACCTGCTCTGTTGCTGTCAGCATCAACAGCACTGTTGATGGTGCACGTTCCTCCACAGAGGGGCTAGCTAGCCCATTTGTTGTAAACTGTTCTGCTCAAAGATGAATGGAAATTGAAAGTTGTCCAAAGAACTGCACAGGATTCCCAGAGTGAGGTACAGAGTGGGGAACAGAGGAAATGAACCCAAAGGAAAGGGATGCTGGAAATAAAGCATGTTCATGTTCACTGTGACACCTGTCAACCCAAACTAAGGGTGGGGACTTGGTCCTGGAGGCTAAGGGTCACAGACTCCAAGAAGGGGGTAGAGTATGAAGCAATAGGCTCAGATTCTTAAAAATCACTCTGGAGATATATGGATGAGAAATTGCATTGGAAGAGACTCTAGACGAATGAAGTGAAGTATTCCAGGCATGAGAAGATAGTGGTGGTCTGAACTAAGCTCAGGAGCACAGCTGACAGGGACTAACTTATGAGATACTAAGAAGACAGGGTCAACAGGACTTTGGGACTCACTGTACTTTTGAAGTTTCTCCACATGGGGAAGAACTAGTTGTGTGAAGGTGATGGGTTCCATTTTGGACACAATGAGTTAAAGGATATATGGACCATCCATAGAGAAGTGTCCAAGAAACTGATGGATGATGGTGTATCCATTCACTCATCTATCTATCCATCCATCTACCCATCCACACATTCATATATCCATCTATCCATCCACCCATCCATCCATCCATTCATCTGTTCACCTACCCATCCATCCATCTATCCATCCATCCATCCATCCATCCATCCATCCATCCATCCACCCACCCACCCAGCCAGCCACACATCCATCTGTCCATCCATCCACCCATCCACCCATCCACCCATCCATCATCCATCCACCCACCCACCCATCCACCCACTCATCCATCCACCCACCCATCCATCCACACATCCATCCATCATCCATCATGGGAATGAGATTTTAAGAATAAATAGCATGTCTCTGGCCACCAATCTCCAGGGCAAGGAAGTCTCCAAGAGACAGAATATATTGAACAGAGAAGGGGATTGAGAATAGGATTCAGGGTAAGCCCAGATCTCTGTGAGTCACACTCACTTAGAGGGAGTATACCTGGGTGCTCTTAGGGCAAATGTATGTCTGATCTGTTGTGGCTGAGGGCATGAATGATGACCACTGGGAGAAACCAAGGCATGCATGATACCCCACACTTGAGTAGTATTTTGCCTGCTGGTTCATTACTGACTTTAAAACATAGTTTGTAGTAGCCATTAGATAGGCAGCTTCCAGTACAAGGCTAGGAGGGAAGGGCCAGGGGCTGTTTGCTACTTACACATTGAGAGGTTGCCAGGCTGGCCATTGGGCTTTGGCTTTGATGACAGTGAGGACTTCATCACTCTGAAAAAAAAAAAAAAGAATGACAAATGTTTAGTGAACAGAGTTGGGCTCATGGGAATAAGAGGGATTTAACAGGGACATTGTCTACTACCATGCTTTTACCTGCTGTTGAGGCTCTATCTGCCCCAGTGTGCACCATCTTGCCCCATGATGGGGAAACCTCGGAGTCTCAGCAATACCAGGAAGTGGCACTGAGTGTCCTGTGTGCCTGGTTGGCCCAGACACAGATGAGCTTGCCCAGCTACTCCTCTGCTTTCCAGCCTGGCCATCCCCTAGTAGAAGCAAAGCCCGACCTAGACTTCGCCCTGTTGGCTAGACTTCCAGATTGCATTCAGCCTGCAGGGCCAGTCATGTGTCCAGGCCTTGAGTGGTGTCTACTCTGGGCCAGCAGGCACCACAGGGCTGCCAAGATTTTAACCCAAGGACTGTCACTTCTGGCCTTCCTTAGTATTGAGACACTGTTCCTTGGACTGAAGTTGGAGCAAAGCTCAAGCTCCACATACCTCACCCCACTCATGAGATTCTGTTCTATTTTGCTTTGGACACTGTGCAGAATACTATTAAAGCATGGAGAACCTAAAATAATTTTTACATGAATAATTTGATAATTGACATTTCGAAAGAAAGAAGTAGTCATTGTTGAGTAAAAATCAGAACTTCACTGATCTCATTTTACTTGGAGATTTGGTTTCGTGTCTTAGTTTCACACTAGGGGGTGAAAGGTGTCCTGATGTCCATAAAGCTTAAGGCCCGCACAGGCACAAACTCAGCTTTGGGAGAGGCTTTCCCCAGAGTGGCCTTGGCTGGCCCTAAATGTCCCCTTCTTCTGCTTGGGCTCAGCAGTGCTCAGACACCATCATCTATTATGCATAGAAGACTCTAAGAATGTCACCAGCTTGGAAAGGAAGAGCTTTCTCACCAAGTGAACAGATTCCTGAGTTCCCAGGGGCAGAGATCAGTTGGCTGGCTTGCAGCTACACCCCAGCCCTCAGAGCTGTGCCTGCCGTAGGTGCCTGGAACATATTTGCAAGGAACTGATGAGCTTCTCTCTGGTTGTGTAACTTGCCTAGGAAACCTCACAGCCTTAAGGAAACTGAGAAGGTGTTGGGAGCGGATGAAGCTGGAAATTGGTCCTATGTGTGAGGGCAGGACAAAGCCACAGTGCCTCAAGCAGTCAGGCTACCTCAGTCTGGAGAAAAGCATCCTGCCTGGACAATTTCAGTCATTAGTCTCGAGGCAATCTTATGTCTCATGATACTAACTTTGCAAAGGTATAAATAAATGCCTCTACTATTGTTGTTAGGTCTTCTGCCCATCAGGTAAAGAGGCCTCCACCTAATCGAGCTCTTGTCTCTTGTCTATCTTTTTCTCATTCCTACCACAGCTTCTCCCTAGGTTTCAGTGAGAGACCAAGGAGTCCCTACGGGGAAAGAGGCTAGACATGTCTTCTAGACTCAGGTCCAAGTGTGATAAAAAGCCTTCTCAAGGGGCCAGGGAGATGGCTCAGTGGAATAAGTGCTTCCCTGGCAAGCGCAAGGGGCTGAGTTCAATCCCTGGTTCCACAAAAAAAAAAAAAAAAAAAAAAAAAAAGCCTTCTCAGTGCAGTGTCTTTTTCTGCAGGGTCATTGGGTGGAAGGGGAGGGGCACCTCCAGAATGGCCGAGGCCTGCACAGATGGTTGTGGGGGAGGTGGTGGGCAAGAATTAAGTCCACAGGACAAGTCAGCAGAGATCACAGCCTCTTTCTGGGTACAGGGTCCCTAGGGTGTCCACTTTGGGTTGGAGGAAAGAATTGTCAGATATGCAGACCCCCACACGTCCACAAATCTGCAGGCAAGCATTTCCTAGGGGCACCTGAGCAACTGCATTTCTCAAGGAAGATTAACTCATTTACAGTGTCTCCCTCCTAATAAATACGTGGTGACTAACTAGGAGAAGCTGATATCCACAAAGTCATGGTTGCAATAGGAGCTGTTTCTTGAATGCCAGCTCTGTATTTCCTTAATTTGTGTATGCCACACAGAGTCCTTCATCGACCCTGGAGCCCTGGTTTACCTCCAGCGAGCCATCCACCGGCTGTCTGGAGTGGCCTGCCAGCTTTCTCCAGCTCCAGCGCCTCACACCAATCAGGTTCCAAGTCTACCTGCATTCAAGCCCATGACTCTACCATCCCCACTCCCTACCCATCAAGGGCTCCTGCAGCCTCTGTGATCACGTGATTCCTGCTCTTTGCCTATACATCTCGCCCTGGTCTGCGTCACCTTTGTTTTTTACTTACAGAATCATACGCACATATTATGCCAAACTTCAGCATCACAGAAGCATACAATGTACATGTTGAGCACGCTCCACTTCAACATCTATCAGCGTTCTGTCTTATTCTCTTCCAGAATGTGATAATCTGGTATGGCTCTTTCCAACCTTTCACTATACAATGCAACTCTGTGTACCTATAGCTTCCCCACAAAAACTGCACCATACTGCATATTTTGTTTTTTTGCCATGACTTTAACAAATTTCCTTAATACATTATAGAAAATACCTTAGTACTCTACCGAGTGGGAGACTTTTCATTAGAGGGTGTTATAGACTGTATATGATGTATACTAAGCACCGTATAGCCTTCCTCCTTTCTAGCTTTTAAAGTGTTGGAGGTCTGCAAAATTATGGCAAGCTGGGTTGAGATGTGAAAATGAAATCCAAGATATGAAGTATAAGTGACAAGATACTGTTTCCTGAAAGTCCTTTGCCCTCGAAGAAATTCTTCACTAAACAATAAATCAGTGCAGGTGGGGTGAAGGTGGCCGCAGGTGAAGGTAGCTGGTCCTGCAGATACACTCTGCTTTACAATGAAATCTCAATGCTCAGGTCGCAGCCAATGACCCCCGGATTCTGCTTTTGCAGCATATGCCTCAATAAAGATATTTTGGGGGGCTGGTGAGATGGCTCAGTGGTCTAAAGCACCTACTTAGAACAAGCTTAGCAAAGCACAGGGACCACGGTTCAATCCCCCAGCACCACATGCCAGCCAGCCCTGCCCCTGGTGGGCTGAGCTGGCCACACACACAAATAAATAAATAAAAAATTTAAAAAAAAAGATATTTTGGACCCTCCATTAGTGTTTATTGCTGGTGATGAAATTCTGCTTGTGTGGTGTGGTTCTGTGGAGGCTCCAGAATGCTGAAGCCAATATGTGACAGTTTCTGGCTGTCACTCGCTTTGTCCAGTGGTGACACAACATCTGTCTCATCAACAGCTTGTTCCTTTATGTGACCATACATGCTACTTAATGAAATTTAAAAAAAATGAATTATTCATGTTGAAGTATCAATGTTCTCTGATATAACCTAAGTTCCACAGTAATAGAGAGGCTGGGTGTGGTGGTGCCTGCCTGTCGCCTCCGTGCTTGAGAGGCAGAGGCAGGAGAATCGCTGTGAGTTTAAGACCAGCCTGAAATAGGTAGCAAGACCTTGTCTCAAGAGAACTAGGAAGAAAAATGGAGGAGGTCTGGCTTAATTAAGGGCCATGTCCAAATACACAGGAGTGCACAGTTAATTGTTCTAAAAACAAAACACATCGTTCTTTTTGACATAGATGTAGAATTCCTAGCACTCCATGTAACTAGCTTTACTGGGGGCAGTTAACTGTTTCCATGAATGGCAGCGATGAAAATTGGTGTGAATATATTTCCAAGGGTTCCTGTGTCTTTGATTCCTGGGAATGATCAAAAATGAGGAAATTTTGTGGGAAATTGTAGAGGGGCCAACTAAACCGCCCTCCAAATGTCCCTCTCAGAGAATACCCCCAGCGAGAGTGCACATGTGCTCAGGTCCTTGTGACTCTGGACACAGTGGACTCTGTCTGCCCTGAAATATTCATGAAGACAGCAGGTAGGAAAGCAGAGTAGTCCGGAGCACAGGCTAACTGTAGGGTCACACCTGAGTTCAAATCCTGACCCCACAACTTATGAGCTGCGTATATCCTTTGTCAAATCTCAGCCTTCGTTCTCTCATCTGTGAAATGGGCTTAGAAAGAAACCTACCCCATGCAGTTGTCAGAGGAGCAAAATGACACAGTCTACAGAATGCGTCAATTCTGTACCTGCGACATATAGCAAATACCATAAACATCAGCCATTCTTTTTTCTTTCTTTCTTTCTTT
>NW_004524643.1:7135759-7179393 GCF_000260255.1 Octodon degus | reverse complement strand
TTTTTTTTTTTGAGACAAGGTCTCACTGTCTAGCCCAGACGTGCCTTGAACTCGTGATTGCAGGTGTGTGCTACCAAGCCCAGCATTGTTCTTATTTTTGTGTACATTCAGACCCAGCTGGCATCAGAATTGTGCTGCGCCATTTGCGCACAGGGAGCCGCGCTTGCAGCTGCAGCTGCAGACCCTCCTGCCGCAGGAGCACGTCCTCGTGTCTGCGGGCAAGCTCCATTTCTGGCCGCATCTGCTGGGAGGCTCCTGAAACTGCGTGTGCCTCGGATGGGGCCAGTGGGACTCTGGACATTTCACATTTGCAGGAATGGAGGACTTAAATTCAGAGTGCACAATCCAGACGTCAGACTTAAATGAAAAGCTTGTTTTAATAAGTCTCTAAGGCACAGACAGGCTCTCTCAAGGATCCTTGGAGCCCTTTTACATCTCCCGTAGGAAACTTTTCAAACGAGTATTTCCAGGCAGTCACAGTTCACACTGTGTTTGGATGACATTAACACTTTTCCAAAGATACGCCAATTAAAATGAAAGCCCCCGAAGAAACGACAGGTCACTCGTGTCTACTTTTCATTTTGCTTTTGGTAAACATATTGCAGCCTGCGACAGCTAGACTTGCAGCGCTCAGCTACTGGTGCCAAGCGGGAATAGCATAGCCCCAACCAAGCAGTGTGTGGGCGGAGGTCAGACTGGAGAGAGGCAGGTTTGTGTGGAGTGACAGTGGGCCCCGGGGTGGGACAGGTGGCAGCAGAACCAACATCAGCATCAGGAGCTGCAGAACAGGGGTTGGGGGTAAGAGTATGAATGTGCTCTGGGAGGCCGAGGCAGGAGGATTAGCGAGTTCTAGCCCAGCCTGGACAACTTAAGGAGACTCTCAAAATAAAAATGGCTAAGGATGTAGCTCTGCATACATGCCCAAGTTCAGTTCCCAGTATTAAAATAAAATGAAATCTGGAGCTGGAGCAGGGACCTCTCGTCACTTGCAAGCAGCAGCCAATGGGCAGAGCCCCAGGCATCTCAGCCAGGCCCGCAGGCAGGGACACTAGCTGGAGTGTGCTGTCCTCCCTGCCCAGCCCCTTACCCACCTCCCTCGCAGTCCTGCCCCTTTCTGCCTCCTGAGCTTTTCACCGTGTCCCTAGGTCCTGGAGCCACAGGCTCTCTGCACAGCTTAAAGTGGTGCTGAAGCTAGGCAGCCAAGCTCTGAAGTCTCTGAGGGGGCGGGGTCAACTTGCCCGATGCCTCCTTCCCCACAGGAGACAAGTGGACAACAGTCTATGGTCAGAGAGGGAGGAGAACAGATGTAAGTAGAAGTAGTGACAACAAGGACAACCACCAGTGCTAGTTATCATTTGTGATACTCCAGACATCTTGCTAATAACATCTATCTATCTATCTATCTATCTATCTATCTATCTATCTATCTATCTCCAACATCACATTTGCAAGGCATACTCTTGAATCCTCAGAAATACATTTTTTTGGTCAAATTAGTTTCACAGGCAGTGACCAAGCTATGGGTGGCAGCGAGCCAGATGGGTAGGTGGGTAGTGGCCCAGGAGAACTCGCCCGCCTCTCACTCATGCTTCTGCGGTCCCTAAACCTGTCCCAGCCCACTCTGCCTATCACAGCCCCACAAGGGGACCATCCTGCAGGGTTTGAAGTCCAATTCAAAATGCAGTCCTGAGAACCAGTTGGATGGGAGCAATGTGCTGGGTAGGGATGTGAGAAGGCCCTGGCTCCTCGGCTTGGAGAGAAACTGTCCGCCACTGATGAGGCCAGAGCCCCGTGACACTGAGCGCATGTGCAGCAGTGCCCAGGCACAGTGTGGGTGCCCCTTCCTACTACACGGCTCCCCACAACAGCTTGGTTCTTACAGAAGCTCCATCACAGATGAGGAAACCAAGGTGCCAGGACTCTAGTGACTCATTGACGACCACCAGGAGTGCCCACTCCAAGATATGCACATTTCTCTCAAAGCTCACCCTTCCCCCTTTCCCTGAGCTGCTTCCTCTCTACTCTCCTTCCCTCCCTGCCCCATTTTGCTTCTGGTTCAGGGACAGTGCTATGGTCCTGGGTGGCTCTGTTCTCTCTGTGGTCCAGCTTGCCTGGGGTCCTGATGGGAGGGTAACACCCCAAGTCTTGTGTGGAGACCCCACTGAGTACTGCTTGGCTGGGTTATTCACTTCTGCCCTTTCCCAGAATTCCCACCTGTAAAAAAGAAAAAAAAGTGGTGTCCTACTGGCCTCTACCTCTGAAGGTAACTTTGCGGCCCTTGGAGAGTGTCCTGGTGATGAGCAGCAGGAAATGAGCTGTTTTATGAGGTGAGAACAGGGCTTTCAGCATCTTTAAAATCAATTGTGCCCAACGGTAGCCTCCCACCATTTTAACGGGTTCTGGGTTTATCAGGTCATAAATAAAACCAGGCTGCGCATGTTGGCACTTTACAGTTTGCCCTGTACCGGTACAGACCTTGGTCTGTACTGTGGCCCTCTGGGGTAGCCAGGTGTGTGGATCTCACTGCTCAGAGGAGGCTCCTCTAAAATGGCTCTTGTTGAAGTCACTGATGACAATCCTTCCCAGCCTGTCTCTCTGCTTCCCCACTCACTCACTGCTATGGTTTGAGAGGTTGTGTGTTGGACACTTGGTTCCCAGGGTGGCAATGTTGTGGCATGGCATAGACTTCTGGGAGATGGGGAGGTCCTCAGGTCCACTGAGTCCATGCCTTTAAAGGGGCAAAGGATTTCCTACGGGATCCTTATTAGCTCTTGGAGAAGATTGTTAAAAAGATCTGAATGGGGCCACTACATTCTCTGGTTTCCTGCATAGGAACATGATCAGTCAGTCCTGTCCAGCTGCCCTCTACTGCCATCTGCCATGATGTCACGCAGCTGATGGGATCCTGACCAGAACTCTGTCCATGCAGGCACCATTATGAACATGAGGAAAATCCAGAAAATGAAGTTAAGTCCAGGGTTGAACCCTGAACCTCCACAACTGTGAACTTAATACTCTTTATAACATTAACTGCCTCAGGCATTCCATTGTAGCAATGAAAACCTAATATACATATCTCCAGGCTCCTCTTTACACCCTGTCATTCCTCTAGCCAAAATCCTCTCCTGTCTTGCATCTCACAGCAGACAAGGGCACTGCCACAACCCCAAGGCCACCACCTGCCTGTCCCCTCTGTGGCCTCACTGACTTCATCTCTTGCTCTCCTTCCCCTTGCTGCTGTGTTGGCCCCCTAGAAGTCTCCTTTTTCTTCAGACAGGCCAGGCACCCTGTGCACCTGCCACTCCCTGCGCCTGTGGTGCTGTTCTCGCAGACCTCAGAGGACCCGGCCTTTGCCTCCTGAAGGTAGGTGCTCAGACGTGACCTTCTCAGTGAGGTCGCTGATGGCCACAACAGTTCCCTTCCTCCCCCCACCCAGCACCTCCACTTCTTCGGCTCAGTAGCTTTTCTCCGCAACGCTTTTCACTGTCCAATTCACTGTGCATTTTTCTTACTTATTTTTTACTGTCTCTCTTCTTGCTGGAGGGGGCGCCAGGGAGGAACGGGGTTTCATCTGTTTTGCTCACTGCTGTGCTGTCTGTGTTGGGATCTCTGCCAGGAGCATGCTCAGGCAATATTTCCTCACTGGGGAAGGAACAGTGTCCTTCAGAGCTGCAGTCAGCCTGTGTTCCAGCTGCCTAAGACAGAGCCAGAGCTAACCAACTTGGGCGCCATGGAGCAGGTAAAGGCACCAGCCACAGAACTTTGTGCCACAGGAGAGGAAGGGATGGCACCCAGAGGCCACCCAAGGAACCATGTCTGAGCTCTTGGGTTCTGAATCTGCCTCTGGTGGCACCCGGCTACTTCACCAGCTGTGTCCAAGTGCCCATTCCATGCTGTGGCCCATGAGAGGCAGCTGCCTTCACAAGTTGTTGTCTGATCAGCTATTTCAAAGCCAGGGAAGATATCTGAAGCCCATTAACAGCCCCACAAGAAGATGATGTGCTTGCACGGAAACATTTCAAATTCAATTTCTTTTTATTTCTTTTCAAACACAGCCTGTAATTCCAATGGGAAAATTGCACAATGCTCATAGATAACAATTTTCCCCTGAGGTGGTTTTGTGGGAGCACTTGAGGGGAAGCACCTGCAGAGCTGCCTGCCCCGCCTCCCGCTGCCTCTTGGGGCTCTCTGTGCTGAGCAGGGAGCTCGGAGCTCTGTGCCACCCGGTGACCTGCCCTGTGGCTTGTGCTGGCCACGGGCATTGATTCAGCTTGTCCTTGGGTTACTGCAACACCGATCTCGGGTTTGATTTTATTTTCTGGGTTTTGGTGTCTCGTCTAATGTTTTATTTATTTATTTATTTTTTATTTTAGGGAAGGGTCTACAGGGGTTTCAGGGTCTTACTACTGTTGCAGGCAGCCGAGTTAGACAGAAATATTCTAGGCAGTCAGACAGGGCCAGGCCCTCAAGGAGACAAGATGGAAGACAAGGTGACTTTGCAACTTGGAAGAGACAGACACTCCCATATGGGCCACACCTCAAGACCAAGACAAGGAGAGGAAGCTTGGCTACATACTTCCCTAGGGATGGGCATTAGGGATTGATATTCTAAATAGCATCAATCAACTTGAAAGAGCCCTATTGAGTCACTAGCCCAACTCCAACAGGAGGAGATCCTGTCCCACATTCCTGCCCATTTGCTACGTGACTCGCTTTCCCATTTGGTACCAGATTTAATCAATTTTTACCTGAGCAATGGTGCTTGTAATCCCATTGGTTGACCATAGTTTTGTCCCACCTCCTGCCCACCTAAGTGAGTTCCCATTCTCTCCACCTTATCCCCACATGGTTTTACATTATAAAAATCCCTGGAAGAGCCAGCTTCCTGGGGAACTACCTGCTCGGGTCCCCCCTCCTGTCCCTCTCTCGGGACAGGAGCTTTCTTTCTCTCAATAAATATATTCTGCTCATAACCTCTGTTTGTTCCTAAAATTCATTCTTTGGTTTTAGAGAACACGAACTCGTGCAGGTCAGGTCCAGAGATCGTTTTTCTCTATGTCATTTGGAGGTTCCCTATATGGTTTGGAGGTCACCCACCCGAGACCAGTTTTTCTCCCTGTATCACTACTAGATCATACTTGTAGTGATCCGCCTGTTTATAGCCTCCCAAGAGCTGGGATTACAGGCGTGCCACCATGCCCAGTCTCAGTCACTGTCTCAGCACGCCCCAGGGGCGGAGCCGGCATGGCCGGGTGGGGGGCTGAACGCCTGTCCCTGCTCCTGCTTGCAGGCACTTTAATCTGCTGAGTTATTTGGCTGGCTGTCCCTTCTGATGTTGAGGTGTTTGCCCTCAGAGTCTGAGGAGGCCAGTGAGAAGGGAATAGGAATGGGGACCCTGCCATCCCTCTAGCTAGCACTCCAAATCTGCAAAGCTCTACCTCTCTACCTTCTCTTCTAGCTCCAGCATACAGAAAAACTTTAGTGCCAAGGTTTGAAGTAAAAGGGGCCAGGCCAGCACCTGGTAGTGTCATCAGATCTGCTAATTCCAAGTCTAAACCAGAGAGGAGGCGCTCACAGGCCTGCCTGGCTTCCAGCATGAGCAGCAGTAAGCAAGCCCACTTGGGCCACAGGGAGGCTGAACCAGGCAGCCAGGCTGATGCCGCTTTTGGCCTGAAGGCAGAGAGCAGCAGTCAGACTCTGAGCCCTGGCATGGGAGCCTCTCTGTGGGCTCAAAGACATAGCATTTGATACTCCCTGTCCTGTTCCCCCATCCCCAAAGATCGTCCTGTCCCAGCAGTCAGCGGTGGACTTGTCCTTCTTGGACTCTGTCCTTCCCAGGGCCAGCCTGACTTGTGGGAGGCATGCAGGGAACGTTTAAGTGATGCATAATGAATTAGTTAATTAAACAATTGATTAACAAGAAGCGAGAGGAAGCCTTTGGCCTTCACTGCCCTCCCAGGAGCCTTAGGGGCTCTCATTCTGAATGTGCTGGACTGGGATGTGGCTAAAGGGTTTGTGAGCAGAAGATGATAGGATCTCATTTACATTTTTAGAGGATTCTGCTGGCTGTTATGGGAGAGTCCAGTGCAGTAGGATGAAGGACAGGCAGGTACATTGGTCAGGAGGTCATTTCAGTGACTAAGTGGGTGACATTAGACTAGGGAAAAGCAAGGGAGAGGGTAAGAAGCACAAGATGCAAGACATACGTATGTCCCAGGCAGACTCAGTAGCAGTGATGCTGGATTGGGTGTGGGCTTGGGAACAAAAAGGGGTCAAGGATGAGTCCCAGGGAGAGGTAGCTGATAGGTAAGGAAGCACATTGTGGTTATCAGCAGGTGGTGGAGAGTCACAAGACAGCTCATCTGGGAGGGAGGGAGTAAGGGAGGGAAGAGGCCATGGAAGAGCTGAGGAGCTGTAGAAAGAATGGCCCCCAAGAGACATGGGGGCACCCTGTGCTACCCTACTGCTGTCCTGTTTCCCACTAACACCTGCTGCTCTATGCTGCCTATTGGTCACTGCTGAAACACAGCTGAGGCATGTGCAGGAAGGACAAGGGGACACATGGTGCCAGCAGCCTACACAGCTCTTCTGCAGAGGAACAAAGTCAAGAAAAATGGCAGCAGCAGGAAGGCCAGATGATTAGCTTCTAGAACCTGGTGGATAGCGGGTGAACCTGTAGGTCGAAGGCTGTAATCCAGCACAGTGCAGAAGCAGACTGCAAGGGTGTGGGGGTCTGAAGGAGTCCAGTGCTGAACAGGTGAGAAAATGGGAGCCAGACCTGCTCCAGGGACAGGGGTTCTTTCGGCCTTGAAGACCCTGGAGACTTGAAGCAGCCTGCAGCGAAGGGCTCCCAGGGCTGGGAATGAGGACTCCACTATGACTGAGCTCCTAAACTGGGCCTACTCCCAGGTTGGTGCTGGAGAGCCATGGGATGATCAAAAAATATGGTGAATGCATGCACATTTGAAAATTTATTACAGAAAAGGTCCATCGCCCTCAACCCTCCTCAGACTACTCCCTCTCATTTTCAATGCAGTTACCCCATCGCTCTTGCCATGACTGAAGCAGTGCCAGAAGTGCTCTTTCATGTCTTTATGAGATGTAATAACAGATGTGGTGAATGCTGCCCAGTGTCATTCAACAAAAAGGCAGGCCCATGACAACACGATGGCATGTGACCTCACCTGTCTCGGTCACTGGCTCTGGCACTTTGTGATTTCTGGCTCTTTCCCAAAGTCAAAGTGATCATGAAAGCTAAATGCTCTGAATAGATTCAGGACATTGAAGTAGCCATGACAGTGCAACCAAAGATACTCATGAGAGAGGATTTCTAGAACTGCTCCAGAAAGTTCTAAAAATGATGGGACAAATGTGTCCAAAGTGAGGGAAAGTATTTTGACGGAGCTCAATGGCAATATATAATCATTTTACTGCAATGAAATAATTTTTATTTAAATGCATACCATGTTTTAGAGATCATACCTCATAGAGACACTCACCCTTGTCCTCAGAGTTTTTGCTCCAGCCTAGGAGGCAGATATAAACCAATGGCCTTGTGAGAAAATACTTGAGACAGACAACACACCAGGAGGAAGGGCTTACTTGGGCTAATAGTTGTCAAGGTTTCAGTCCATGGACACTTGGCCCTGCTGTGGGAGTGTGTGGCAGAGGAGGGTTACACATGAAATTGTGATCAAGAAGCAGGAGAGACAGAAAGAGACCTTTCCAGGGCACACCCCCAATTACTTCTTCTACAGAGCCACACCTTCTAAAGAATCTGGAAACTCTACTGCCTCCCAGTGCACCAGAGGCTGGAACCAAGGCTTTAACACATGGCCTTTGGGGGACTTCCATATTGAAACTCTAGAGTGCAGCATGTCAGAGTTGATTGTTTCTCTGGGGATCATAAAGCAATGAGCAGGAGGGCCAGGGTTGAGGGATAGCATAACTATAAATGGAGCAGCAGAGGAAAGCTTCATTGGTGAAAGGATTCAAAAAACACCCTTTGCTGTGCTTTTGAGAGGGTCTCACTATGTAGTCCAGGCTGACCTTGAACTTGTGATCCTCCTGCCTTGACCTCCTAAGGACTAAGATTATAGGCATATACACTACCACAGCCAGTTAGGATTCAAATATTGTAAGGTGTAGATGTGTACTTCATAGCTAATGCATATGAAAAGCCCAAGAAAACACACCGTCAAAATTAAAATATGACTTGCATGCTAAAATGAGGTCTTTAGAATTTTAAAAAATTGTTTTGGAATGTAGGAAAGGAGGAAAAGAGGGAAGTAGGAGAAAAAGCAAGAAGAATGACCAGAAATCCTACCATCAGTTGGCAAATTCATTTGTATGCTTTCATCACATGGTTGATCCCATTGTGCACACACATGCAATACACATATGTACTTTTGTATCTTTGTTCATTTCCTACATGGTCTTTGAGTTTATCATGAAAAGACCCATATCACAAATGAGATTCTCAGATATATTACATTTACAAAGCCAGGTAACCAGTTTGCAATCCATTTGGATAATAATCTACCTACTACTGTGCAAAGAAGTGGTAGAGAAAGAAAATGTGTGTGTGTGTTTCTACTTGCATAAAGTATCTCTGGAAATGATGTAGGACATCGGGGCACAGCTAGCCATCTGGGCATGTGGGTGTGGCCTGCCAGCTGTGGAGGTCCACATGTGACACATGTGCCCGATCTCTGCACCTAGGACCACTCAGAAAATGTTTTCTGTGATCCTTCCGGATGAGGTCGAACAGGTTTTTGATGGGTTGGCCTCAGGGTGACATTAGGCTGATGAACGGGTGATACTAAGGAGGGCGGCCATTAACACAGCTACTGAGGATGCTCCTTCAGGACCTGTCCTTACCCTGCAGAGCCTATGGCTCTTCCTACCTTTAATCGACCCACACTTACTTGCAGAGCTTACTTCTTTTTTTATCTTTAATAAATGTGAAAGCTTGCTACCTTTTGTGCTTGGCTTGTCCATGACATTAAGAACCCGGAAAGAGTCTCTAGAAGGAGCCCATACCCCTTGAAACCCAGGAACAGAAGAATATTTGAAACTTGACAAAGAAAGTGGTAGTGGGTGGATGGGGTAACCAGGTAGCAAAGAAAAGGGGAAAGGCACTTGCTTGTCTACTTGTGCTATGGTTTTTGTCTAGCTGTCCCTCCAAAGCCTCAGGCAGTCCTGGGGTGGCTTCTAGAGTTTGTGATTAATTCTTGATTCAATGCTGGGATTATGGGTGTGAGTGTGGCACCAGCCCTAGGGCAGATAATCTGCATACAAATGGAAGGAGGGGGGAAAGGCTTGTTAGCTGCTGCTGCAGCTGCTGTGTCTCCCTTTGCTCTTTGCTGTTTTCTGCCACCAAGAACTGCTGCCCTCTGCCATGTGCCACTCTGCCTTGGAGCCAGCTAAGTACGGACTGAAACCTCCACACACTGTGAGTTAAATAAACCTTTTCTTGCTTAATTTTGAGTGTTGGGTATTTTGTCCCAGCAACCAGAGAAAAGTAACTAAGACAACTTCTTTTGGATCTTATGGATCCAAACCAGATGTCACCATGAAAGAAAGTTGGGAAGAAAAGAGCAGGGGTATTCTCAACTAGACAGTGAGGACAACCAAAGTGGGCATTCTGTGACGCTGATGCTGGTGTGGAGAGGAGCTGAGGTGACAGTGCGGATGGGCTGGAAGGAAGCCCAGGCAGTGGTCAGGAGGATGGATGGAGGAACAAGGGTGGCTTCCTAAGACAGCCTATAGATTCTTTAATTGACAATTTCAAGCCCATTAGGCTTTGTTAGGCAAGGAGTAGCTTTAAAACAGAAGCAGTTTCAAGAAAAAGGAGAATTCACTTGCCCATTAAGATCATCTTTTTTTTTCCCCACTAAGCTTCTGACCCAGGTATTGTACCAGCAGCCTGTTTTGCTTGGACCTTAAATATAATATTTCAGTTCATCATCTCCTTTTATCCACTGATTTCCATAAAAAGCTTTCAAATTATTAAGTAATGAAGCTCCAAATGACCTGGCCATGGAAGTAAGTATGCCTTAAGGTACCAGCACATTAGCAGCAAATAAGGTTCCAGACAATGTTGCTTTCTTAAATGGTGCTATTAAAATGCAAAGTAACAGCTCTCAGAAGCTACAAAAGCTTAACCCTTTCAATTCCTGAGCCCTTCCCCACCCCTCCCCCATATGGGAGGTTTGAGGAGAGACTTGGGTGTAACTGGAGAATTGTGTACTTTTGGCTGACACTGAAAGGATGTCCCTACTAGGATCTCATGTGCACACACCCTGGCCTCTTGCAGTCTTCTCATGGCTGCAGAAGGATCCCTGACTATGAAAATCTCCTTTCAGTTATGACTGTTATTATGGTTTAGACCAAGAATGTGCCCCAAAGCACTTGAACTGTCCTAGGCAGGGCTCTGGGAAGGCAGGAAGGCAGGACAGCTGACTTACATGAGGAGGTGGGGTCTGGTTGAAGAGGCAAGGCACTGGGGGTTTGACCTGAAGAGTTGTGTCTTTCAGGGCTCTTTCTTTCACTCTGTCAGCCATGATGGAAATGATGGGAGCAGCTTTTCTCGACTTTGCCCCTCCACCATGCTGTTTGGTCCAGCTGCTCACTGTAGGCTGAAACCAGGAGCCACAAAAATCTCCTTTAAACTGTGAGCATGAGGTACTCTGTCTTAGTGACAAGAAAGAGACTAAGCCATCTGCCCTTGTGGAGCCTGTCTTCCAGTGCGTGAACAGCGCAAGGAATAAGTGAGCTAAACCAGGGAGTGGGCCAAGTCAGCAGTACTGGCCAGGGTGTCCTTTCATTCTAGGTTATAACTGCAGCCTCATGCTACCCACCTACCTTTGGGAATGCTGCTGGGGTATGTCTCATGCCTAGGCATCTTAAGACTCGTGCTTTTGTGCTGAATCCTTTGCCTTTACCCTTGTCTCCCTAGCAACTCTGCTCATGAAAACAAACTTTCTCAATGCCCCAGACTCTCAAACCATCCTTTCCCATGACCTCTGGCAGGCTGCACTGTCATTTGCAGGACTGTTTGTCCCACCAGAAGCTGGCTTGCAAAGTGCCTGCCCTCTAATTGGCACTTGATCAACTATATGGAATAAATGTAAATGAAATGTCAAGGAAAGTCTTCATTTTCAAATGTTCTATGTACACTGTGAGAGGATCTGGAAATTGCTATTACCTACATCCCTAAAAAGACTCACAAACTGGTGACCATCAGGCTGTGGAGCTTTCACAGGTCTGTACAGTGACCCATGGGAGCAGACGCCATTCAATAGTCCCCTTTCTCAGAATAAGGTCTGACTAATGCTAGGGGTTGGTGAATGTATTGCTAGGGTCTCCTTACTTAATGGGAATTTAAACACTATATTTCTGAAAGAACTAAAAAAGTCAGTGTCAGTGTACTGGGACTTGGGTGGCAGGGAGTATTTATTTAAATCAACCGGTACCCTACACAATTTGATTGTGGACCAGGGTGGTGTGGTAGATGTTGCCACCATCAGTCTCTTTCAGGAGTACTCATTTTCCAAGGTAGGAACAATGCTCAAAAAGAGAGCATTCAGCTCTCTGTCTTTTGCGCGGGCTGGATAGAACAGATTATGAGGTCACCACTGCTCCTCTTAGGGTGGCCCTCATAAGAGGCACCAAGATGGCCCCAGGCAGCACACTTTGAAGGCCACTCTGGTGCAGAGGGCCATGGAGTCCAACTCAGTGGAGTGTTTCACTCTACCCTGCCTGCTTTCTCTTCTTCCCTTCCACCTGTGTGGTTTCCAAGAACAAGCCCTGCAAATGTCCTGAGCCCATCTGAACTCAGATCCCCCCTCCCAGGAACCTGCTGGCTATAGTTAGGGGCCTGAAGAGATACAATGCTAGGGAATCAGTAACATTCTCACCAAGGGAAGCCCAAGGATGGGTGAGATGTGGTATGAAGGAGGTGGCAGTAGTTGGAGACGAGTGGAGAGGCGAGTTAGCCCAAAGCACCCAAAGCCCAAAGAGTCCAGGTCAGGGCTACCAGCTTTGCACGTGTGTCGTGAGTAGTCATTTAATTTCCACAAAACAGCATTAACCTTCACATTAAAGCAGCACTCTCTATTAGCATTTTAAAGGGTGTATAGTTTTATTTGTCTTATTATTTGTATCCTTATTTTGCCTTTATAGCCTTATGAGAGCGATAAACATGAGGAGTTAATATTGAGTTATTTTTGCACATATTTAAATAATAATATGATGAAAATAATTATAACTCAACCCCAGGGGTTTGTGAGCTTGTATTTGCACTTTAAAATAGGGCCATACATTATGGCTTGGAAATTATCCAATTTTACAGTCACATGTTATTAAGACCCTGGGTTTTATAGGCTCTGTGGCTTAACTGTATATCTTTGGGCATGCCCCTGAGCTCTTTGAACCTTGATTTTCTCAACTGTACAATGGGAATAATGGTATCTACCTTCCAGAATGGTTACAAGTGAATTATAAATTAGTGGAGAATGCTTGCATGGTCCCAACACATAATAAGTGCTCAATAAAGGTTAGCTGGCTGGAGAGGCCTAAGAATAAAGAATGTACCTCTGTGTAGAACTTTGCAAGCCTGGTCTGAAGCATCTGGCTGTCTGCACCCATCTGACAGCCCAAGAGGATAAGATAGAGATTCAGGTAAGTTGCTTTCAACAGGAAGTCAGAGTTAAAACTGCTTAAAAGCTAACAAAAACATACAAACAAAACAAAACAAAACAAAACAAAAAAACTAAATACTAAAGCCCCAGGCACACAAAAGTGAAAGGCTAAACATGGAAAAATATGAAGAGTTAAAAACCTAAATTTAAATTCATGGGCTTTTACATAGAAGAAGTACTTACTGAATACAATGGATAGTCTCCTAGTAGGTGAATAGTGGCTCCCCAAGATATCCATCCACATCCTAATGCCTGGATCCCGTGAATTTTATTTTACATCTCCGGAAAGACGGTACACTCATGGTTACATTTGCAACCTTGAGATGGGGAGATTTTCCTAGGTGGGATCTTTCTTGCAAGAGGAAGACAGATTTGGTCAAGGAAGAGCAAAAGGCAGTGTGAGGACGAAAAGCAGAGACTGGAGTGCTGTGGCCACGAGCTACGGAGTGCAGCAGGCACAGACCAGAAGCGGGAGGACCCTGCTGCAGGAGCCAGCCCTGCCAACACCTCGATTTTCACCCTGCAGGACCCATGTCCAACTTCAGATCTCTAGAACCACAAGAAAACCAGTTTTGTACTGTTTTAAACCACCAAATTTGTTGTGACAGCATTAAGAACTAACGTAATTCTTAAGATCCCTACAGAAAGCCCTTTTGATGAGTGAGTTCTGGTGAAAACGAAGTAATGCCAGTCCTTGGAAAGGAGGAGTGGATGGAGCGTAGCCACTCAGGTCTGCGCTTAACCTTGAAGAGTTGACCTTGAAGAGCTGACCTCCTGTCCCTTCACTTATTAGCTGTATGATGTTGGGCCAGTCAGTAAGCCTGAGCCCCCCTTTTAAAAAATATCTCTTATATGGAACTACATTAACTATGACATTTCATTTACGAAACACAAAACTATCACCATTATTATTACTATCTTTTAAAAACCCAAATGGAAGATTGTATAATTAAGATGTCCCTTCTATAGGAGTTGACCTAATGATGAATAAAATGTATATGCCATGAACATTTGATTCAGGTGTGGCAGCTCAGTGTGTCGGGACAAGGTACTGCAAACTGCATGCATAGCTCTCTTGAAGCTCCACACATCAGAACCAGGGCACACTTCCAATCCCTTTTTTATTTTCTTCAGTACTGGGGATTGAACTCAGGACCCTGTGCTTGCCAGGCAAACACTTACTCTATCCAATCCCTTTCTTTCATCCACTTCTTGTCTGTCTAGCCAACATCCGTGTGTCCTTCCATCGTCTGTCTGTCCGTCCATCCGTCCATCTATTCACGTTGTGAACATCCCCACCTTCTCTTTTTCAACCTAGGCCAAGCATGGCAATGCTATCGTCACTCAGACTTTTCGCTGATGAGATGTTTGATTTTCCTTACAAAGAGAATATTGATAATCCCATCTTCTGTAACTACTGGCCAATCTTCCTGTACTTGAAATTTCCTGAACTACCAATCATGGAAATAATCTGTGCTTGAAGCTATAACAATAAAAACAAAACAACTCTGTCTTGTGTGGTTCGGTACAATCTTCTAAAGCAAAAGGAACAAAACAAATAGCTGAGAAGTGTAAAGCTGGATTCTGTCAGCAATCTTTTCCCTCTTTGTCATTTAGATGAGCATTTCCTGATTCAGGTAGCAGGGAAATGTCTGCTGTTTTGATAGAAATTATGTGTAGTTTTTTAAAAGTTTTTTTATAATAGATTTTTCCTTATTATCAAATGTGTTCATTGTAGATGATTTAGAAAGCAGGGTTAGGCAAAAGGAATACTATCAAAACACTTTATAATCCCACCACCCACAGATAACCACTATTACTTTTTAAATTTTAAGATGGAAAAAAAGAGATTTTGGTGTATCTAAGAGCAGCATTTATAAAACTCGCCTTAATTCCAAGCATCCCGAGCCTGGGTGCTACACTTGTGTAATCCTGCAGTCGGTTCTGCTGTCAGTGAGCAGACCTGGTTTACACTGACATTGGAAAGTCTGAGAGATGGCTGGGAATGGCTTCTTCTTCAGCCCTGCTCTGGAAAGGTCACTGCCACCAAGCTGCCACCAAGCGGCCTCCATCACGCCTTTAGACCACTGCAAAAGCCCCACCCTCACTTCCCGCCTCCGTCTGTCCTCTCTCCTCATCCCTCAGAGGGGCTTCGAAGGCACATGGCTGACCTGGCCTCTGGAAATTCTTAGCTCTAAGGGATGTTCTGTTTGTGTCTGCGTCTGTTTGTCTGTCTCTTTCTCTCTCTTTCAGCATGGAAACCAAGGGTTCACCTTTGGCTCCGCCTACTTCGCAAGGTCAGACTCCCCTCCCCCAGGCCGTACGCATATGCTTTATTCCAGCTACTACAATCCCTGTCTTCGGCATCACCAAGCTGGCTACTCATGCGCTCTGGACGGGCCTGCTGTAGTTCCCTGTCTCCTCTCTGTGTGAACAGTCCTATTCTGTCTCCTCTCCACACTAACTGTCCCCTGAGGTGGGGCTTCCAGTGAGTCAGCTGAGACTTACCAAAATGGACAATTCGTACCCATGCACATGGCTAACAAATACAGCAACCAGAACTAGAGCTCAGGGTTCTCTGATATCCAGGTATAATGCTTTCGGTACCTGTCACCCTATGGAATGACTCAGTATCTTTAATCAGATAGGATTTTATCTTATAATTTTAGCCTCTACCTTTGCATAAACCACCCTCTCCCTGAAGCCGGTTTTAACTCTTTCTCAGCCGGATGTTGTCTATCTTTTGTGGTGCAGCATGAGCCGTTGCTGGCCATTCTTGGCTCAGTTTCTCTGTGCCGCTGAGGTGCTCACCTTGGTCCTGTCAAGGGATGCTCTCCTGGGCTGCGGTCATCCACTTGGTGTCCTTTGCCTCCTTTGCCCACCATCAAGTGCTTCAAGGGAGGAGTGGAGGGGCCCTCAGCTCCTCTCTCTCTGTCCCTCCCCCCTACTGTCTGGCCCAGGAGGTAAGAAATAAATGTTTCATAAATGAATGAGTCAGCAACCGCCTCTAGCACCTTCAGATAGGCCTCTGCTGATCAAAACTTGATTTGCTTATAATGCTGCTGCAAGAAGTGGCTCAGAGAAAAAGGAAAATGGAACTCAGAAAGAATTCTCTGTCAGAGCTCATGCCCAAGTGGAGCCAAATGAAGGTGCCTGTCATTTGTAGGAGGGAGTTGGCCTCCCTCATGGTTTTCATTATGTTTAATTTTGTCACTTGGTTACTTTCTGACTCAGACAACAGCCAGTAGCAGGCACCTGGGTTGGGAAATTTTTGAGAAGAAAAGAGCAGATGGCAGGAAGGAGAAAAAGATGTGGGGTGGGGACAGAATGGGTACTTTTGCCCTGGTTTGTGGCTACTGTGGCACTGTCTCCAGTCATAGAGATGTACCAACAGAACCCAGAAAAGTTCAGCTTTCAACTTGAATCATGTCCTGCACATGTGGATTCCATCCATGGCAAAGTATCGATGGGTATTTTTATAATTGTAAATTATATTGAGTAATATAATTTCTTCCATTGTATTTTTGTGTGAAAGCCTTACCTCAGCTTTGTCAATCCTGTAGCAGCAATTTCCCTCAGTTGTGCTCTTTTTCTCTTCCCTTCTGTCCCTTCCTCCCCCTGTGCTCAGGAGATAACCCAGGGCCCTCAGCACACTAGTTAAATGCTCTACCATTGATCCATACTCTCAGGCCAACACACCAAAAGATTTGAAGAAAAATACAGGCATTTCAACTTCTGACAGATTTTGACTCTGTTGTTGGATCTGAGCGAGACCTCTTTCTGAAACAGTGGTTTGCTTGATTTTTAGAAATAAGTAAATTATGAGTGGTATGGAGATATGTTGGGGTTGATTTATTTGGGAGTTGTTTATGAGAGGTGATTATATGCATCTTTCTCCAACTCCTTGTTCAGTGATAGCTCATTGATAGCTTGAACTCAGTCATGGCAGGAATACTTACATCATGGGAACCGGCAAACACTACAAACCAGGTCTTTCTCTTTTTCTTTTTCCTTGTTGAACATTTGCTATCAAATTTTGTTGATGGGAAGAAGAGGGATGCCTTAAGGCTGGAGGTTGAAGGTATTTTCCTGGCCTGATGATGGTAAACATACAGATAAGGAAGGCCTCAAGAAACCTTCTTTGAAGACATAAGGAGCAGCTAGATTAATGGTACACCCTTGTGATCACAGTATTCCGGGAAGCTGAGGCAGAAGGATTGTAAATTAAGCAAAGCAAAGCAAAGCAAAGCAAAAAGTGTTAGGGACGTAGCTCAGTAGGAAGGCCCTGGGCTCAATTCTTACTACTGAAAAAAAATTGAGCCACCAGATTCATAGGAAGCAGCCATATCTCAGTGCTCCCCAAACAGGTGTGCTTCACAATTAATTGGAGACTGTAAGTCTACTTATGTCTCAGCCCTAGCTCTGAGGGATGGATTAAGAGTCTCTGGTTAGGACATAAGATACATAGTGTTCTATAAAGTCCTGAAGGTGATCTGTCCAATGCAACAGTAGACAGGAATTTTTGTTGTATTCAGGAGGCATTAAGACCCTTCTTGAAGATAATAAATAGAGCCCAGTAGGACATTTGTTTCCTTAAAAAGGTCCACTGTCACAATGCCTCTGTCACCTGTCATAACGTGGTGAGGTCTGGTTTAAGATGCTGACAGTTGCACAGTGGTACCTTGGTTCATGAATTTGACTCTTTCCATGATTCTGGTCATAAAGTTGAGTTGGACGAGAGCCAAATCAAATTCAGTGGTAAGGTTCAGTGTTGATCTTATGGGGAAATTTGATCTGGTTTTCCTTCAGTTTGGTTTCTGCCCAGGATTGTGCAGAGAATTGTTTGTGAACTGATGTACCATGGTAGACGTGTGGGGACAAAACATGAGTAAGGTCATGAAATGTGATGAGGGAAAAGCTAGTTAGAAAAATTTCTCACACTTACACAAAGCTTTATCAGATATACTCCTCTGAAATGGACTCAGGCTACCATGTCATCTGTCATTGAGTTCCTGATGGATTTTATAGGACAATAAAGTATCTTTGGGTGTCCCCTGGACTCTTGAAGCCATAACAGCTGGGAGTGGTCCTATTCCCCAGTTAGAGCTGTTGACTTGGGTTGGATAAGACAGTGACTCCAGGGCCTAAATCTTCAAAGAGGGCTGGAAGTGACTGGAAATTTAGTGGTGGCAGAGACCAGGAGGACAGGCTGGCGTGGCTGGATGCTAAGTGGAGCAGGGGATCTCATTTTCTAGAGCTGTGAGAAAAGTGAGGTGGAGCTGCCCCTTTTGGGTTATGAGAAGTGGGGTGTGGCCCTCACTTGAGAAGATTGGGGTGGTGAGGTGTGGAGAACAGGCTTCTGTTCTGGAGGAGATGGAGAGAGGCCTGGAAGAGATGGGGTTGAAAGGGAGGACAGCTCTGGGGGACACATTGGGCTCACTCAGACACTTTCCATTACCCAAGACTATCAGTGACTCCAGCCAGAGTGGGTTCTGACCTTTGCCACCACAGCTAGCTCGCTCCCATATTATTGTATATCAGTTGCCCAGTTTGTTACAGTGTATTACAATTTAAAAAGTATGTGCTTAAAAAAAATTATGTGCTTGTTCTAAGTCCAAATTTCAGGTGTAAGAGAAACCAGGCCTTGGGATAAGACAGGCCTGGTTTTGAAATACACAGTGGTTATAAGAGCAACTCTATCTACTTTGCTGGTTCTAGTAAAGAATAAATCAGGAAGTGTCTATGCTAATGTCTGAGGTATAATAGGTTCTACTGGAGCCTTGACCCTACCTCCTTGACTAAATCATCTTTGTTTTCCCATGTGTCACCATTCATGGTTTCATAAAGGTTGAATGAATGGGTAATTGAATGAATTAATTAATGAACAATAATTTTTAGGATGACATATTGTTAAGGAAACCCAGTGTACTCTGCCATGGAGAGAAGGACTTCTCTTAGAAGTCTTTTAATTTAGTATTTTGTCCAGGCTGGGTCCTCTGTCCTATTTCAAGGTCAGGGCCATTTCTTTGTCCTGACCTTAGTATAATGAGCCATGAAAAGCTCAAAGCTTTTTTCTATTTTAATCCTTCTGTCCATTTAATGGGCTATATTTTCTCTGGAAACAGTAGGATGAACATCACCAAGATAATGGGTAATAACATTAACATCATCACCAACATGATCCAGATATTATTCAATTAAAGTAATAACTCCTAATGCAGGAGAAATTGTTTTTCTCTTAAGAATCTAATTCAGTCATCAGCTCACCATCATATTCAAATGACAGAAATTACCTTTAAGTCATAGATCTGTAATGTGATGTTGAAATGAATTTCTAATTATATTTTATGATGCTATATTATAGATGGTCTTGAGGTCAGAGTTTATAGCTTGTCGTGTTTTTTCATTTTCTACCACTAGGCAATACGAATTCTTTTAAAAATATATAATGAACAAAAATTGGACATTTGAGGAAGGAAACCACTTCAAAGAACCACACAGCCTGACAATGTCACCTCAGTGAAACTAATAATTTTTTTTAAAAAGGAACTATGATAGTTACTTAACTTTAACTCTGGCCACTCTGAAGACAAGATAGAGAAGGCATATTGTTTTCCCACAGTTGGATTCAAGAGCTTCTCACTGAAGATGTTGGCTGAACCATGTTCAAAGTATGGTCCTTTCCTTTCCTGGTCCAGAACATGCAGTACAAGTGGCTCACCTTGCCTAACCTTCAGATGGAGAAGACCCATCTGACAGTGAGAAACGGGAAGCCAGGTGGGCACTGCATGGACCCACTGGCGCTGGGCAGCACTGCCTCCATGTGCCGAAGGGTCCTTCTGAGAAGCCATGACCTTATCAGAACATCGTCCGGAAAGCACCAACGTGAAGCAGTGAGATTGAGCCGAGCAGATTTAATGGACACAGCTGCAGGACCATGGAGCTGTCCACATCAAAGGCACTTTCCTCCACCATGGGACTAGACTTGCTGCGCAGAAACATGTAACACATGGGCTCACTGTGTTCTCCTCTTGCTTAGGCTGTACAGAAGACCTGACATGCTCCTTCTCTCCGACTCTCCGAGAAGCCACTAAGACCACGCCTTTCTCTCTGCATCATTTGCTTCTAGCCAGGCTCCAGCATGACACAAACAAGTGGCAGTTTTATAACAAACATTTGACTTTAGAGAATGCATTCTAGTGGTGATCCCTGGAATTTGGTCACTGCTCAGGTCGCTTCGGTACATGGCTTATCTCCTCCCTTCTGCTCTGATTCTTTCCCCTGCAGCTCTCCGAGGTCCTGTGCTCATTAGGAGGCCCCTCACCAGAGCCCCAGAGTCCACACTTTAATTTAGAGAGAGATTGGAACTAGGAGAACAATTTTCTTCATAGTCTGAATTTAACTGTTCGAGTTTTCTAGTCAATGATGAACTTCCTGCTGCTTTTCAGTGAAGCTGAATGTGACAGCAGCAGGTAGGAGCGTTGTAATGAAAGGAAATATAAATCAATATTCGACTGAAGAAATTCATATTCCTTCTGTGGGTAGAGGAATAGCTTCAGCACTGGTGGCGGTGGCTGGGGGACAGGAGGGTGGGCAGGATGGCTTTCACAGCACCAGGGCAGGGCCACACGCTTCCCTACCTATCCTGTGCTCTCTGTCCACTTAGCCTGCCACAGATTGTATTTTTCACAGCACAGAACAGGATTCGATCTCCCACTCTTCAGAGTTCATGAAATAGAAAAGTTATTCTATCCAAATTGTCAAGAGACAGAGCTCGTTTCAACCTTGCCCGCAACTGGGAAAACAAATCATGACACAGAGAAGAAAGGGATATTTGTAATTTGCTTTTCTAGGCTGATCCTAATGCAGTTCTGACCCGCTCTGAGCCTGTCACACAGGTTTCCTTGTGGCACAGAAATGAACCTGTGGAAGAAGGAGCCACAGCTCAGGTTACATTTCATGGGTCTCTTGGCCATGCTGGTGCCTACCTGTCACCAGGACCACAAATATATTGGCTGCGAGGGCACACCTCACACCCAAGCATGCCAGGAACAAATGCCCCTCTGATTTGAGGCTGGCACTTCATTCATTCACCACCCATTTATTAGGTGTCTACTAAGTGCGCCAGGTGCAAGGACACAAAGATGGTTAAGACAGCATTCCTACCTTCAAGGAGCTCAGATTTTATTAGGGGGATAGATGGCAACATAATGACAAGTCAGGGAGACACTTCCCCAGGTTCAGGGCCGCAGTACAGAGGAGCTGTTAATGTCTGGAGTGGCTGAGTTCTCACGGGGTATTTCACAACCATGTGACATAAACAGGATGCAGAGCCTCTGGGGTCAAGAGGAGAAGCAGGAAGGAAGAGGAGATGAGCTATCTGGCACTCCCATCTTCTCCCTTCCATCTCCCGTAGAGAAGTCAGTGAAGACCCTGGAGTTGTCCTTAAACGAAGTGCAACAGGACAGAACTGTTTTGGTTTCTGCATAAATTATTAGTTGGAGTGAGAATGTGATGATTGCATATTCCATTGTTTGACCACTTCAGGGACCATAGTTTGCAATCTTCAGAAGGTCCGAGAGTCGCGAGCAGGCCTGCGGGCCCTGCCCTACAGCTCCTCACAGTGTGGGTCTGAGTGACTCTCATGGACCATCTGCATTCCCCAGGGAGAACCAGTGACCCACACCATGCCTGCCACAGTGAAGGGCCCATAAGCAGTCATTAGGACTAGCACCAGGCACTGTGCTTAGAGCTCTGCCTGAGGTGGCTACCTTAGTTCCCACGATTGCCTTTAGTTTATATATAAGAAAGTGGAAAGTCAGAGAGCTCAGTATGTTGCTCATGATCACAGAGGTAGAAGAAAGAAGAAATGATATTTACTTTTTTGTGTGTGTGTGGTACTGGGGATTGAATTCAGGACCTTGTGCTTGCCAGGTAGGTGCCTATTTTACTGAGCTATCTTCCCAGCCCCCAGAAATGATATTTATACCTGGTCTTTTGGAAGGCAAAAATACATACTGTAGATTCTGTGAGTCTATTTTGCCTTTGTAGTGAAGGACAAATCTGCTTTGTTTCACTTTCTTCTCTTTGTTTCTTTCTTCTTTGTTTTAATACAGAAGCTAGCAAGATCCAATAATAAATAAGGGACTCTAAACCCGTAATACTCTTATTCCATTTAAATATCCCTCAAATATATTATTAAAATTATCCCTTAAGAGCCAGTGGAAAGACTATTTATTTCTTAAAAATAGTTGTAAAAATATATAAAAGAGCAAAAGCTGGCTGTGTGCTCGGCCCAAAGACCCTCCTGAGGCACCAGCTATCAATCCTTTTGTAAAGGAATGGAACACATTTTGTTAAACAAAAGTGTGCTCAGGACTCGGAGCAGATATAAAAAGTGGACCCGAACAAGGCTGCTTTTAGACCCACGGAGCAGGTGCTGGCATGGGCTAGGGCGACTGGGCACAAGGAGCACTTGGCAGGAGGACCAACAGAGCCCTCCCCATGCCAGCATCAGCTGTGACACGAGTGGTGCCCTGACCGACCTCCTGCCGCAAATGGGGCTACAGAAACAGACCAGTGGATTTCTCCAGGGAGAAAGTGGAAGCCGTACCGGCCAGCAGCCCTGACCCAGGGCCCCTGCTCCAAGTGAAGTGAGTCCCTCATGCTTCGGTCAGGTGGGTGGGTTCGTTGGGTCAGGCTGAAGCCGCAGAGGTACCTGCCTTGTAGGGTGGCTCTCTCACTAGAGTGGATGGTAACTGAGCCATTTGGCCAACTCTTTTTTTTTTGTTGTTCTTTTTAAATTTTTTTTTATTCACTTTAATGAGAAAATAAAATAGCAATGAAACAGTTTTAAAACAGGTTAGTAGGAGTTACAGTAATACATTGCACATTGCTGTCTTCATAGTGGTTACTCAGAGGACAAAAATGCAGACATGGTATCTTGTCTAAACAATATTAGCACAACTCTTTCTTCTCATTGCACTAAGAGAAAGTAGCTATATATCTAGCCTAACTATTTTGTATATACATACATATGTGTGTGTATATATATATTTTTTCCCACTACAAAATAGTCCTTTATTTATATCCCCCTTTGTCTGGTGAACTCTTTAGCTGATTCCTTGAATCAACTCATTCTTTTGCAGCCTTTCTAAAGTTGAGAGCAAGAAACCCCATCAGCGGGTTCTAGGGAGAACGATTCCACCAAATGAACTCAGTAGGTATTTCCATGACTATTCAAGCGTGGGAAGAGATTAAATAAGCAGATGCTCATCACAGACGTGCTTCTGCACATTATTTACTTCTGTGTGGGTGAATGGCCCAGTCCTTACAGCTGTGTTCAGAGTCCCCTATGATTTACCACCTAGCCTCTGAGGCAAAGGTCCTTTGCATGGACAGGACTAATTAAAAAACTTCCCCAGGTAGCAAATTTCTCAGAGGTGAATTTTTATCCACCACTACCACTTATTTCTTTTCCAGCCCATGGATCTCAAGAGAGACCAAGAAGCAACTGTCCTCAATACTCATGCTATCTTGTCTTTGGTAATAACTTACACGTGACAGGCATGTAGCCATTATGACACAGGCAGAAGGGGTATAAATCAGCCTGCTCGAAAGAAGCTGTTTGTTCTCCATTCTTTTTCCCACTGCTTAAGACACCATAACAACAGAAGCACCTGTCCTGGACTGAACATAGGAGCTGCATCCAGTGGACACAGATCACCAGCCTTGTGTCACTCACTTCCGGGTTGTCAGCTGTGAGGGAAACAACCTTCTTCTTCTCCTTTTCCTTTTCCTTCTCCTTCTTCTTCTAAAATGTATTTAGTAGAGGGTCTACAGGGTCTCACTACACAGATTGGACCCCTAGTGATTCTCTTGTTTTGAGCATCCCAAGCACTGGGATTACAGGTATGCACCACCACACCCAGTCCAATTGCCATCTTAGTGTGCCCCCGGGGGTGGGGCCAGCACTGCAGGCTGAGGATTGAACCCTGGCTGCTGCACTCTGCCTAAGCAGGGGCTTTAGTCCACTGAGCTATTTGGCGGGCCATGAGAAACAATCTTCTATCTTGTTTAAATCACTCTACTTTTGGTCTCTTTGTTATAACGGCTTAGCTGATAACCAACGTGTAGCTCCAAGATGACTGTCTTGAGTCCTCTTCCCATTGGGAAGTGGGTTTTCTCTCCCCTTGACCTTGGGAGGCTTTCTCATTGTTTTGGTCATTTTCTGGAACCAGGCCTATGATAACAGCAGGTTTCGCTATCTGTCACTTATAACACTGTCTTTCAGAACCCTGAGGTATCACATGTGGACCACCCTCCTGAAGAAGCCCTGTGAAAGTCCTGCAACTGCCAGTCCTAGCCTTCTCCCTACTCCTTCAAAGTTTCAGGTAGAAGTGGTTCTATCTCAGCCATTTAGGCCATCACCTTTGTCAGCTGAGCACCACAGGTAACCTAACCAATAGCACTTGGAGAAGCAGAAGTCACTCAGGCAGTGGGTGGAGCTGCTATTCTGACCTTGTGCCCATGACGTGAACCATTGATAACACATTAAAAATGACTGATAGGAAAGATGCAAGGGTCTTGGTCTCTGGTGTCATCAATGAGCTACTCAGTGTACTAACCTTGGAATCACCTATCTCCAAACTTTTCTTGTAGTGAGACAGGAAAAGTCTATTCTGTATAAGACACTCTTGCTTAAGTTTTCTGTTAGTTATGGCCTTAAAGCATTCTAAAACAGTGCACCCTCTAATAATCATGTCTTTCAGCAAGACTTTGTGACAGGACAGAAAGATTTAAATGGGTCTTTAAGTCTCTCAGGGTGACACAAACCTGAGAGTTTCATCAGAGTATCATCAGTTTACTAGTTGAGAGTTGGGCGAAGCTTGCTCCACCGACCTGGCTGATTGCTCCTGAGGAAGCCCTCTGAGGCTCTCCTGGAATTTGATGCATGGTGTCCGATTAGTCCAGCTTGGTGGCTGAGCCAGCAGGTGGAATTCCATGGCACGGCATCTCACTTGCCTTTGCTTTACTTCCTGACACGGAGAAATAAGCCAGCTAATGATGCTAAGTATATCAGTTTCCTGTATAGGAAAAGCTCTGGAAATTCACTGGGTCTTTTTTCTCTTCTTAATATCTTTGGGAAAAAAAGCACATACAGGGAGCCCCTGGACTCCTTGTTGCAAACATTGTTCTCTAGTCCAGTGGTGAGATGACTGTGAAGAAACCATTTGCCTAAGCAAGACCATGTTTTTATTCTGTTCCTCACCTTACATGTGGCCAGGGGATGGAGAACTGCAATCACCACTGTGACTCCTGCTGGATAATGAAGAGAGGTCTTTGGCAGCTTCCTCATCCTGAGATTTGCTCTGACTAGAAATGGGGGTTCTACAGGCAGAAGCCTGAAGACTAAGATTTGGGGAGGGACTGAAAACCCAAGGAAGGGAACAGAACCAGAAGCCAAGTAGCAAAGATGAAGAGCTCTGTGAGACCCAGCTTTGGAAGTCAGCCTATGGAAGAGAGCCAAGAACAGGCCTGGGAGGGGAGGAAGGAGCTGGGGCTTGACAAATGTAGTAAGGGACAGGGAAGCCACTACAGAGGACTTGAGAATGACATGCCTGTGTGCGTGCATGGGTCTTCTGGAAGTCTAGAACCTCTGCTTTGAATTTGCCAACATCCGGGGCAGAGAGCATGGGTACACTGACTGGATCACCTAAACACCTGAGAAAACGTGAGCTCACAGAAAGCTCACCCACCCTACAAGATGCAGCTTGCTCACAGAATCTTTATTAATCCAGCTAGTGGAGCTCCAGTCATAGGGAGTGCGGCTATGACCTGACTTTAGTGTTTGTTTCAATTTCTTTAGTATTACAGTCAATCAATTATTCGGCTTTTTCTCCAATGGGACTGAAGGATTCTGAGGGTAGAACCCAATTCTTATTCTCCTTTCAAAACATATACCACAATGCTTTATACACAGAAAGTGCTCAGTGAACATCTGTGGATTAATTACTGCTGTCAAGCTTTTGGCTTGATTTCCTGTTAGCATTTATAAATGGATTGGTGATTTTTTTTTTTTTTTATGTATTTGGTACAAGGTCTCACTATGCAGCTCAGACTGGTAGCGATCCTCCTGTTTTCAGCCTACTCAGCGCTGGGATTACAGGCATGCGCCGTCACACCTGGTCTCGGTGGCCCACTAAGCATGCCCAGGGGCAGGGCCAGTGTGGCCTATGGTATCCGGGTCCACTGTGCTTGCTTAAATAGACGCTTAGTCTCTGAGCTATCTCGCCAGCACTGGTGATGTTTTTTATAGTGCATTTTTCTCTAAATGATAATCATCACAAATACATCATCAAGGAGCCAAGAATAAATCTTAGACAGAGAAGTTAAACACATGTAAGAAAAAAAGTTGTGTGTGGAGGTTGGGGAACAAGAATTGGGAGGCTGAACATTTTTCTCCATCTTGGAACAGCTCTAAGAAAATGAATGGCCCTGAAAACCCCACCAGCCTTTTCCTACACAGGGTGTTTCCCAGCCGTTTTTCTACAGTGCCTCTCCGTTTTGGACACAGACTCTCATTTATTAATGAAAAAATAATTGGGCCCCATTTCAAAAGGATGAACAAAGCCCGTTTTGTTGTTCTATTGAAAAGTGGGGTTCAGTCCGGGTCAGTGTTTGTCAGCATCTCTGCTTCCAGGTCTCAAGGCTTAGACACTGAACAGGACAACTGGGGGCCAGCTGGGCAATCTCCTGCTCCCAGGAGCCCCTGAAAGGGCCTCTGCTGCGCTCTGGGGCCTGGGGCTCACCCACTGCGAATGTCAGTTGTGCATTTCTGTGGCCCACTTGGCGCGAAGAGTCTGGCTGGCTCTGTGTCGGCTCTGTCACTGCTCAGAGCGAAGGTCCGTCTCCTGGTGGTCCACCCTCACACTGACGCAGCCTTTCCTGGAGCTAGAGCTTTTTCTCCAGCAACCCCCCGTCTGCCCACTGCTTATCTGCTACTTTTGAAAATACTGAACGGACAATAAAAAGCAGGCAACACATGCAAATGTAATTAAAAAGCAACAGAGAGGGGCTGGGGAGATGGCTCAGTGGAATAAGCACTTGCCTGTCAAGTGAAAGGACCCGAGTTCAATCCCTGGTTCCGAAAAATTAAAAAAAAAAAAAGGCAACAGAGAAAGGGGGCAAATGAATGGCATTTAAAGAGAGCGCTGTCACACCTTCTATTTACTGAAGACAGACACTGCCCTGAGACCTTTATATACATTATCTGTGGTCCTCACAGAAGGAAAAAATCTGACCCCTACCTATAGGGAGACTGACCTGAGAAGTCAGATTACTTGGTCAAAGTTGCACAGACAGATTAGTGGTGGAATAAATTCTTTGGTTGAGAGTTTAGCTCTGATTCTCTATATGAAATATGAAAAGAGAAAGTTATTTACATGGAATACAAACTTCATTATATACCAATTGACTAAAAACCTCATTACATACATGATACTTCATAATAAAAATTATCAGATACCCTGAATGAAACAAATAGGTAGAAAAACACTATTAAATAGTAACATATAAAAAAATTCAAACTAACTAATTTCAGACTAACCATAAAAGAAAGGCACACAGGCCTATAGCTCCTTCTAATTTGTAAGGAGCAAATAATTGGCTAGCTCTGCCAACTGTATCAAAACACAGAGAGGGCTGGTCTTCATCTAGTTCATTCTACGTGACAAATTTGGTCTTAACAGAGATTACTCCAAGAATACAAAAAAAAAAAAAAAAAAATCAGTCAATCCAAGATCAACATTATATTAACATCAGGTGACGCAATCTACTTCTACGCAAGTCAAAAGAAGAATTAACACTTTAATAAAATAAAATAAAAACTTTAATATTTCAAGCAACACAGTTGACTACCTTAATGTGATAGAGATATCTATTTTAAGATATGAACTGATAATGGAATAACACTAGCAGCTTTTCTTTCAAAAAATAGGCCAAAAAAAATCACTACCATTATAACTTAATACTGCTTTAGGCAAACCACAACAGATACAAAGAACAGTAATTACTGGAAAAGAAGAAAAATCTACTTGCAAAATATTTGTTGTACTTTCAAATTAAAGTAAGTTTAGAAAGATGATTAGCAGTTTTTTATTTTATGCATTTAGTGCAGGGTCTACAGGGTCTCACGACACAGATTGGGCTCGTAGTGATCCTCCTGTTTCCAGCCGCCCAAGCTCTGGGATTACAGGTGCGCGCCGCCACGCCCATTCTCAGTTGCAGTCTCAGTGTACCCTGGGGGTGGGGCTGAAACAGCACAGCGGGGATTAAACCCTGGTCCCTGCATCTGCCTAAGCAGGCACTTTAATCCGCTGAACTCTCTGGCTGGCTCTTAGCAAGAGGAATGATTGAGTATTCAGATGTGAAAAACAGTATTTGTGTTATATACAGTATTTTGCTACATCCTATATTTACTACATCTACTGTATTATTATATACATTAGTATACAGAAGTAATAAATATCTAGAAGGCATACACATATAATGTAAGAATACAAGGTGCTGAGAATGCAAGCATTGACTCAAGAAGTATAAAGATGAAGTACTTAAATTAAAACCACCTCTTATTTTGGAACTTGACAATGATTCTAATATTTGTTCGGCAAAAAAGCCAAGAGTATAAAAAGATACTTTAGAAAAAACTAGAGAAGAATAGCACAATAAAGTACACACGTATTATGGAGCATGAATAAGTAAAATAGCGTGGTACTGGGGTTAAACTGGATGTAAGGAGGCAGAGAGCAGCGCTAGAAGCATTGAGGTAAAAACTTCCAGGACGATGGTAAATGATGGGCAAATGAGGCGTTATTCAATCAGGGACGATGCCTCTATTGTAAAGCCACTTATTATGCAAGCGCCTACCAGTAGGCTCAGAGGAATCAAAGAGATAAATCCATAGACCAACAAAGGAAAAAGAGAGGCGAGATTGCATCAGATCTTAGGAACAGTGTATAATGAACTGTGAAGAACTTCTAATGGCTTGAAGCAAAAGAGAAAGCATAATGGAAGAGACAAAAATATTCAATTGGGTAATACTTAACTTATTTTAATAATAAAATATAAGAAAAAAGGGACATATTGAGACATAGTTGTATCCAAACTGTACAATCAACAGCACACAAAGGAATTTGCTAAAATCAAGAATATGTTTATTGCTAGAAAAAGTCACCTACATAAAGATATTACACACAGCATTGTTTTTAAGAGATAAAAATAAAAGTTGATGTAATAATACTGGAAGAGCTAAATAAATTAGGGCCCACGCATTACTCCAGTCAAAGAGATGAACAGGGAGTAGGGGAGGAATGGCAAGTTGTAGAGATTGAGGCAAACTAGAGAGTCAGACCCAGTCAAAGGCAACCCAAAAACACCCCCATCCCCAAGATCCTCAAAATAAATGCTATATAAAACATTTGGATTTTGTGAAATCTCCTTTGATTGGAATAGATGTGGGGCCCAGACTGCTTCCCCTTAGACCTACATAGGAGCATTAGCTTTAGGGGGTCCTGCATGTCCCCTAAGTCCCGATGAAGCTGTCAGAGGGCCCTGGGTGACTGGAGGCCCCACAAAGCTTCTAAGTAGAGAAGTGAGCCAGTCAGATTAGCAGGGTCAAACCATGGTAACATAGAAGACTAAATTGTCCACGGGCTTTTAGCACATGACCTCTGTTAAGATGGTTCTTGCAATATTGGTCAAATCGTTAGCTTTGCAAAAATGAAACTCCAGTTTAAAGAAATAGTCCAAAAGAGTTCATGTTTTATTAACACAGAGCCACTGAAACTGGTTGCAAGTGTATCTATGAATTCCTTCTGAATAAAGCTGTCTGGGAAAGTGCCAAGTTGCTATCTGGTGGTGAATTCAACCGATATATATATCCATCCATCAAACATTTATTGAGTGCCCACTGCATGCCAGGCCCTGACGGAAGATGGAGGAGGACAGAGACAAGACAGGAGCTCTTTCTCCTGAAAGTCTGCAGACTCTTCCAAGATTCAGACGTGAACAACAGTACCACATGCATCAACATATGCACTGACGCTATAGGAATGTGGTTAGTCACTGCAAATGGACAAGGAGTAGCACCCAAAAGGTAAAATATGAGCCCCACTTTAAAATGAAGCTACAGGTCTACCTGGCTGAGAAGACAGAAAAGAGGACATTCCAGGCAAAGGAAGCAGAAGGAAGGATCTAACTGCTCAGGGACTGGCTTGGAAGGCTGTATTGGGGAAAGATGCACATAAAGATGAAGCACGTGGAGGTCCTGGCCTGGGTTTTATCCTGTACACTCATTGCTGGGCTCTGGTTATGTCCCTCAAAGTTTATGCATTGAAAGCTCAAATCCCAAGGGACAGTACTGAGCAGCAGGATTTTCAAGTGGGCACTAGATTATGAATGTTTCTCACAAATGAGTTAATGTTGATACCAGGAAAGCTGAGGTGGTTTTTTGTTTTTTTTTTTTTTTGTGAAAGCTTGGTCCTTACCAGCTTGCTTTCTCCCACCCTCTCCTCTCCTCTTGCTTTCTGCCATGGGAGGATGTGGCCAGATACTGGTGTCTTGAGTTTGGACTTCCCAGCCTCCAAAACCGTATTTTTTTATTTTTTTAATTTTTTGTGTATTTGGTACAGGGTCTCACTGTGCAGATCAGACTTGTGATCCACTTGTTTTCAGTCTCCCCAGAGCTGGGATTACAGGGAGTGCCACCACACCCAGACTCGAGGCTCAGCTTGCCCTGGGGGTGGGGTGAGGTTGCTATGGCCTGTGGGATTGGGGATGGAACCCTGGTCCTGTCCGCTGAGCTATCTCACCGGTCCCAGAACTGTATTCTTTATGGACCTGGTTTGTGAAACTCTGTTACAGCACTTTGAAATAGATCAGGACACCAGACCTTCTTAATCTTTGTTTCTAAGGGTATTTAAATCTAAAAGCCTTAAAAACAATCAAGTTTATTGATACCATTTAGCTATACATAAGGATCACAGTCATCACAGTGAATTTGTACCTCTACATGATATATCATGATTCCTTCCCCCCACCCCCATTCTCCTCTGCTTCCTTCAGCTTTGCTTGCATTTGATCTAAATCTCTTTTACTGAGAATCTCATTTGGAAGCCCACGTTGCAGAACAGAGGAAAGGGGGGCTGGGAACTGAGGGGATATGTCCACGAGCTGTGCCTTTCCCCTTGGGTCCCCGTGGAAAGCTTAGCCCAGGGCGCCACAGAGAAGTGAAATCCACAACTAGATATAGCACATAGGAGCCACACAAGCACTGGGTAGAGAAGGGCTCAATCAGCCACGCAAGAGTCACACCTTGGCAATTTGGAAGATTTGTCTTATACCAAAGATAGGCCTGGGCAGCATCTTGGATTTCTGATTTCCTTTACTTTGTGCTTGAGTTGCTAAGTGTTATGGATTTTAGATTTGCCTGCTCCCACGACTGGAATGATTGTTCCAATTTTTGAAAAGTACAGAGGAAAACGGCTCTGTGTTAGCATCTCCTGTGATGTCAGGGAACCAATATTAATGTGTTGAGCCACATGATGTTTCCAATACATCTGTTTAACTCAGTGCATAAAAGTCTCTGGGCGGAGGTGTTGTATCCTGTGTGTATTGATGTGCAGACTGTGGGCGACAGGGGCCTGTGGGTCATCTTCTTCACCATACTCCACTGAGGCACGACTCTTACCTTGGAGCCAGTGGGTCCAATGACCTGGGCAGGTGCTGGCCAGGAGCAGGCTGACACTTAGGAACTTACAAATCTGTTTTCTTTCAAAGTGCAAAGTCTCCGTCTGCTACCTTCATTCTGGGTGCCTGTGCGCGTGGGCATCTGGTGTAATGCCTTTTTGAATGGACGTCTTGATGAACGATAATCATCTCTTAAGGATGTTTACACTGCACATTTCTCTTTCAGAGGATAAAATATGAAGCTACTTCTCAATAAAACAGGTGCCGCTGCCTCTCGCCAAGTCCCGCCTTGGGTGTTAAAAGCAGCCCACCTAACTACAAGACCCCGTAAGTGCCAGCAGCTACGTCTGTGTGCGGGGCTAATAGAGCCAAGCAAAATATCTTGCTAGAGAGGTGATTAGGTGATATTAAATGTCAAGCTTTTAATGAATTACCCTCAGAGGTTTCATAAAACAGAAATGTGGTCTAGTTTCTATTACTGCTGTGTCAAACAAAAACCTTTTTTTGCCTGCACCTCTGCAGAGAAATGTAACTATTAGCTTTTGATTTTGGAATGCATTTTAAAGAGGCATTAGAAGAGAGACCGACTTCCTAAATCAGGAGTTCTTGAGTGTGGCAGGGGTGGATGGGACTTTTCTGGGGCTTGAGGGTGCCTTCGCCTCGTTTCCTGTGTCCTGATGTTTATCTTTTTTGCACTCACTCTTTCAGAGTGGACCGAGCCTGATTATAGACAGACACTATTATCATGGACACGGCAGAGGTGGGCAGCACCACAGCTTCCAGACGAGCTGGGAAAGAATAGTTACACCTCTGCTTGACTCTGCCCCCTGTGATCGGGGACAGGTAAGAGACTATAGCGAGATGGCCTTGAAACTTGGGCTAGCGATCATCCTCTGAGAGCTGAATGAGTGCAATCATCCATGGCATTAGCACCTGTAGAAATTATGGTTAAAAGCATGATGTCTCCCAAAGGCTTAAAAACTACAGGCCTGGTATGATGGAGAGTGAAAGAATCTGAAGCCCATTTAGTGAGTTTGGCTCAAAGCAAGAATAGTTTAATTGAGGGGAAAGGCCAAGGAAACTTGGACAACACGAGAGACCTGGAGACAGATGGTGGAGTGGGACAGGGTGTGTGGTCAGGTGGGCAAAGCTGTGCGGGTGCAAATCCTGACCATGGGAAGGTGCCAGCTTTCTTATATTCCTACCTTCCTTCCATAATCCCATTTGACACATTTGTTGAGCACTACTCCGGCCACTCCGTGTCCTCAGCATGGGGGCAGTGGGACAAAGAACATGACACAAGGGCTCTTGTTATTATGGAACTTCATGACACCCAAAACTTGACAAAGGTATAGGATTGTTTCAGAAAGCAGGAAGTACCATGAAGAGAATATGGAGGATGGATGAGGGAAAGAGGGAAGGGCTTTATGAAGAAAGGATGTAAGGGGCCAGGGAGATGGCTCAGTGGAATAAGCGCTTCCCTGGCAAGTGCAAGGGCCTGCGCTCAATCCCCGGTTCCACCAAAAAAAAAAAAAAAAAAAGGATGTAGGCAATGCTTCCCAAGTCTCTTTGAGCCCTCCCTCCCTTCAGGGACAGCCCGGAGCACAGGTGGAGGGCTCTGTCTACTGGTAAAGTATCCTCGCTGCCAGCGGCAAGGTAGCAACTCTTCCGGCAGTCAGTCTTCCGTGAGCCGAGGAGGCTGACTGATTACCACACACACCACAAGATTTATTCAGTGCCCACTTTCATTGTTCTTGTTCTTGATGTTATAGGTTCCCTCTGACACACTCCTGGACATCTCCTCAGTGACTGACATTTGTGGAGGGACATCTTTGACTCAGGCTTGGGTCCCACAATGTTCAGCCAAAGCTTCTAATTCAGGCTATCCATATCAGAAACGAATCTTGCTAGAAAAATCACATGAAAGGGAAATTAATTGCATTTTAAACTATGATATCTCTCCAAGCAAGTCTATATAATGGAGAATTTATCTATTGTGTAAGTGAAAACAGACTTGTAGCTTAATTGTAAGAGAATGAACTAAGCAGGTTAGAAAACATTATTTCTCCCTCATCTCATTGAATTCCCAGTGAATTCTTTGTTTCTCCTTCATTAGGCAGTGCCGTTGGGTAGTCAACTGCGGATGAAGTCACAGTTTAAAGTTAGATGCATTAGATTTTGTACCTCTATCACTCACTTGTATTTCTGTTCTAAAGTTTCAAACTTACACTATGGCATTGAGAGTTTTATTATCCTCATTTTACAAGCGAGGAAACTGAGGTTAAGAGAGAGTAAGGAAGGTGCCAAAGCCATTCAGATGGTATGTGGCCAGGAACACTTTGAACACAGGTCTGTCTTTGTTTCAAAGCCCAAACACCTCAGCTACCATTTTCTAGAGAATTCTCTTTTCAAATCTGAGCCACTGTAGGTTACTATGAATTCTTAATGTAACTGTAAGACAAATCACCAAAAGTGAGAATGAAGAAAACAGCCAAAGATATTTAAATAAAGACTTTTAAGTGCACAATGTCAACAATGAACTCTTTTTTTTAAAAAACATATTTGATTGTTACAGGGTCTCACTACGCAGCTCGGACTTATAGTGATCCTCCTGTTTTCAGCCTTCCCAGTTCTGGGATTACAGGCCTGCACCACTATGCCTGGACTCTGGCCTGCTCAGCTGGTTTCTAGAGGCAGGGCTGGCATGGCATGTGGTGCCAGGGATCGAACCACGGTCCCTGCACCTGCCTAAGCTTTTAAGTAGGTACTTTAGTCCGCTGAGCTATCTCGCTGGCCAAACAATGAGCTCTTATAGAAGCTAGTTAAATATTTAAGATGTCTTATTTTCTATAGATCTGATGTAAAGTAAATGATTGTACTTCTGGTTTTTCATCCTTTCTTCTTTCTTCCCTTCTACAAATAACAAATTCCTAAGGTTGAAAGTGCTACAAAAGGCACTGAGCTCTTCAATATTAATAATTCAAGGTCCATGGCCTTAAGCAGCTTATAATTTAGTGCATAAAATAAGCCATAAATGTGAATGTTCTATTAAGTAGAGAAAAATATGGAGCCATCCATGAGCTTAGGTGCACAACACATAACCTAGAGAATAGGATGGAGCCCAGAGGCCTATGGGAGGTGGTGGTCTGTGCAAGGGTTGGGAGCTGCCAGATGGGTGGGGGAAATTGCTTAAGGAGAAGGGAGTAGCAATAGGCCTGGAACATGGGCAGGTGAAGCAACAGACACCAGAAAGGGCCAGTAAGGGAGGAGAGATGAGGGGAGAACATTAGGTTGATGTGAAGGGGAAGTGGAGGTAGAAGAGATATTCTAGACTTGGTACACGTTGATCAACTCCCATGGGGAGAAGCAGAGTGGTCTGGGGCGGCTCCTGCAATCTAGGAGGTGGGGCTACTGTGAAAGGAATTTTTGTATAAATTAACTATAAAGACACCAAGGAATAAATACATTCTCTCTCCTGGAAGGTTTATTGAAGGCTAGCCCCTGTTTCTCCCTGAGGAAGTCTCCAAGGGCCCGAGCATCTCCAGACAAATGTGACCTTCAGGCCAGGGCTGGGGACCACTGACTCAGTCCTGAATCCTGGCTTCCATCCCACAGATGATGCTCAGGTTCTCAGCAGCTTGAGACTGGAGACTCGCCATCCCCCAGGGGTGGATTTGTCATGAGACTTTGGAGAACCTGTTATGGGTCTCAGTTACTCAACTAAGTATGACAGCAGGAACAAATGCAAGCTGAGAACAACTTTAGCTAGATTTCTGGGTAACTTCTGGAATCCTCTTTAATGCCTCATATGAATTATTTTTAAAATACAAAAAAGACAGATGCAGCTTTTCTCCCCTAGGTTAGAGTTTTAAAAGGAAGCAAAAGACCAAATGCTCCAAATTACTAAATAAATATTTTCAGTTCTTTGCCTCTACAAACTCGCACCAGAGAGGTATAAGGAAGAAATGGTTGAACTGGAGAACTGCCCAAGCCTCTCTCGGGGAAAGGAGTCCTTTAGCTGTTGCGAGCCCAGGCTGGGGGATGCTGGACCCAGGGCCCATGGCCAGAGGGTCATGGCTGTGTGGCTGTGTAGTGTGGCCACAGTAGAGATGCCAGCTTGGAAGATGCCAGCTTTATACAAGGGACCTGATCTACTGAAAGCTTAATTAAAATCCAATTGACGGCCACATGTGGTGACACATACCTGGAGTCCTAGCTTCTCCGGGGACCGAGGCAGGAGGATCCCTTGAGTTTGAGACACCCCTGAGCAATATAATAAGATTGTGGCTTAAAGGGGGGAAAAAAAAGTAGAGTCAATCCAATGGATACTACGGGGTGTCTGTAATGCGAGGTCCAGGCATATGTATCAGCTTCTAAAATTCAATAAAAGCAAGTCACTCTGTTAACATTTATTAAGCTCACACAGGCTTGGTATTAAAACAAGACAAGGTCGACAGCCCAGGTGAACACCCGTCTTGTGTTAAAGCTAAAGATTCGAGAGCCGTGATGCAGTAGAGACTCTGCATGTGGGCTCCCCTTCCTTTGGTCTGGCTCAGTGGTTTTCAAATTTGAGGATGTCTAGCAACCACTGACAAGGTCACCCACAGAACACCATGTGCTCTGTACTTAATAGGCAATTGAAGGGATTTTAAGGACAATTAGGATTATGTCTGATTTTCACATTAGGCACCAATTTTCGAGCGCGACCTCCGTGAGAGATGGGACACTGTCACCATTCCAGTTATCAGTGAGATGGCACAGAGAGTTAATTAAACAATTACTTAAACTCTTTTTTTTTTTTTTTTTTAAGAAGATGTGAAAGGCTAGGAGGCTTATAACATGAAGCTGCTTTTTAACAATGGACTTTTAACCAAAAAAAAAAAAAAAAAAGCAAAAATCTAATGGAAAAGAACAATGAACACAGCTGGAGTTAGAGCGGCGGGAAGCTGAACTTTCAGGGACCCTTTTTGAGGGACCCTTCTAAGGCTGCCACTTAATCTGCATTCATACTTTTGTATTCTTTTCTGTTAAGAGAATCCTGTCCCTTTCCAAAGGGAACAAAGCCCTGGGCATTCCAGATTGGCCCTGCTGCAGCACTTACTACTTCTAGCTTCCAAGTATGGTCCTGTGTATCCGGGCACTGAGGGTACAGTGGGACCATGTACATGCCGTGAAAGGTCGGAAGGTAAAATGCCACGTCTAGAACATCCAACAGCATTAACCGACAGCCTAATCTATAGGCCCTCAGCTGGCAGCTGGAGAGAATTAGGCATCAATGTTAGGAAATAACACTATGCCACTGCCTCATTAATTCCTACTTAATTCCCCTCTAGTGCACCAGAAATTTACCAAACACACATTCATCAAGTGTCTACCCTGTGACCAGCCCTGAGCTAGATTCCCAGGGGAACATAAGAGACTAAAGCTGGGATCCTTTTTAATTCTTGACTTGGACGTTCTGGAGGAGGCAGATCAGGGTGTGCTGGATGCAATTTCCTAAAGCATCAGAGGCCAGGCATATCCATGCTGGGCTGACTGCACACAGACCTGCACTACTTTAGCAGAGGCGAGACAGCAGGCAGCCCAGCAGGAGGAAAGCGTGGTACGAGGACCTGTGATTTCCTCTCCTCCTTTTCTTCTGTCCTTCCATAAACGTTTCCTGAGCTCCCCTTGTGTTTAACAGCAACTTTACTAAGGTGTATTTTAGGTGATACAACTTACCTGTTTGAAGTGTACAACTGAATGTTTTCTTTATCATCAATGTGGCATGTTTTCATTCTTGTGTCTCTCTAACCACCTACTTTCCCTCAAAACGTGCCGACGAGCAGTCACACCTCTCTTTCCTCCCTCCCTGAAGCCAGGGCAGCTGCTCAGCCACTGTGTGTTTCTAGGGATTTTCCCAGGCCAGACCTCTCCAAATATCTGCTGTATGTCAGGCTGAAGGCCAGCACCAGGGGCCACGGCCAGACATATCTTCCATGCCCCTGAGATGTCCGGGTTTGAGGATGTCTATCCTCACGGGGCTTCCAGTTTTTTCCTTGCTAAAAAGTAAAAGGCATCAAAGTCTATGAGAAAGCCTCTACTTTAAAATTCAGCTCTAGAGAAGAGCATGAGGCAAATGGAAAAGAGCTGAGGAAGCGAGAACTTTCAAATGCTCTTGTATAATTTGCTCGCTTGGTGGTTTGAAATATTAAGAACGTACAAACTCTCAGGCCCAGAAATACTACTTGGAGGATCATCTTTAGGCATGCCTCAGGGTTGCTGCAGAGATATGGGGACACTAACAATCACAACAATGTCGTTACTACTGAAAACTGTGAAATCAACATCTGATTACAGCGGGGATGGCCATCTAAGGCTCCTCTTCTCCCCTGCGCCGAGCCCCACTTGCAGAATCTCATTCCAGGGGGATCTGACTCCACCCAGCCTCATCCGGGCCTTTGCAACCCACGTACACATTCATGCTGACAGGGCTTGCTGCCTACGGATGCCTGCACCCTGCTTTCGTTCCCAGTACTATTCTCTGGACTTGTCACCGTGCTGCGGTTTGCAGGCCCAACTGCAGGGCCTGACGGGTTGCCCTCAGCTATCCAGGATTATGCGGATGGGAACCTGATTTGATCTGCCCTCCAAAGAAACCCATGGTGGCCTAGTGCTGCGGATCGTGGGACAATGTTGTATAATGGTTAGTAATTTCAGCTCTTGTCCTTTGCCTGCAGGCCTTCCCCACTTATTTTTGTCTTTACTATTAATATCCTGCATGCTTTCAACTCATAAGTAACTTTCATCTTTTTGGAGAGCTGAAAGCCTGACACTTTCACACTGAGGTATCTTCAGACCTATTTGGGATCAAACAGAAATGACATCCTGAAGGCTTCTGCAGCTCCGCTAGATCAGAGGCAGAGACGTGTGCGGCATCCAATAGCAAGTGGAGTTTAGAACTTGTAAACAAATGATGATACTTTTGCAATCTTAAAGAGGACAGAGGATATTCTTTCTTTTTTACATATGTAGTGCAGGGTCTACAGGGTCTCATTACACAGATCGGACTCGTAGTGATCCTTCCTGTGTTCAGCCTCCCAAACACTGTGATTACAGGCATGTGCCACCACACCCAGTCTCAAGCGCTGTCTCAGTACGCCCCGGGGGTGGGGCCAGCACGGCACGCTGGGGATCAACCCGGGTCCCTGAGTCTGCCTAAGCAGGTGCAGATATATTTTCAATAAAGGCATGATTTCTGGTCACTTGTCATTGGATATGGTAAGGCTGTAAAATCAACATAATATGGCGCGCAAGCTCCGCTGGTTTCTACCCCCTTCCTTCCCGCTGGAGACATTTCTATGCTTGGTGACCTCCACTGACAGTTGGTAGGGGGACATTTCACCTAGATCGCTTTCCTCTGGCATCTCCACGGATTCAGGCATGCTTTCTCCTTTTTTCATACTCATGAACAATAGAGTATGTATTTACCTTTAAGTTTAGATTGTCCCTCATATCTCATAAATAAAATAATTTTTAAAAATTCTCCATCTGGAATAGTCATTTAAACTGCTGTGTCTCCTAAATAATTTTTAGAAGAATCCCTTTACTTTGTTTGATAGCACTGATTTATTCTGTAGCTAATTAAATTACTTTGTAATTAGCTTACCAGAGCAAGAAAGAAGACAAAATATCTTTGTGATTGGTCCCTTGTAATGATAAAGATGAAGGAGAAAACACTGTATTTATTGTTCCAGCTAAGGCAGGTGGGTGAGAGAGAGAGAGAGAGAGAGAGAGAGAGAGAGAGAGACAGACAGACAGACAGACAGACAGACAGACAGAATAATAGGACTAGATTCTCTTCAGTAATTTCCCGATGCTTTTTAGCTTGAGGGGTGGTTGTCTGCATTTTATTGCTGAGATTTATTCCTGAACTCAGAGCTGACCCAGTGGCTGGAATTTGTCACTCAAGCCGCAGTTACTGGTAATGTCTACTTCGCACTGATTCCTTAGTTTGCAGAATGTATGGAGGACTGTGTGATCATACAGTTGCATGTCTATAGTTTTAAGTTCCAGTGGGGCTCATACCAAGGAGAATCTAGACATTTCACTATATATTCTAGATAAGAAATTTCATGTAGCAACGGGGAGGTTTAATAAGAGTATCCTGCCTTGCCTGAAACGATGAGAAGAAAGTGAAAAACTTGGGGAAGATGAAGTTTTATCCTGCCAGAAGGGCTGGAACTGCTGACCTGCGCTGGTGCAGCACGAAGGGTCCCAGAGGTAATGACAAGTGTGGGCTTGTTTTCTATACTCAGTTCCGATGGGTCTGAAGAAATTCCTAAAGAAGATGTTCCCCGAACAAGCTGTACAGCAACTTGGCTTCCCAGGGCCTCCAGGGGGTCCTTTGGTGAACGGCTGCCTTTCAGGAAGCTGCTGAGAGAACTGCAGGCATCTCAGAGCGCTCAAGTGAGCAGACACCCAGAGGCCACACAGGGCCACGGCTGTTACCGGCTTTCCAGGAATCCTGTGCAAGAATCCCGTAGGAGACAAGGCCTCACAACTAGGGTCACCGCATGGGCCTTTTCTGTGTGTTGGGGGGACAACACAGACTAGTATTATATTTTAGTGTCTTCTCATTAGGAAGAAGAAATCTCAATTTTCCATTAGGACACTGTGTGGCTAGAAAACCAGGTGAGGCTCAAGCTAGGGCAGATCTCTTGAGCCGGAACCTGGACTGCAGATTGCCCCTTGAGGGCATTGTCTGAGAAAACGGTGAGATTTGGGGTGTCTTCTATTAACATCTTCCCAATGAAGGCCTAGAGCAGTCTCCTGTCTCTCTCTGTGCTCTCCTGCTCTAGGGTACAAGGTAATGTGCCAGTAATCTTGCAAAAACACCCAACTGTACTCTGAGAGCAGAGGTACGGTATTAGCCAACTACGTTTCTACCCAGCATCCCCAGGAGGCTCTGACCATAGACAGTGGACGGTGTGGTAGCTGTGTGTGTTTGAGGAAGAATAAGCAGGGAGATGGCCAGTCCTTCACCATAAATGAGGCCATCCTCTCCAACCACCCACTATTGCGACTTCTGGAAGGCAAGGTGACATTGAATGGGAGTGTATTTATAATTAGCTTTATTAATAAGTCCAATGCAAATATACTTGGAAGCCTACATAGTGGACTGGATTAAGTAGAATAAAGAGTAAACTAAACTTGAAGTCAGGTCTTTTGAAATATTCCAGTCAGACCAGAACCAATGACAACAAAACAACAACACAAGCAAACAAAACCAAAACAAAAAATGAGGCAAGTACTTAAGAACTTGGGCCACCATTAAATGAACAAACATCGACACTTTTAAAATATTTAAAGTTGAGGAATAAAGTTAATAGTATAGAAATCCTTTTCAATGAAATAATAGCAGAAAATATTCCTAATTTTAGGAAAGCTATGAATGTCCATGTATAGGAGACTTACAGAACCCTATATAAACATGACCAGAAATTATTTTTACATGTTATTTTAACATGGAAGTATGTTAATAGTCAAACTGTCAACAGCAGAAGATAAATAAAAACTTGAAAAATATGTAAAAGAAAACTACCAAATCATTTTACAGCTATCCTCATTATACTATAGCAAATGTCTCAGCAGAAACTCTACAGACCTGGCAGAAATGGAATGGTGATTCAAGTCCTGAAATAAAAGAACTGCCAAGATTTCTATACCCAGTAAGGGTATCTTTCAGAAATGAAGGAGAAATAAAGACTTGCCAAAGCAAGTCAGAATCGAGGGAATTCAAGATCATTAGACTAATTTTACAACAGATACTTGAGAAGTCTACACCCAGAAATGAAAGAAAAATAACTACCATCTTGAAAACATATGAAAGTATCACTAACACAGCAGATACACAAAAAGGCAGTGGGAGAGATCAACAATTACTAATGTAAATCATTAAACCAAAAAAAAAAGGAATAAAAGATAAAGAAAAGAGCAAGGAATATTCAAAATGAGGAGAAGATGAGAAGAATAAGTCCTTACCTATCCATAATAAACTTGAATGTAAACAGACTAAACTCTTCAATTAAAAGATATAGACTAGTTGCAGAAAAAAAAGACTGAATAATATGCTGCCTACATTAAATTCATTTCAGAAGTAAATACACACACAGAGATGTAAGTAAAAAGACAGAAAATGGTATTCCATGGAAATAAAAACCTAAAGCAAGGGAAAATAGACTTTAAGAAAAAACTGTAAGAAGAGACAAAAGGTTATAATTATCAAAGAGTCAATTTCACAAAATATAATGATTGTAAATTTTAATGTACCTAATGTTGGAGCATCGTTTTTTTGTGTGTATTTTTAGCACAGGGTCTAGAGGGTCTCACTATGTAGATCAGACTCGTAGTGATGTGCCTGTGTTCAGCCTCCCAAGAGCTGGGATTACAGGTGCACACACCACACCCAGTCTCTGTCTTTTTTTTTTCCTACAATTTTATTGAGAAATGAATAGCAATGAGACAGTTGCAAATCAAATTGGTAGGACAGTTCCAATAATTAACACATTGCATACTGTCTTCCTAGTGGTTATTTGTTGTACAAGATGCAGATATGATATCCTATTTAAAAACACAATTAGAACAAATCCCTCCATTGAATTAAGAGAATGTAGCTATATATCTATCCTAACCATTTTGAATACACAGATACAAAATGGTCATTCATCTGTATCCCTTTTTTTTGTTTAGTTCCATCATTTAAATATTATAGGTATGTGAACTCAGCAAAATATTCCAAAATGGTTCAGTAGTCCATAATAGTATTGGGTCTTCTGCTTTACTGGCAATGTCAGAAATTGTTGACCTGAGTCCCCTACAGCTCAACATAACACCATGGCTTTACTTCTTATACTTCATTTTTATACTTTTATGCTGGATGGTTAAGACCAAGATAAAACAAGACCTATGTAACAAGAATTGTAGCTTTTGTATCTGATAAGGTCAGTCAAATCCCCTCAGGATTAATCCTGAGACCCTGTACCTCAGATTGTAGATCCTTTGTCAGTGTCAGCCATGTGGCTGAGTCACAGCCATTGCTTGGCCAATTTGTTCTCTATGAAAGCTTGAGAGAATGTCTTCTCTCCATGTGACTCTCCTTAGGCAAACTCTACCTCATTGTTCACTTTCCTCTTTGGATCAGAAATATTGGGACACTACTTCTTGATCAGAAAATTTGGGACACTACTGAGTTACATGACATTACAGTACAAGTTCTCATATGTCCTGAGTTTTAATTGACGTTGGAAGGCTAGGGCCAAAATGTTGGCTTTTCTTGCAGCCCTCCTTTTTCTCTAATTTTTGGTCTGGAAACTTAGGTTGTTAACCTTCCAGAAGAGAAGCTTATTGTTATTACCACACAACCTAGACTGTTGAGCTTAACCTCAATATCCGTCTGAATATCAAACATCTTAGGCATAACATGGAACAGGTATTTTTCATCAAGTATTGATATGTTAAATTTTAAGTCCCTGTAGAATATGATGAAAAAAATTAAAAAATTAAAATATATTTAAAAAACAGGAATAAAGAATTATATATGTTTACACATAAGTCCAGAAATCTAATCATGTACAACCTTGTAGCAGGACAGTCCTGCAACACTCCTTTTCCTGTCTCCTGCCTTCATTCACCACCCCCTTCTTTTTAAACAATCATCTACCCGAGAGACAGCATGGCAGCGACTGGCACCACACCCAGTCTCAACCACTGTCTCAGCGCGGCCTGGGGACAGGGCCAGCATGGCATGCCACGGATCAAAGAGCAACCAATTTTTAAAAAAACAGTATTAGACCTAAAAGGAGAGACAGGTTCCAATAATAGAGAGGGATTTTAATATTCCATTGGAATAAGTAGATTAATAAGATAGAAAAAAAATCAAATACTAGAACTAAACTGTACTACAGATCAAATAGACAGGAAAGGCATTTACGAAACATTCCAACTAATGGCATCACAATTGACATTCTTTTAATCAGCATATAGAATTTTCTTTAAAATAGAATATATATTAGGCTACAAAACATATCAACAAATCCAAGAAAATCAAAATCATGCTCATTTTCTCTGTTCACAGCAGAATAAATCTAGATGTCAATAAGAAAAGAAATTATACAAATACATGGAAACTGGACAACACATTCT